>NC_046318.1:80839680-81155013 GCF_009819535.1 Lacerta agilis | reverse complement strand
TCCGACTCTTCATGACCCCATGGACCAGAGCACGCCAGGCACTCCTGTCTGTCTTCCACTGCCTCCCACAGTTTGGTCAGACTCATGTTGGTAGCTTTGAGAACACTGTCCAACCATCTCATCCTCTGTCGTCCCCTTCTCCTTGTGCCCTCAGTCTTTCCCAACATCAGGGTCTTTTCCAGGGAGTCTTCTCTTCTCATGAGGTGGCCAAAGTATTGGAGTCTCGTCTTCAGGATCTGTCCTTCCAGTGAGCACTCAGGGCTGATGTCCTGCAGAATGGATAGGTTTGGTCTTCTTGCAGTCCATGGGACTCTCAAGAGTCTCCTCCAGCACCATAATTCAAAAGCATCAATTCTTCGGCGATCAGCCTTCTTTATGGTCCAGCTCTCACTTCCATACATCACTACTGGGAAAACCATAGCTTTAACTATCTGTACCTTTGTTGGCAAGGTGATGTCTCTGCTTTTTAAGATGCTGTCTAGGTTTGTCATTGCTTTTCTCCCAAGAAGCAGGCGTCTTTTAATTTCGTGACTGCTGCCCCATCAACAATACCTTTAATTTATCCACTGACTTCCCTCCCAACCCCCTCCATGGTGTTCTATGTTTATCATTTAACGCTGCATATTTTAAATTATGTCACTCCATAGGTACATCCTGAGTTATTAGCCTTAATGTCTTTCATCTGCTGCTGCTCAGAATTCAAATCCCGCAGGCATTTTCATACAATTATAATGGTTCTTTAAATATTCTACAAAAGATGTCCAACCCTCAAAGAACGTTTCATCATTTTGATCTCTAATTTTTTGCGGTTAGCTTTGCCAGTTCTGCGTACTCCATCGTTTTAATAAGCCGTTCTTCCTTCGCTGGAACCTCACGCAAGGGCACATTCTAGGCAGGCAAGAACACACAAGCAGGGCTGGTGATGGGTGAATCCGAAGGACCAGGTACACCGGCTTGTTGTTGTTGTTAGAGTCGTTCAGTCATTTCCGAATTTACTGCCAAGGAGTGTGGTGGAGTCTCCTTCTTTGGAGGTCTTTAAGCAGAGGCTTTACAGCCACCTGTCAGGAATGCTTTGATGGTGTTTCCTGCTTGGCAGGGGGTTGGACTGGATGGCCCTTGTGGTCTCTTCCAACTCTAGGATTCTATGATTCTATGATTCTATGATTCTTCGAGAAAGATGGAGGGCACAAGGAGAAGGGGACGACAGAAGATGAGATGGTTGGACAGTGTTCTCGAAGCTACTAACATGAGTTTGGCCAAACTACGAGAGGCAATGAAGGATAGGCGTGCCTGGCGTGCTCTGGTCCATGGGGTCACGAAGAGTCGGACACGACTGAACGACTGAACAACAACAACAATGATTCTTCGTGACCCCATGGACCAGAGCATGCCAGGCACCCCATCCTCCACTGCCTCCCGCAGTTTGGCCAAACTCATGCCAGTCGCTTCAAGAACACTGTCCAACCATCTCATTCTCTGCCGTCCCCTTCTCCTTGTGCCCTCCATCTTTCCAAACATCAGGGTCTTTTCCAGGGAGTCTTCTCTTCTCATGAGGTGGCCAAAGTACTGGAGCCTCAACTTCAGGATCTGTCCTTCCAGTGAGCAGGATCTGCCCTTCCAGTGAGCAGAGACTTAGAGGACCTCATTTGGCCACAAGGCCTAAAGTTCTGCATCCCTGGTATATGTTCAGAAATGGAGAGAGAGAACAATACCAACAGAGGAGGAGTGGCGGACGATATTGATGGAATATGTAGAATTAGCAAATTTATCTAACAGAGTAAGAGACCACAAAGATGGAGCATTCAGGGAACAGTGTTAAATGTTTGCAGAATATCTGAAGAATCATGTTAAACAGGTTAAAACACTAGCGGGGATAGTGTAAATTCAGCAGTTTAAAGTATTGAAGTTATAGGGGAAAGGGAGAAAGGTGAATATATGGGGGGAATAGAATATGAAGTCTTAATGGATAAACAAATGGAACCATGGAAGGGGGGAGGGAAGTCAATGATGGAATGTGTGGTTATATTCAATGAAACGTGAAAATTGTAATGAAAATTATAAATACATACATTCTTTTGTTCGACCGTCAGTCAGAAAAAATACATTTGTACAGAATTTTAAAAACTTCTGCAGGAACTTTGTAGGGAAAAAGGAAAACATAACCCTCAATGGAATGGAGCTAAACAGATAGCTCCATATCGATACAATCAATAAAAATTAAAATTATAAATATATTTTAATAACAATACTGATAAAAGTCAGTATTGGAAGTCCATCAACGTATCTAAAGAAGTGTGCATGCACACGAAAGCTCATACCAAGAACAACCTTAGTTGGTCTCTAAGGTGCTACTGGAAAGAATTTTTTGTTTTGCTTTGAATACTGATAAAGTTATCCATCCCTGAACTGGAGAATAGGGCTGGGGGTGATGGGAGCTGTAGTTGAAAACATCTGGAGCGGGAGAAGCAGGGTTGGAGGAAGCAGTAGTCCGCCCTGGGTGTCACCCCTGAGGGGGGGGTGACAAAATGCTGGGCTGCACTCACTGCGGGGCCTGCAGTGCACCCAAGCCACGTGTCTCTCCTGGGAGTGACGCAGTGGCTTGGGCACCCGCAGGCTCTGTGCTGCCCCAAATGGTCCACCCGCCGCCTCTCCCTCAGCTGTAGGGCGCCTGAGTGGAAGGAGGCAAGCAGACTCCTTGGAGGCCCCACGGAGTGTCCTGCCCCGGCTGGACCCACTCTGGAGGCGGCTGGCCCCGCCCCTGGACGCAGGGCATGTGCGCCGCCCCAGGCGCCCAATCGGCATGTTCCGCCACTGAGGAGAAGGTTGCAGAAAGTTGGCCTAGTCCATTATTTGATTGTTCTTTTTAAGTGACAATGGAAGGTGATAAAAGGAAATGTGTCTGTTGTTGGTTTGTTTTTTTCTTTCCCAGCACAAAGGGAAAGATGGATGTGTTGTTGTTTTTATTTATTATTTTTTCCCTTGAGTTGAGTCCATTTTTCATTTTTTGATAACAATCTAATTTCTCAACAAGAGTGACATAAAAACAAAACAAACGCCAGCCGAAGCCTGGAGCTCCGCCAGCCTGGCTGCTCTCCAATTTCCCTTTCCTTTCAACGGGAGCGACAGCCAGTTTCACTGAGTCTTTCTCCCACCACTTAATGATTATTCTAATGCTCCTGACCTTCAACCACACTGGCACGAGTAGCGAAAGTCTGGCTGGCTTTCTGCTCAAAATCAATAGGTTCAGAGGCCTTTTCCCTAACCGGTCTCTCTTTTTAAACATGGCTTTCCCTTCTGGCTCCACACTGCAGGACCTGAGTATTACTTGCTTGGTCAACAGACATGAGAAGGTTGCAAGTTACACACAGCTGGAGGAGAACCTTTGCCTGAAGGGATGATCACTCTGTGTTGTTCAAAGGCCAAGAACCTACCTTCTGGGTCTCTCAGGTGTTCACCATTGAAAAAACAGAACTGCTGCTTACCATCCGTCCAAATGTATTTCCATATTTTTTGCCCGGTCTTTTAGTTTTTGCAATGCTGGAATCCCTTACAGATGGCCATTCAACCTATGCTTGAAAACCTTTAAAAATGGAGGGTCCACCACATTCCCATGTAATTCATTCCACTGTCGAGCAGCTCTTACTGCCAGAAAGCTCTTCCTGTCTTGTAACCTGAAATCCATTGCTTTGGGCCATACCCTCAAGGACAGCAGAAAACAAGCTTGATCCATTGTCCATGGGACAGCCTTTCAGGTATCTGAAGATGGCTGTCATGATTTGTAGATGGCTATCATTAGGAAAGGAATTGGGGGGACGACTTACTGATATCATAATGTCGTTATACAAATCTGCAGCGTGGTTGTGGACAGTTCTGGTCCCTTCACCTCAGAAACAGAGCTGGACACTCCCCACAGCATATAGAAGCCGTCCCAGTTTCTGATTTGATCCCGGAATGTCCCACTTTTCCTTAGGGCATCCCTATTTTCTGTTGGAGTTCATAGTCTATGTGCAGCTTGGCAAGTGAGCAATTAGTGTTTTGAGACAGAGCATGGGAGAAATTTGTCTGGAGACAAGAGGACCTAGTAACAGATCGGAGCTTGGAGAGCCAGTGTGGTGTAGTGGTTAAGAACGGTACAGTTGTAATCTGGAGAACCGGGTTTGTGTCTCTGTTCCTCCACATGCAGCTCCTGGGTGACCTTGGGCTAGTCACACTTCTTTGAAGTCTCTCAGCCCCACTCACCCCACAGAGTGTTTGTTGTGGGGGAGGAAGGGAAAGGAGAATGTTAGCTGCTTTGAGACTCCTTCGGGTAGTGATAAAGCGGGATATCAAATCCAAACTCCTCCTCTTCTTCTTCTTCTTCTTCTTCTTCTTCTTCTTCTTCTTCTCCTCCTCCTTGGTGATTGGCTGAGGTCTCTCATATAGGCAGCACGACCTATAACACTGTTTGGCTAGTTACAGTAGGAGTATTTTGGAGTGCTTGGAGAGTGTTGAAGTTCGTGTCTGTATATAGTAACTTGTATATAGCTTTTGACTTTACTACCGTATATAATAAACTACAAAATCAAGTTACTAGTCATCGGCTTTGTTCCTGTTACAGGTAGGTAGCCGTGTTGGTCTGCCGTAGTCGAAACAAAATATAAAAAAAATTCCTTCCAGTAGCACCTTAGAGACCAACTAAGTTTGTTCTTGGTATGAGCTTTCGTGTGCATGCACACTTCTTCTTCAGCTTTGTTCCTGATCGACATCCTGACTAAGCAGTCTCAACCGTTGCCTAGGAAAAGCTGCACTACTCTGCTAAGTTGTGCATCACTGAAGAAGTTCAAAGGTGAAGAGACTGGTCCTAGTAGCATGCAAAAGGACTTCAGAAAGTGCTCCCAGGTTTCGGAGTATTAACATTTTGATCAGAGAAAGGTTGGAGGGTATGGATAGGATGTCCCTACTTTCATCGGAGAGATATTGGAGGGTATGCAGCACACAAATTAAATCTATTTTGGGGGAAGGGATGCAATCTTCTTATTCTACACACCCACTGAAGTCAAGGCCATGATTAGATCAGCATCTCTCCTGCTGCTCCCCTCAAGCAAGCCTTTCCCTAACAACTGCAACCACTGCAGAGGCTGTCCCTTGCATATCTTTACATCTGCTATTACACAAAGCCTGGAGGCACTGTGGACTTTATGCCTCTCCAAGGATGTATGAAAGACAGCTATATATATATTTTCTCCCTCTCAAAGGTGATTGCGAGGACAGACCTATAGCAAAGGTTTGTGCACCACACAGGGACCGGGAGAGAATTATTGCTCTGATTTTATTAGAGTGCATAAAGATATGACTTTTTGATGCCACAAGCAACCACAGCACAATCATTACACCAAAGACAGTATTTCTCTTCTTCTTCCCCTTTGGCTTGCTGTGCTGTTAGGAGCAGCATATTTCCTCCATGCTGCTACAGAGATGTAGATTTCTTTTTGCCAGTTTTGGACTTGATATGCCCTTGCTAACTTGGGAGTCAAGACAAAATAAAAAAAATCCTTCCAGTAGCACCTTAGAGACCAACTAAGTTTGTTCTTGGTATGAGCTTTCATGTGCATGCACACTTCTTCAGAAGTCAAGAATGCACACTTCTTCTTGGGAGTCAAGAATAGTTGTGGGAAACAGGCTAGGAATATTGATGGATTCTGGCTGACATGGTTAAATAAGTGACTGAGAGTTACAGAGTGCAGCAGGGATGAAGGATTAGGCCCCGATTCACCCCAATTTAGCTTGCAAGGCTGCTTCTTGCAAACCTTGCCTGCCTGCCCAACACTCACAACATCAGGTGTGCGTCAGGTAAGGCTACAGCTACAAGGGAACAATTGGGAGATTAAATGGATCTCCCAATTTTGTTTTTTTCTTTTTCTTTTTCGTGAAAAAGTTAAAAAAAATTGGAGCTGCATCCATGAAGAATTAAAAAAGATGCTCAGAATATCTATTGGGGGGGGCATAGTTGAAAAGGAGGTACCACAAGATGGGAGAAAACTATTTCTATATGCAATCGCAGCAGCCAGAATACTCCTTGCAAAGAACTGGAAAGGAAATCACATACCTACAAAAGAGGATTGGTTAATTAAATTAATAGAGTTTATAGAATTGGCAAAATTAACTGCAGCAATAAGATATCAAACACACCAGAAATTAAGCGCATCTGAAGAAGTGTACATGCACACGAAAGCTCATACCAAGAACAAACTTAGTTGGTCTCTAAGGTGCTACTGGAAGGATTTTTTTTATTTTGTTTTGTTTTGACTATGGCAGACCAACACGGCTACCTACCTGTAAGGGCACAGTGGTTATGCTTCAAAGAATATATGAACAAGCACTGCTCTAAAGACAACATGCTGATATGTTTAGACTAAGCTTGTAAGGTAACTTTATGTTATACCATAATAGTACTATAAAAGAAGTAATTACAGCGATAAATTATATGCAATGTAAATAAGAACTTAAATGACTCAAAGATGATGAGTGCTTGTGGAGGGGAGTCAAATGGGTGTGGTAAAGGTAAAGGGACCCCTGACCATTAGGTCCAGTCGTGTCCGACTCTGGGGTTGTGGCGCTCATCTTGCTTTATTGGCTGAGGGAGCCGGCGTACAGCTTCCGGGTCATGTGGCCAGCCTAAGCCGCTTCTGGCGAACCAGAGCAGCACATGGAAACGCCGTTTATCTTCCCGCCGGAGCGGTACCTATTTATCTACTTGCACTTTGACGTGCTTTTGAACTGCTAGGTGGGCAGGAGCAGGGACCGAGCAATGGGAGCTCACCCCGTCGCGGGGATTCGAACCGCCGACCTTCTGATCGGCAAGCCCTAGGCTCTGTACTTCATCCTTTTTTCTTTCTTACCCTTTCCCTTTACTCTATTTTGTTTTTGAGGTTAAGTGTGTGTGCCTTATTGTTTGTTTGCTCGTTGGTTTGTAAATATGCTTAAATAAAACATTAAAAAGTGGATCTCCCAATTTTGATTATTATTGCATGTTTGTAGTTCGCATTGTGGTTCTATTTTTATTGCTATTGCCGTATTATTCTCAGTCACCCTGGGCTTCCATGGGAGGGTATAAGAATTTTTTTTTAAAAAAAACCAAATAGCTCTTAAATTAAATTGTATATACTGTACTTCCTTCCTGGCTCCCTTTTACCTGCTTTTCAAAGGTGGGTGACTCTCAAGGATAGCCTGGGCTATCAGAATTCAACAGCAGACGAACTTATCACATTTTTGCTTCATCACTCATGTCACTGGGAGATAATTATAGAATAAATAAGCAAGAAAAAGAGCTTGAAGCTGACAAGTGATTATGGAAATGCCATAAGAGCTCCTTCCATCTTGGTGTTTTAAAAATCCCTGCCTGCATGCAAGTCACTCTAGTCTTTTTGCTGCTTCTCAAACTATACTAGTTCCACTGGGCAGATGTCTTAAAGATGGCAGGCCAGGGTGGGCATCCTATTCACCCCTAATTTGAGCTTAAAGTTCTGACTTGAGAACTTTTGTCTCAGTAGAAGAAGAGTTTGGATTTGATATCCTGCTTTTCACTACCCGAAGGAGTCTCAAAGCGGCTCACATTCCCCTTTCCCTTCCTCCCCCACAACAAACACTCTGTGAGGTGAGTGGGGCTGAGAGACTTCAGAGAAGTGTGACTAGCCCAAGGTCACCCAGCAGCTGCATGTGGAGGAGCGGAGACGCGAACCCGGTTCCCCAGATTACGAGTCTGCCGCTCTTAACCACTACACCAAACTGGCTCTCTAGTAACTAGAACTCTGAGTGTCACGCGGCCTCTTGAAACCACTTGGGGGGACCGGAATTGACGCCTTTCTTCTCTGAGAAGCTTTTGAAATTTTGGAAATTTTAAAAATAGGCTTTCTTCACAGCTCCCTTGTCAGTCTCAGAATTGCAACGGCGGGAAGTGTGTCATGAACATGAAAAGTACAAGCAGAAAAGACAATTTTGTTTTAGTTCTCTCTTTGTCAAACGACAGCCCCGAAATAGTTTCTCCTATTCACTTTGATTCTATTCCAGCTCTTTATTTCTTGATTGAAAAAGACAACGCTCGCTGTTAATCTCGGCTTTCTTGCTCAAGCACACCGTGACCCCGAAATCTTGATGAGTCTGTTCAGAAAGACGAGTTAGTGTGTCTCTTCCTAACTTAAGAGAATAAGATGAGCGCTGAAGCTGGATCAGGCCGCAATGACCCATCTGGTCCAGCATCCTGTTCTCACAGTAGCCAACCAGATGCCTGTAGGAAGCTTGCAAGCAGGACATGAGTGCAACAGCTCTCTGCTTGGGGGTCTGAGGGTCTGTAAAATCCCCTTTTGAATGAGACATGTGTGACAGATTGGCCCTAGGTGGGAGGAGTTATTACCTCTCGGCTCAGAAGGAGTTAATCCACCTTTATCTTAACTGACAGTTCATCCTTTGGGTGCGGGGCGGTCCCCGGTTTAAAAGGAGGAAACAGTTGAGAAGAGGGAGGGTGTGTGTGTGGAGACAGGGAAGAAGAGGGGTGTGGGGCCAGGATAGTGGTGGTTTAAGTTAGGATTAGTTTAACATGAAACTATAGAGTGAAAGAGTTTCTGTATTACTGCAACTAAGATTGTGAACGCATGAATCTTTAAAACAACTATGTTCTCAAGAAAATAAAGTTCAGTTCTTTTTGTGCCAAGGAGGAATCGTCATTATTGGTCCAGCAGGGTATCAAATCTCACAGAGGTGTGGACTCAAGAAAGGGCAAAACTTACCTGAGGGAAGGGAGAAGAAGAAGAAGAAGAAGAAGAAGAAGAAGAAGAAGAAGAAGAAGAAGAAGAAGAAGAAGAAGAAGAAGAAGAAGAGTTTGGATTTGATATCCCGCTTTATCACTACCCGAAGGAGTCTCAAAGCGGCTAACATTCTCCTTTCCCTTCCTGCCCCACAACAAACACTCTGTGAGGTGAGTGAGGCTGAGAGACTTCAAAGAAGTGTGACTAGCCCAAGGTCACCCAGCAGCTGCATGTGGAGGAGCGGAGACACGAACCCGGTTCACCAGATTATGAGTCTACCGCTCTTAACCACTACACCACACTGGCTCTCAGTGGTGATAGTTTATGTCCTAGAGTCACACAGAAAAGGGTTAGATGGTGAAAACCCAGAGTGCCACGAAGTTGCCAGAGTGTGGAGGCAAATCGAGACAGTGGGGATCCAAGCTGAGGGAGGCCCTTTACTGTAGGCAAGAGGTTGCTCATTTAAGTAACCCAGAGTAGTGAGGATACCAGGCCACGAAAGCTGGAAACAGACTCTCATTACTAATAAGCCCTTAAAGTAAGAGGAGTTTGTTTTGAGGTGAACCGAGTTGAGGGGGGTTGGTTTCACCCCTGTACCCTTTTGGACACGATTTCAGTAATTGAGAGGTGGGGTTCGTCGCAACATGCTATCAGGAGGGCCTGAAGAAGTTCTCCCATTTGCTTCAGACATCTTTAAATCGCATTTCCTGGGCCAAAAGACTGGACCCCGTTTATTTTTGCACGAATTCCCCGAGTTCCTGCTTTTATTTGTTTTTACATCAACAAAGGATTTGCGATACTCACGGACGAATAGAATTAAATGCACAATTGCAAATGATACAACCAGTTAAAACACTTAAAAGCAGATTTGTGTATGAATGTGCATTTTTAAGATGCTGACAATATTGAAGTCAGAGGGAGGGGAGGTTGCAACCTTCTCTAATAGGTTTTTTATACTTTGCTGGTTTTGTGTTGCATTTTTTAATTATAAATAATCTTTATTTCAAAATATTTTTTAAAAAATACATCCACACACAAATATATGACAAAGAAAAATGCAAATCATACAATACAAACACAATCACAAAAAAGAAAAATATATAACCAAAAAAACCCCAAAACAGCAAATAATAAATTAAAATTAAAAACAATGACTCCCCGTCATTTGTATATCGTTTCCCTCTACGTTTTAACATTTCTTACTTTTCCTCACCATACAATACAACCATCTAGCAAATGCATCGATCTGTCATATAATATACTATCCATCTATATATTCCCTTATGTGTCTCATTCTAGACAAATCACCAATTCCGTTTTTATACCTTCTTTAATCAAGTAATCCTCCACATATTTCCACTCGCTTTAGATATTTTGGTTCGTTTTGGGTTTTGTGTTGCATTTTTAATGATGTTGTTTACTGGTTCCGTTTTGTACACCGCTTAGAGATTCTTTAAAATACTAAGTGG
This sequence comes from Lacerta agilis, assembly GCF_009819535.1. Classification (NCBI taxonomy): domain Eukaryota; kingdom Metazoa; phylum Chordata; class Lepidosauria; order Squamata; family Lacertidae; genus Lacerta; species Lacerta agilis. The sequence continues at coordinate 81,144,764 of NC_046318.1, read as the reverse complement.
TTTGCAAATGCGTTAAATACTAAATGAATAAATAAATTGCACTGTTACAGAGATGGCAAAAGCGGCTAAATGAATACCCACCACTTCCTAGGTCAGCTACAGACTTAGTATTGCATCTAATTTGACAGTCTTCATCTGACTGCATGGATTTTTCAAAGTTTCCTGAACGTAGCTCTTTGCCAACTTGATTTCCGTAATTTTTTCTCTCTTTGGTTTCCTTTTTCCCTCTTCCAAAGTTTTCCCTCTTCCCTGTTTCCCTCATCACAGAAGAGCATCAGCTATGAGCCCCGCAAAAAGTAATGTAGCTTCTTCAACCACCTCGTCATCCTATCGAAAGGACCGTTGTCAGAGATGAAGAGAGGAAGACCAGACAGGGACATCTATCAGGTGAGACATCCCCATTGTCCATACATCAGTCTGTCGGATGTTCCATTGGGATGATGGATTCCATCACAGGTTGGGAGCAGCCTTGATCAACGACATGTTTCATTACAGTTTAGAACATGACGCTGAGTAGTTGCTGTCAGGAGCGATGCAGGAAGCCATAGTTTGGCGCGCTGACAGATTGGAACTGCCAACTTTCACCCAATGAAGAATCCAATACAGAAAACTTTTTTTACCCCCCCCCCCTTTTTATGCCAATACGTTGTAACTTTGTTTACTTGGGGGCTCAGCACATCCATCTTTCAACGTATATCGATTTCTTATTCCCCCGAAAAAAAGAAAAGAAAGCACATTTCCAGAGAATGAGGATAAAGAAATCCTATCGCATAATGGAATTTATTCTGGCAGGATGGGAAAAAAAGATTAAACTATGAGGATTAGGGCTCTAATCCTAGATCTTTTCTGCAACTATTAGGGTCAGGGTTGTAGATAGTTCTTTTCAGACATACACTTCCCCCTGCTCCTGTTTTTTTCCAGTTCACGTAGGAGTTTGGTCCATGTAAAGTTCATAAGCAATAAATTCCTTCCAGCTGTTCTAAAAGATCTAAGATGCTACACTAGTTGGGCTGGTCTGATGCAGCGGGACTTCCTATGTGCATCCTCAGAAGTATATTTTTTTGGGGGGGAGGCTCAGCAGAGGGAAGAACAGAATATCCTGTTTGGAAGAAATAGCTGGCTTGATAATATCTAACACAGAATTGATGCTTTTAAATTATGGTGCTGGAGGAGACTCTTGAGAGTCCCATGGACTGCAACAAGATCAAACCTATCCATTTTGAAGGAAATCAGCCCTGAGTGCTCACTGGAAGGACAGATCCTGAAGCTGAGGCTCCAATATTTTGGCCACCTCATGAGAAGAGAAGACTCCCTGGAAAAGACCCTGATGTTGGGAAAGATGGAGGGCCCAAGGAGAAGGGGGCGACAGAGGATGAGATGGTTGGACAGTGTTCTCGCAGCTACTAACATGAGTCTGACCAAACTGCGGGAAGCAGTGGAAGATAGGAGTGCCTGGTGTGCTCTGGTCCACAGGGTCACAAAGAGTCGGACACGACTAAACAACTAACAACAACAACACCAAGTAAATTGGCAAAAATGTATAAATCTAAATCAAATAAGTGTTGGAACTGTAAAGAGAAAGAAGGTTCTTTTTATCATATGTGGTGGTCTTGTAGTAAGTTTAAAGCTTACAGGGAAATGATATATAATGAAATGAAAATGATGTTTAAAATAACGTTTGTGGAGGAAAACCAGAAGCTTTCCTTTTGGGTATTTTAGGGACAGAACTACCGAAACTGTACAGAAATTTATTCATGTATGCTACTACAGCGGCAAGAATGTTACTCACCCCAAAATGGAAAGCAGTCCCAGCAAAGGAAGAATGGGAACAAAAACTTATGGGATATGTTGAAATGGCGAAATTTACCGGAAGAATAAGAAATCAAGATAACAAACTTTTTATAAAAGAATAGAAATGGTTTATTTAATGTTTACAGATAAATTGTAAATGGATAAGAACATTGGCAGGATTATTATAATAACCTGCAGTTTCACAAGAGTATATATTTAAAGAAGATGAGCAAATGAGCAAATTAAGCTAATTTGGATATGCAGAAGATGTTAAAACTAAATTTAAGGAACTGCAGAAAGAGGGGGAAGGAAGTCAAGTTTTGAAATGTCAAAATGATTGTAAAAACAGTGAAATGTATAAACCTGAAAAGTATAAATAAATAAATAATTGAAGATGCAAAAAAAAAAATCACGGTGTGGATTTTCCAAGCATGTCTTCCTCTTAGCACGCTTTTCTCTTGCGTCCTGAGTTCAAGTGTTGTCAAAGTCCATGACACCTTTGGAAAGGCTATTATCCAACTGGAGCACTCGCAGGGGAGTGTTTCCCAATTTTTGGTGTTTATACTACATTTTTTTAAGATTTAGCTTGAGACAGTCTTTAAACCTCTTTTCTTGACCACCAGCATTACGCTTTCCATTTTTAATTTCGGAATAGAGCAGTTGCTTTGGAAGACGATCATCAGGCATCCGCACAACATGACCAGTCCAACGAAGTTGATGTTGAGGAATCATTGCTTCAACACTGGTGATCTTTGCTTCTTACAGCACACTGGTATTAGTTCACCTGTCTTCCCAAGTGAGGTGTAAAACTTTTCGGAGGGTGTATGCGGGAGTGGGCAAAGATTTGGCATTGCTCTTCTCCTTATCTGCCCATTCCATACCACCCACCTTAAGGCACCTTAGTTTTGGGGTGCCTCCATTTCTTCTTCTTTTCAAGCATCACACACAGAAGTTTACCGGCTTATCTGGAAACAAAAAGGTTTCGAATTCTGCAGACGGTGTTATAAATCTCCACTGACAGGCACACAAATATAGATCACATCATTGCAGAGGTGCCTCTCCTTTTCCTTCCTCTCCCTGAACTTAGTCCTAATTAAGTTTTGCTGTTTGGACCAAAGTTAGATTGAATTGTGTTTTCTGCCGGAGAAAAAACCCAAGTGTGGCATTTGATGGTTTTTATTTTTCTTGTGCAAGACTCTGGACGTTCACGGTATTGAACGTGGCAAGTTCTCTTTCCATGACCAGCTGAAAGAGCTGTTCCCCCTGCGAACGTAGGAAATTGCATTGTACAGAGTCAGACCATTCATTCATACAGGTGAAACTCAAAAAATTAGAATATTGTGGAAAAGTCCATTTATGTAAGCAATTGTTTTCATTAGCTACTGGAGTTTAATATATGAGATAGACTCATGACATGCAAAGCGAGACATGCAAAGCGAGATATGTCAAGCCTTTATTTGTTATAATTGTGATGATTATGGTGTACAGCTGATGAAAACCCCAAAGTTGAAATTGTTAATTTGGGGTTCTCATCAGCTGTACGCCATAATCACCACAATTAAAACAAATAAAGGCTTGACATATCTCACTTGACATATCATGAGTCTATCTCACATACTAGTTTCACCTTTTAAGTTGAATTACTGAAAGAAATGAAACTTTCCACAATATTCTAATTTTTCGAGTTTCACCTGTATAGCCCAATATTGTCTTCCCTGGCTGGGAGCAGCTCTCTAGGATTTCAGGCAGGGGCCATTCCTGGTCCCACCCAGGTATGCCATGGATTTGATTTGATTCAACGTGCATTTTTTTTTCCCAATTAAAAAGCTGAGCTCAAATCAGCTCTCACAATAACAAAGTATTAAAAACCAGCAAAGAATTGCCATTGGCACCAGCTTGGCTGCAGGAGTTGATGGAAGGAGGGATGCAAGGCACCATCCAACTGTCTTAGTCAATCACCCATCTCCTACTACCCTTCTGAGAATGAGCGTTCCCCCACATCAAATGGGGTGCGCCTTTTGCGTGGTTGCGAGTAGCCCCATTGGATCACGGTGCAGCTCCTGGCAGTTGGTCCTGGAACCGCCTTCCCAGGTTGGATACCTGTGGACTCCACCTACTCTAGCAGCCGCCCAATCCCGGCTGGGGAGGTGTTGCCAGGGGGATTGGCCAGGTAGAAGGAGGGATTATACAGTACACACAATAGGAGTTGAGTCATACCTGGGAAGCGGCCGTTGGATTCAGAGCTTCCCCACCCTCCACTCCCTCAATTGACGCTTACTTTGCAGGTTAACCTCTTTTCCACAGGCACGCAGGTGCTGCTATGACAAGGTCGCTGTTGAAGGGCCGGAAAGGACTTTCCCTGCATTGGCAGGTTTCGCCTTTCCCGTAGCAATTCATCACAACTTTGGCGGTTGCAGGCCTTGGGCAGAATCCTTTAGTCATCTACAAGATTGGGGGGGCGGTGACCCCCGCCCCCATTGCGGTGGCGATAACAGGGTTCCTGTTAAAGGGGTCTCAGGGGGAGGCATTGACCATACGCCCAGGGTCGTCACTGCCCTCCCCCTCCAGCGACGGCGAACATGGGGGGGGGCGGGCTATCTGCTTGAACATATGTTCTCCAGCCTAGCCCACTCCCCACTCATGCTGGATAACCCTGAAAGTACCCAGAACCCCGGCTGGGGGGGCTGGGAAGGATAAACACCCAATGCCTGAGCCAAGGTCTTCCTGTTGTTGTTGTTGTTGTTCAGTCGTTCAGTCGTGTCCGACTCTTCGTGACCCCATGGACCAGAGCACGCCAGGCACGCCTATCCTTCACTGCCTCCCGCAGTTTGGCCAAACCCAGGTCTTCCTACATCTGAATATTAATAAAGTTGTGGCCAATTTAATCCCATAGAACGTTGTCATGCGTCATTATTTCCCTCAGGGGCTGCCCCGGGGTTCAGGGGACTCCGCCTGGCCGTGCAAATACCCCACCCTCCCAGTATATATAAGGGTGTGGTGACTTCTGATTCAGTGTCTCTGAAGAAGTGTGCATGCACACAAAAGCTTATACCTAGAACAAACTTAGCTGGTCTCAAAGCTGCTACTGGACAATATTTTTAAATTTTTATTTGACCCCATACACCATTATCACCATTTCAATAAACACAATAGTTTATAAGTAACGCATCAATGAACAGTTCAGTAAAGAATGAATGCAGGTCAATGCAAACTAATGTTGATTCCCAAATTATTGGCACTGTTGCAGATGCCACGTAATACCTATTTCGCATTGGTAACAACGTGGATCTTTTAATGTGGCAGCACCTTTGGAACTCACCGCCTCTTGATATCAGGCAGGCACCTTCACTATACCCTCTTTGGTGCCTGCTAAGAACAAGCTTACCCAGATGTTTAGAAAGTTGATGTAGTCAGCTTTTTCAGTCCATAGAATCATAGAGTTGGAAGAGACCACAAGGGCCATCCAGTCCAAGCAGGAAACACCATCAGAGCATTCCTGACAGATGGCTGTCAAGCCTCTGCTTAAAGACCTCCAAAGAAGGAGACTCCACCACACTCCTTGCAGCAAATTCCACTGCCGAACAGCTCTCACTGTCAGGAAGTTCTTCCTAATGTTTAGGTGGAATCTTCTTTCTTGTAGTTTGAATCCATTGCTCCGTGTCCACTTCTCTGGAGCAGCAGAAAACAACCTTTCACCCTCCTCTATATGACATCCTTTTATATATTTGAACATGGCTATCATATGACCCCTTAACCTTCTCTTCTCCAGGCTAAACATACCCAGCTCCCTAAGCCGTTCCTCATAAGGCATTGTTTCCAGACCTTTAACCATTTTGGTTGCCCTCTTCTGGACACGTTCCAGCTTGTCAGTATCCTTCTTGAACTGTGGTTATTTTAACTTTTAGAAAGCCACATAGAAGCCATGCATAGAAGCCAATCCAGCTTCTATGAGGGAAGGGGAGATTGTCAGTTTGGCTGGAAACAAATCTGCATGGAGGCCATGGGGACAGAAGTGGTTCTGAAGAGCAGGTTGTAGAGAGAAGCTGTGCTAGATAATGAGTGAGGAACCCCTTAACATATTGATTTGAAGTATTGGTTGGGGGGTGATGTGTTTTTAGGGTTCTAGGAAGCTGATATTGCTCCTGTGACAAAATGACTCACGGGGGGCGGGGGGAGAGACACTGTGCCAACTGGAAGCAGTCATTATGCATATTCATAGATGATGTTGGAGCACTGCTGAAGTATTTAAAATGATTTATTAAACCAGAAGGATTTTTACACTTTTTAGTTCTCCATTTATTGTCTGTTTTAACAAGCTCCCAAACAAACATTCAGATCTGGAGACTGGTAAATAATTATCTAGTCCATCAGGACTTAAAACACAATCGAACATTCCCTTTCATTTATTCAGAGACGCTTAAAGGCCGTTTTTGACTCTTCGCCTGTTCGTTTTATAGCAGGGATTTCTATTCGCAGAGGAAAAATTACATTCGGTGGGATTAAGGGAACCCTCGCAGAGAGCCCAGCACAAACCTGCGATAGGGAATACACAAAGCAAAATCAGTGTCATTATTTCTTTTTCCGCTTAAATTAAAAAAGTTACATAGAGACACAAGCCGAGCCGCATGAATTATATCACCTTATGTAAATAAAGCTAATAGGCGATAACATTAATTAGCAGCATAAAACTTTCTCTTTTTGCTCATCATTCAGGAGACAGCAGAGGTGCTCATTTGCAAGGATTAATTTATATTTTAATTAGAAATTTACATTTTTTTGGCAGCCTTGTAGGGGAACAATTACCAATCCCCAGTGGGTTTTAAGGCTTTTCAGTTTAAATGAATTATGTTGATTTTAGAGAGCCATTTGAGAACAGTTTGTCACCCTCCGCAATCTGGGCCCGTGACATGCCATCGCTTTCTGAACCCACCTGCGACCTTTTGATTCTGTGAAAATCGTTCCAAGGCGTGCAGTGTGATGGTTTGGAGTCGATGACTGGTTTGGATCTCATAATGCATTTGTGTTAAACAGTATTGGCAGGATATGCCCGTGATAAAGTTCAAGTCATCCCCCTTTTCTAAAAAAAACCAACAACCCTGAAATAATGAACTAAAAAATACAATAATTGCTCTTTGCGGGGCTGCCCTTGGAGTTGATGTGGAGGCCACAGCTGGTACAGAAAGTGAGATTTAGGTTTCTTGTGCTGAGAAGTCTGCTCACCTCCCACAGTGGGTGGTGTTGCGGCCGGGCATTCGGGACCTTCAGTGACCCGGCTGTGGGGCGGAGGGATTCCGCCCATGTCATACTGACTCCCGGCTGTGTCACGCCCCCTGCTGCCCAATTGGCACGGCCGGGGGCGTGGCCACAAGCCGTTTAAACCATGGTGCAGCCAGGGGACATCCTCCTTTTGCCCCCTCACCAGATCTCCTAGCCCGCCCACCCTCTTTTCATGTGTTGATATAACAGTGACCTTGCTATAGACCAGTGGTCGGCAAGACTTACCAGGCATGGGCTGGATCACTCCCGCAGAGATCGTCTGTGGGCCAGGCCGGTGCAGCGTAATGCTAGAAATTACCTCTGTGCATGTCCGTGGTGCCGGAAATCTCTTCTGCGCATACCCAGACACTGAAAATCGCGCCTGCGCAGAAGCAACTTTCAGCATCTAGGAATGCGCAGACGTGATTTCCAGCATCTGGGCATGTGAAGAAATGGTTTCCGGAGCCACAGGTGAGGCAGAAATCCAATGCTGTTCAGATTTAAATCCAAACCTACCCAATCCTCACTTCCCAAAACAATACATGAACGAAAATTCTCTGAATATTGCAATGCAGTTCTCCAACCAAGCGATATGTAGAAATATGCATGTGTTGGAGTAATGTGTGCATGCATATACTGTATTAGTGGGGAAAAAACATTAAAATGCATCAGATCATTTAGGAACTTCCGGTTAGGTGCCGAGTCAATGGCGGACGGGAGTCCGACGGCTCCGTCCTCCGTTAGGCGATAGGGAGCTCCGTGCCTGCGCCACGGGTCCCTTAAAGCCACGGGAAGAGCGTCCCGTGGACCGACGGCTTCGTGGGTCCCAGACGTGCTGTCTCCGCTCCTGATTTACCCTCGTAAGGGGGAGAATCGGGCGAGCGGAGCCCCAGCACGGGACTGAAGAAGCGGCTGCCTGCGGAGGATCAAAGCAGCGATCCCGCCAGACCTGAGCACCCGGCACTTCCTACATAGAAACTTCCAAAGAAACTCTGTAAGTTAAAAATTTGGACTATTTTACAAGTTTAAAGAGCACTGCTTGCAGAGGAAACTCCAAAAGGAAGCCTGTTCCCTTTGAACTGTTTGCGCGAGCTTGGTAGCGCTAAAGGATCAAAGCCGCGGCTAACGGGAAAGTTTTGCGAACTCTGCTAAACTTTTTAAAAGTTACTTAAAAGTTGTTTAAAGGCTGTTTAAAGACTTAAAAACAGTTGATATGGCAAAAGAAGACACCGCTCCCCCTCTGGACTAGGATTCCGGGTCAGTAGCGGGCTGCAATATATTGTTGCCATTTTTTCTTTGTTGGGACCCTAGTGTTACAGTGACTGTTTACCAGTGGAGATACTTTGACTCTTTTACAGCCAGATACAAGCTACTTTAAAGACTTGGTGGTTACACTGCAAGTGAGAAAACAGTTACTGGCTTGGGCTATTTAAAATAGACTCTTCTTGGCTTTAAGGAATTTACAATTCTGGAAAATCTGAACTCTTTGCCTAAAAGTTGGATTAATGGACTATTGTGGACTCCTGGCTCAGCAGCCTCTTTGTTCTCAGAAAGCTAGCTGCAGGCCACCTGGTGTTTACTTTTGGGACTGTTGGTCTTCTGCTGTGAATGTCTGAGATTGTTACTATAGCAACTGGAGTGACCTTGAGATTACAGTTACAGAGCCCACAAGGAATGGAACTTAGATCTAAAGGAACTGGCTCTGAAAAAAGGAAAGGCTCTGTTTCCTTAACTCTTCAGGAACAAATGGAGAAATTGGCTGCAAGTGTGGCAGAAATTGCAGAAGGCTTGAAAAGTGTCACCGAAGGGTTGAAGCAAACACAAGAATCGGTGAATGCTATTGGTGCATCAGTGAATACAACAGTTAACTCTGCAATAGAAAAGCTCCAAGTGGATATTAAGGCCGATATTAAAGCCTCCACCCAAACGTTAGAAAAATCGATTGGCCAAATTGAGGAAAACGTAAGAAAGAACAGAGACGAAATTAATAAAATTGGGCAGGAGGTGACCACGTTAAAAAAGGACTCGGAGGAAATTAAAGTGGTCAGAGAAAAAATAAAAAAGGTGGAGGAAAAATTGGACAATTTGGATTTGGAGCAGATCGAAAATATTGGAACACGACAGAGGACTGTGGAAGAGTCTCTTGCTTTTCTGCAACTACATCAGAGAGAAGGAAACCTAAGAATAAGGGGTCTTCCAGAATTGGAGGGGGAAGACCTGAAAGCCTATATTGTGGAACTATTCTCGACTTTTTGGGAGTTAGAAGAGGTAAACGTCTCAGCACGCATAGTGAAGGCCTTCAGATTTGGACCAAGAGGTTCCAGAGGAAAGAAAAGCACTAAAACAGTCAGTGACTGTTTGATTGTGCTACACGATAGACACGACAGAGACTACTTTCTGGATTTACACTACAGAAACAACCTGGTGGTACAGCAGAATAAAGTAATTTTTTACAAGGATATCCCCAGATTCTTTTTAGATAAAAGAGCTCCCTATAACGACCTGGTGACGGAGCTAAGAAGAAGAAAAATCTCCTTCAGTTGGGAATTTCCAGAAGGCCTGGCATTCACGTTTGAAGGGAAAAAGATAAGAATAAGGTCCTTGGCGGATAAGCAAAAGTTTTTGGACAAGCATCTGGAACATTTCAAAGGAACTCCATTGGATCCAGCACAGCTTTACAAGTTTCCAGAAGTATTCCCACCACCGCCGGGACCACCAGGACCAAGCCAAGATCCAGAACAAGATAAGAAAGGACAGGCAACTGGAGGAGAGGAATAAACAAAGAAATGGCGCTCAAGTTAATGACTTGGAATGTTCGGGGATTAAATCAGAGACCAAAGAGACGCAGAGTGTTTTACAGCATAGAAAAGAAGAATTTGGATATAATATGTCTACAGGAAACCCACATAGTTCGGCGTCACAGAAGATTGCTACAGAACAAAAAATTAGGCCAAGAGTTCATATCATCGGATAAGGTCAAGAAGAGAGGAGTAGTGATTTATGCAAAGGAGAAATATAGCCCAAGACAGCTATTTAAAGATGAAGAAGGGAGATACATCGCAATTGAAATTAATGTACAAGGCGAAAAATTTTTGATTCTGGGACTTTATGCACCAAATGATGGAAAGTCGATTTTTTACAAAAAAATTCATGATTTGCTGTTGGATTATTTGGACTATAAGGTAGTTTGCCTTGGAGACTTTAATGGGGCAGTTTCCACATTAATGGACAGATCTCAAAGAACAAAATTAACAAATGATGGGAAACTCCCAAAGACTTTTTTTGAAATGGTGGACAATTTGAATTTGGTAGATTCTTGGAGATTAAAAAATCCCACAGAAACAGAGGCAACGTACTTCAGCGAATCTCAGCAGTCATGGTCGAGGATAGATTATATCTGGATCTCGAATGAATTGGCTCCAAAATTACAAAAAGCAGAAATCGGTCCTAAAACGCTTTCAGACCATAATCCGGTGCAGGTAAACCTAAAAATGATTTCCAAGGATTCTTTCAGGTGGAGAATGGATGATGCATTGATGAGAGATACCAAGCTAGTAGAAAGAGCGGCGAAAAAGATGAAAGAATATTTTCAAATTAATTGGAATTCAGATGTGGAGAAAAGGATTGCCTGGGATGCAAGTAAGGCGGTAATGAGAGGATTCCTCATTAGTGAAAAGGCAAAAAAGAAGAAACAACAAAGTGCAGAGATGGAGAGACTGTTGAAATTAATCAAAGAAAAGGAAAAAGAACTAAGAGGACATCCCAGATGTGTTAAAATCCAAAAAGAAATCAAATACTTGCAATCCCAATATGCGAATATCATGAATCAAGACATCGAATGGAAAGTGAAAATGATGAAACAAAGAACATTTGAATCTGCAAATAAATGTGGAAAACTACTAGCTTGGCAATTAAAGAAAAGACAAAAGGCAAATGTCATCAGTAAATTGGTAGTAAATGGAAAAAATGTAGAGAAACCGGAGGAAATCAGATGGTGCTTTCAGAGATTCTATAAACAACTGTACAAGGAGGAGAAGATAGATGAAGTAGAGATAGACCGATTTCTGGAGAAGAACGGATTGCAAAAGGTCCCAGAGGAAAAACTAACAATTCTCAACCACCCAATAACGACACAAGAAATAGAAGATGCAATAAACAACATGCAACTGGGGAAGGCTCCAGGACCGGATGGATTAACAGCAAAATATTACAAGATATTGAAAGACTGGCTATCACAGCCGTTAAGAGAAATTTGCAATAGAATACTAGAAGGAGATAGGGCACCAGAGACGTGGAAAGAAGCCTTTATCACACTGATTTTAAAACCAGATACTGATAAGACTCTAATGAAAAACTATCGTCCAATATCCCTTTTGAATGTGGATTATAAAATTTTTGCAAATGTTTTGGCTACAAGGTTGAAAAGAGTGTTGAAAGATCATATACATAGAGACCAAGCAGGTTTCTTGCCAGGAAGGCAAATAAGTAATAATACGAGAATCATTGTGGACATTTTAGAAAAATTGGAGAGAGACATAAACACAGATGCAGCACTATTGTTTGTTGATGCAGAGAAAGCTTTTGACAAAGTATCCTGGATATTTATGAAAAAGAATTTGGAAAAGATGGGAGTTGGAGAAAAATTCTTAAATGGCATTAAGGCCATTTACACAGAACAAAGAGCAAAAGTTATTGTAAACAGTGTGATATCGGAGGAGATCGAAGTAGAGAAAGGAACAAGACAAGGGTGCCCTATCTCCCCTTTACTTTTTATTACGGTCCTGGAAGTCCTTCTGAATATGATTCGGAAAGATAAACAGACAAAAGGAATTAAAGTGGGAGAGAAGGAATACAAATTACGTGCCTTCGCGGACGATTTGATGCTATCCCTGCAAGAACCAGAAGGCAGTGTCCCCAGAGCCTTGGAATTAATTGAACAATTCGGACTTGTAGCTGGCTTTAAATTAAATAAGCAGAAAACCAAAGTTTTAGGTAAAAATCTGAGTGCAGAACAGATCCAAAGAATTCAAGAAGCCACAGGCCTCAATTTTGTTAAATCTGTAAAATACCTAGGTATCAATCTCACAAACAAGAACTTGAACCTGTATAAGGATAATTATGAAAAATTGTGGATGGAGATAAAAAAAGATATGGAGATCTGGACAAGACTTAAACTGTCGTTAATGGGAAGAATAGCAGTGGTTAAAATGAATGTCCTACCAAGGATGCTGTTCTTATTCCAAGCCATACCAATTTTGGACAAACTAGACTGTTTTAAAAAATGGCAAAAGGACCTATCGAAATTTATATGGCAGGGCAAAAAGCCAAGAATAAAATTCAAGATTTTAACAGACTCTAAAGACAGAGGAGGCTTTGCCCTGCCGGACTTAAGGCTTTATTTTGAAGCTGCGGCCTTTTGCTGGTTAAAGGATTGGTTTAAACTAGAGAACGTTGATGTGTTGGACTTGGAGGGACATGATAATATGTTTGGTTGGCATGCATACCTTTGGTATGACAAGGTTAAAATCCACAGAACTTTTAAGTCTCATATTGTGAGAAAATCCCTATATCAGGTTTGGACTAGATACAAAGACTTGTTAGAGAGAAAGACTCCTAGATGGATCTCTCCAGTGGAGGCCAAGGCATATAAGAGACCGAATATGTCTGCAAACTGGTTAAGATATATGGACATATTGCAGCAGGAAGGGGACTCCTTTAAGCTAAAAAACTATGATCAAGTAAAAAGTCAGGTCCCCGACTGGCTGCACTATTATCAGGTTTATGAAACATTTAAAATGGACAAAAAAGTTGGTTTTCAAGTAGAAAAATCAAAACTGGAAACAGAACTGATAGAATCGAACTTCAAAAACCTTTCCAAAATGTATAACCTTCTGCTAGAGTGGCATACAAAAGATGAACTGGTTAAATCCTCAATGATAGATTGGGCAAAAGATGTAGGACATAATATTATGATGGATGACTGGGAGAGATTGTGGCAAAAAGGTATCAAATTTACTGCTTGTCATGGTTTAAGAGAAAACATAATGAAAATGGTTTATAGATGGTACTTGACACCAGTTAAGATTGCTAAGATGAATACCAAAATGTCAGATGTATGTTGGAAATGTAAACATGCGAAAGGTACCTTTTTTCATATGTGGTGGTTGTGCCCAGCGGTAAGTGCTTTCTGGGATAAGATTTACAATGAGCTTAAGAAGGTAATGAAAGTTACCTTTTGTAAGAAACCAGAGGCATTTCTCCTGAGCATAACCAATGAAGAGATACCCAGTCAGGATAGAGTGTTTTTCATGTATGCCACAACAGCAGCTAGAATTTTATTGGCGAGAACATGGAAAGGTGAAGAGATACCAACGGTGGAGGAATGGCAGATGAAGATGATGGAATACATGGAACTCGCAGAACTGACCGTCAGAGTCCGGGACCAGAGGGAGGGGAAGGCGTCGCAGGAGTGGAAAAAATTTAAAGACTATTTAGTTAAATCAGTTAAACTGAATATTTGAGCAGAATTAAACAGAACATCGGCTTTGGTAGATATGTGTTAGATATGAATGGTAAGAGGAATTGTTGTTATGTGAAAGATGTATGTGTCAAAATATGTTAAGATAGGTTGTTAAGATAAGATATATAGTTATTGAGATATTTGACTAAGTAAAAGCTAAGTATATTAAAATTTGGGTAAAAGTGAATTGAACAATATATAAAGCTACCTTGAAGAAGTATATGTTTTTTGAAGACAGTGGAGGGAACGGGGGAAGTCCCCAAACAGAGAAGTTAGAAACAAGAAATATTCAAAGAAAGATATTGGTTAAGGTTTGTATATGTTATTTTTATGTTTTTATTGTTGTTATTGTTTTGAATGTTGATTATGTTTATTGTTGATTATGTTTAATGTTGATTGTGTTTTTATTGATGTTTATGTTATGTGTTGATGTTGTATTTTGTTTTCTTTTTCTTTTATTGGAAAATAATAAAATCTTATAAAATAATAAAAATGCATCAGATCATTTAAAAATGCTCTGCCAAAATATGTATATTGGGCAAAATTGCATAGAAATGTGTCTATATTAGGAGAAATTCACTGAAGAGTTTTCATGAGAAGATTTTAATTTTTTTAGGAAAAACGACAACACAAACTTACATAAAAGAATGGAGAGCTGAATTTAAGATCATCAAAATGTGGATCTGAGGGAACCCAGATTCATCCATCCCTATCTGCAGCTGACTCTAAAAATGGCAGCTATGGGATTTTCCCTCCCACTTTATAACTCTGTACTGGGGAATAACCGACCTTCCGGCAGGGCCAATGTTCAGGGATGATGGAAGGTGACGTTTAGCAGCATCTACAGGGCCACAGGTCCCTCACCCTTTCCCAAACACCAAATGAATTTACCCCTCCCTGGCCTTCATCATGTTCTGCTTCCTCCCAGTCCCACTGGCTGAAACTGATGGGGCGGCTAAGGAGAAAATTGAGGAGAGGTTGGCATCAGGGTCACGGCATGTTCCACCAGGTGGAGGAAGAAGAAGAACAGGAGGAAGAAGAGGAGGAGGACGAGGAGAGTTTGGATTTGATATCCCGCTTTTCACTACCCGGGGAATCAAACGCCACACTGTTGTAGTGATTTTGACAGCATCTGCACGTTCCCCGTCTATCGACTTTCCTGGCTTGGTTTAGTAGATCACCCTAGGCATTCTCCGTAGGATATTTTGAATTTTAAATCAAGTTGTATAAAAGCCTTGCTTGGGGACAGGGGGGGTGGAGATGGGGGAGCAGCCCTCAACATTTCATCCAATTTGTTACGGGAAGCGATGGTGCTGTCGGGTGGCAGGTTCTTCTGCTGCCGTCTTGTTTGGTGAATATTTCATGCAGCGGGGATCTTGGGGAGTTTGAACAACAAATAGCACTTGACTTCTTATCGAGCTCCCTATCCCAGGTAATCCCTGGATGTGGCTGGTAGAAAGAAAGGGAAGGTAACTGGGGCTATGTACCAACTGCAGCATTTTGCAAGAAGAGTTAGATCAGACAAAACTGCCATCCAGTCCACGGCTCTGTTTTGAATAGGAGTCAGCCAGTGTGGTGTAGTGGTTGAGAGCACTAGACTCGTAATCTGGTGAACCGAATTTGCGTCTCCCCTCCTCCACATGCAGCTGCTGGATGACCTTGGGCTAGTCACACTTTTCTGAAGTCTCTCAGCCCCACTCACCTCACAGAGTGTTTGTTGTGGGGGAGGAAGGGAAAGGAGAAGGTTAGCCGCTTTGAGACTCCTTCGGGTAGTGAAAAGCGGGATATCAAATCCAAACTCCTCCTCTTCTTCTTCAGCCAGATAACTCTGGGACACTCATTAAGACTGCATGACAGCAATGTGGTGGTAGCTCAAAGAGCCACAATACATGTGATATTGTGTACACCTGGAAATCCTTGAGTGTGCTTCTAATAGAGAACTTATGGTAACCTGTTGCTTAATGAAACTGATGGTTTTGCAATTTGCCGGGGGGGGGGGGGGCACCCAAACTGGGGCAGAATACAGCTAATATGTGAATCACAAAGATGCAGGCTCACAGCTGGAACAAAAGTTGCTACATTGTGCAAATGGCTACATGTAACACAGCTTCCCAACATGCATACTAATGCAATGTAACAGATCACAGTGGGAATCAACACTGAATCAGCAAAATTGCCACTGCTTATTGCACACGTGTATTAAACATGAAATCAGGTAATGATGTAGAGTGGTACCTCGGGTTACAGACACTTCAGGTTACAGGCGCTTCAGGTTACAGACTCCGATAACCCAGAAGTAGTACCTCGGGTTAAGAACTTTGCTTCAGGATGAGAACAGAAATCGCGCAGTGGTGGTGTGGGGCAGCAGCTAAAGTGGTGCTTCAGGTTAAGAACAGTTTCAGGTTAAGAACGGACCTCCAGAACGAATTAAGTTCTTAACCCGAGGTACCACTGTGTAATGATTGGTGAAAATTGAAATCCTTTGTTTGACGCTTTATAAATACCACTGCTTGAACCATCGGGCAGGGGTTGCAGTTTTGCGGAACAATCCAACTGTAACCTACTGCTTTGCAATAAACATTGGACTCCTAACACCTCACTTTTCTGAGTTTTATTATTGGCGTAAACTCAGGAGATAAGCCATTTTTGGCTTACAACAGTAACATACCTCCTTTGTGGATTATTCCAGCTTTATCAGATATTTAGAGGTGCACTACCCCGGTATGTGGTCGTTCCATTTAGCTATCCTTGCTAATTTCTTCTAAGGGACTTGCAATGCAGTCTTAACCACGGCTGGATCTAGACACATCAAAGAAGCACTTCAGTTAAATGCACTTTATATGGGAAATCGGGTTGGCCAAAACGGAACTCCACAGCGCCATCCGGTGTCGCAGTGTTAGAATGCATAAACAACACATATAAAGCATATTTTTTTCTTTGCCAATGTAGCTAAGTCCCATGTCTGCTGAAAAATAAGTCCAAGTTAATCCAGTGGGTCTTACTCCCAGGTACGTTGAGTTAGACTACAATTCCCATCATCCCTGACCACTGGTCCTGTTAGCTAGGGGTGATGGGAGTTGTAGTCCCAAAACATCTGGAGGGCTGAGTTTGCCTATGCCTGACTTATTCTTTCATAATTCTCCTGCCAATCATCTGCCTTCGAACTGCAGATCCATAGCCAACTACAGTTCCCAGGATCCTTTGAGGGAACCCCTGGCTGTTTAAAGAGGCATAATACTGCTTTGTTGGAAGCTGGTGGTGCTGTGGGTTAAACCCCAGAGCCTAGGGCTTACTGATCAGAAGGTTGGCAGTTCGAATCCCCAGGACGGGGTGAGCTCCCGTTGCTCGGCCCTGTTCCTGCCCACCTAGCAGTTCGAAAGCACGTCAAGGTGCAAGTAGATAAATAGGTACCGCTCCAGCGGGAAGGTAAACGGTGTTTCCGTGCGCTGCTCTGGTTCACCAGAAGCGGCTTAGTCATGCTGGCCACATGACCCGGAAGCTGTACGACGGCTCCCTCAGCCAGTAACGCGAGATGAGCGCCACAACCCCAGAGGCGTCCACAACTGGACCTAACGGTCAGGGGTCCCTTTACCTTTTAATGCTGCTTTAGAATGTATATTGCAGATGGGGCCCTAAAAGTATTCATTGAAACGGCTGCCCGCCTCTGAAAACCTCGCAGCACAGCAAATACCAGAAGCAAAGGGAGTTGATGGGGAGAAAGCATCTTCAGAGACAGAATCTGCAAAGCGGAACAGAGTGGATTGATAGGAGGGAAAGGCCTTTGATGTCCCCCTATTATGGACCTTCCTCAACCTTCAAATGAAATTAATACAGAAAGCTGATTCTGTTGTTCATCCTTCCCTAATCCCATTCTTTAAAATAATATGAGAACAAAAAGGACAATTAAGCTGACAAAAACATCTTTTTCCTCTTGGCTACAGACGCTGCAAAGTGCTCGGCAAGACTTATTGTCTGCCTTTCACTCTTTAAATCAAGCTGAACATGGGATTGTGGGAAAATGTTCCCGTCAAAATGTTTCTCTTTGTTTTTCAGGGACAAAAGCTGCCCTCCCCCTTTTTACTCCCCCTTTGGTCACCCCTCTACAGTCTTCGATTTCGCTGTGAATCCATCTGCATTGTAAGAAGGTAAGAGGAACCCTGCAGGATCAGGCCGAAAAGCCCATCTAATTAAGCATCCCGTTTTCACAGAGGCCAGTCAAGATGCAGGACTTGAGTGCAACAGCAGTGCTCTCCCTGCAATTGCTATTCAGAAGCACACTGCCTCCCAGTGGCATAGCATGGGTTGCCAGTGCCTGGGGCCACTTAGAGGACAGCTGGGAAACAGATGGAGTATTCAACTACCTAACAGCGCCCAGGCCACCCAGGAGATCACAGCCACAGAGATAAGAAAAGAAGAGCCGTTCAGTTGTGTCAGGAGAGGTCACTTCCTGGGTCACATGGAGAAGCCATTTTCAACAGAGCCCAATGATGGAAGTGCGCAGATGTATTGAGGCAGCACCAGGTATTGAAATTTTGTGCTCCTCACAATTTTGTGCCTGTTGCAACTGCCCCTGTTCCGCCACATACTACGCCACTGCTGCCTCCAGCAGTTAAGGTAGAACCTAGCCACCATGGCTAGTAGCCACTCATAGCTTTCTCCTCCATGAATTTCCTGGCTGGAATGTGTCCAGGAATGGTGATAGAATCATAGAATCGTAGTATTGTAGAGTTGGAAGGGACCACCAGGGTCATCTAGTCCAACCCCCTGAAATGCACGGATCTCAGCTAAAGCATCCATGACAGATGGCCAGCCAGTTCTGCTTAAAAACCTCCAAGGAAGGAGAGTCCACAACCTCCCGAGGGAGAGCGTTCCACTGTCGGACAGCTCTTACTGTCAGAAAGTTCTTCCATATGTTTAGTCGGAATCTGGTAACTTGAAGCCACTGGTTCAAGTCCTACCCTCCAGAGCAGGAGAAAACAAGCTTGTTCCCCCTTCCATGTGACAGCCCTTGAGTTATTTGAAGATGGCTCTCACATTCCCTCTCAATCTCCTCTTTTCTAGGCTAAACATACCCAGCTCCTTCAACTGGGAAATGTAAAGTACTACACTCGGGCAAAAAAAAAAATGAAAGGCACAAATACAGGATGGGTGACACCTGGCTTGAGAGCAGTACATGTGAAAAGGATCTAGGAGTCTTGGTAGACCACAAACTTGACATGAGTCAACAGTGTGATGCAGCAGCTAAAAAAGCCAATGCAATTCTGGGCTGCATCAATAGGAGTATAGCATCTAGATCAGGCATAGGCAACCTTCGGCTCTCCAGATGTTTTGGCCTACAACTCCCATGATCCCTAGCTAACAGGACCAGTGGTCAGGGATGATGGGAATTGTAGTCCGAAACATCTGGAGAGCCGAAGGTTGCCTATGCCTGATCTAGATCAAGGGAGGTAATAGTACCACTGTATTCCGCTCTGGTCAGACCTCACCTGGAATACAGTGTCCAGTTCTGGGCACCACAGTTCAAGAAGGATACTGACAAGCTGGAACATGTCCAGAGGAGGGCAACCAAAATGGTCCAAGGCCTGGAAACGATGCCTTATGAAGAACAGCTTAGGGAGCTGGGTATGTTTAGCCTGGAGAAGAGAAGGTTAAGGGGTGATCTGATAGCCATGTTCAAATATATCAAAGGATGTCATATAGAGGAGGGTGAAAGGTTGTTTTCTGCTGCTCCAGAGAAGCGGACACGGAGCAATGGATTCAAACTACAAGAAAGAAGATTCCACCTAAACATGAGGAAGAACTTCCTGACAGTAAGAGCTGTTTGGCAGTGGAATTTGCTACCAAGGAGTGTGGTGGAGTCTCCTTCTTTGGAGGACTTTAAGCGGAGGCTTGAGAACCATCTGTCAGGAATGCTTAGATGGTGTTTCCTGCTTGGCAGGGGGTTGGACTGGATGGCCCTTGTGGTCTCTTCCAACTCTATGATTCTATGATTCTATAACTGTTCCTCATAATCAAAACTCATACCAGGAACAAACTCAGTTGGTCTCTAAGGTGCTACTAGAAAGAATTTTCGATTTTGTTTTGACTATGGCAGACCAACACGGCTACCCACCTGTAACTGTTCCTCATAAGGCTTGGCTTCCAGAACCTTGATCATCTTGGAGACTTATTATTTGCCTGCCTTAATGAACATAAGAATGGGACCACTTAAAAATGTAGGTTGGCATTCATGGGTTGTGTCAAAATTAGCACCCTCTCCTCCACACACACACACACACACACACACACACTGTTCCCACAACACTCCAAAACAGTTTTGGAGGCTAAGAATATTTGAAGAGCCTGCTGGATCAGGCCAATGGCATCCTATTCTCACGGTGGGGAACTAGATGCCAAGTGGTGGATGTGTTGTTGTTTTTTTAGTATTTTGATTAAAGAATAAAAGGAAAATTCCTTGAATGCCTAGATCCAGTTTTGGGGCAGGTACTCTTTGGTGAGAGAGCCCCAGCAGAGTTTTAGGATCACAAAACATCCAGCAAAGTGATGTGTGGAACTAAAAGCTGTTAGATCCTTAGAATATCCCCTTCTAAGTGGATTCCAAAGCTCCGCTTACTTCCCTTAGCATAGAAAGAGACCAGACATTTGTTAAGTTTAAAAAGGTTTACTTACGTACTCTTCACACGTCAAATTCATGTGCTTTTCCATTCAGCAGCGAGAAAAGACAGTCAGTCAAACAAAATGCTAAAGGGTTTCTAAATTATTTGTATATAAACAGGAAAATGGCTGCTAAAGCCACATGGTCTAAGCTTAGAGCATCTAGCTCAGATATCCTTACTGGAAGGGTTCTCATGGTGGAATAATAATGGTGGAAAGTCAGAGAATGATGAGTTTGGTAACCCTTCCTCCCAAGGTGAGGGGGTGTGACCTAGCTAAGCCTGGCAGGACAGCTCACTCTATGGTCTTAACCCCTTCATGCATTACCGTAATTTGAGTTAAGCATGTTGGCTATATGATGCTGATTTATCCCTGAGTTGGTGACCATCACTGCCCATGTGCTACGTGTTAGGAAGCAGGGGTTGAATGCAGAACTCTAGGCTCCAAATCAGGCATTCTTTACCCTACACTACGCTCACATTGAGAGGTACCCAAACATCACAAGGGAAAGTAGAAGAGGAAACGACAACAGAGCAGTCAACTGCTGTAACCACTCGCTCATCTTGTTCTTTTCCCCCATACGATGTTGCTTTAAGGTTTTTGCAAGAACTTCATAAATAAAACTGATGGCCTCACATATATACAAATTTAGCTTAGCAGTGCGACAGTACAGGGGATTCGTGCCGTCGCGGAACTTTTTATTGGAATAATCTGTCGCATTCGTTCTGTTGCTGTAATGAAAGCAACAAATTAATGCAAGCATTATGCAAATTGTCCCATTAAGTATGTCATATGCATTCGTCTTCCTGTGAAACTACCATCATCTGTTAACTCTTTAGTGCCCCGGTCGTTGCTCACAAAGGAGAAGGCAGCACTGAGGACACTTTACTTAAAGGGTATTCGACTTCCAAAACGTTCGGAAACCAAGGCACAGCTTCCGATTGGCTGCAGGAAGCTCCTGCAGCCAATTGGAAGCCGCAGAAGTCACATTGGACATTCGGGTTCCAAAAAAAATGTTTTCAAACCGGAACACTCACTTCCGGGTTTGTGGCATTCGGAAGCCAAAACGTTAGACTCGCAAGGTGCTCGGGATCCAAGGCACGACTGCAGTTGTTGTTATTTGTTGATGTTGCCATCTGTCTGTCTCAAGAGACAATGGAGTGCACCTACAGGAGTGAAGTCAAACCACTGGAGAATCACTTCGCCCACTGTGACTGCAGAGACCAGCACCTCATAACTGCTGCCTCCTGACTTGTTTTTTCTGCATTAGCAGCAACAAAGTGACCTATCGAGGGCAAGTCCTGGGCTGCCCATTCATCAAGACCCCCCTCTCAGCCTCACTGAGGTGATTAAATTCACTCTCAGCAATTACCTGTACAACAGAAATCATGACTAAATAGTAATCAATACAAATAACAGCAACAAGGTCACATAAAGGATGACCAGGGCCGGCACACCCGTGAGGCAAGGTGAGGCAACTGCCTCAGGCGGCAGGATCCACAGGGGCAGCAAATCCCAAAGTTGATCTTCCTTCCTCCCCCCTTGTTCCTGAGGTAGAACTTCACTCACCACTTATTCCCTGGCAGGGGGTGCCATTTTGTGGTACGCCTCAGGTGCCAAAATGCATTGGGCTGGCCCCACCAATGAAATAGTTTGAAGAATTTTATTTTACTTTACTGTTCTGGCTCTGTGTAAGGCTTCCTGTGTTACTTAAATGTCAAAAGGTGAGCCATGGCAGAGGGAATTTCACAGCAGGGGAGTCACAGCCAAAAGGCCACAGGCAAGGAGCAGATTCGTAGATACTGACTTGAGCGTATGGGGAGCTACTTGTAGGAGATATCCCTCACTCCTCTTTTCTTTCGGCTGTGTCCAGATGCAGCCATGTTTAGAAATTGATGGGGATTCAATCCTAAACCCTATTACCTGGGAGCAAGACCGACTGAATTCAATTTTCCTGAGTAGACATGCTTAGGATTGCACGGTTCACAACTAGCTAAAATCACGTTTGATTTCTATGGTGACTAAGGATGCAATCCTAACCTTTTTTACCTGGGAGTAAGCCTGACCCAGATGGCGCTGTGGTTTAAACCACAGAGCCTAGGGCTTGCTGATCAAAAGGTTGGCGGTTCGAATCCCCGCGACGGGGTGAGCTCCCGTTGCTCAGTCCCTGCTCCTGCCAACCCAGCAGTTCAAAAGCATTTCAAGTGCAAGTAGATAAATAGGTACCGCTACGGCGGGAAGGTAAACGGCGTTTCCATGCGCTGCTCTGATTTGTCATGCTGGCCACATGACCTGGAAGCTGTACGCCGGCTCCCTCGGCCAGTAACGCGAGATGAGCGCCGCACGCCAGAGTCGGACACAACTGGACCTGATGGTCAGGGGTCCCTTTACCTTTACCTTTAAGCCTGATTGAATTCATATGATTTACTACTGAGTAGGCATGAGTGGCATTGCAGTGTTAGTCTGCATCCTTCCCTTTGTCTTTCGACCCTGTTGTTTAAAACACTATTCTCTCTCTCTCTCTCTCTCTCTCTCTCTCTCTCTCTCTCTCTTTCTCTCTCTCTGTCTCTCTGTCTCTCTCTCACATACATACATACATACATACATACATACATACATATGTATACCAGGCTCTGCATACATCTAACAAAGTGAGCTCTAATCCACAAAAGCAGATGCCATAATCCACTTGGTCGTCTTTAAATTTCCATAAGACAATCTCCCTTTTTCTCTTTTTGTTCACTCTCTCTCGTTCTGCCCTTTCACACTCAACAGCGTCTGTCAAAGCCGCCTTTGGTCTTTGTCCCAATTTGAGACAATCGAAATGGATTTAATGGATTAAAAGTTTGAAGAGGGTTTTCTTCTCTCCCTCCCTCCCTCTCTCTCTCTCCTTCTCTCCTTTTTAATTAAAATGCCTGGTAGTAAATTAAAAAAAAAGAAAAAGAAATTACCAAAGACTTTATCAAAGACAAACATATGGGAAGAGGGAAATAGAGTTGGTTGGGTTAGCAAAAGCTTGTGGGAGAGAGAGCAGGTCAAGGGCAGAATTGGGAAAGGATGGAACAGGGTGAAATTGCCCAGAAGGATTTGGCAGATGGAACTCAGGGAGGGCAGGAGGACAACATGGAAGATTTCAGAAAGTGGCCCGAACGAAGAAGAAGAAGAAGAAGAAGAAGAAGAAGAAGAAGAAGAAGAAGAAGAGTTTGGATTTGATATCCCGCTTTTCACTACCCGAAAGAGTCTCAAAGCGGCTAACATTCTCCTTTCCCTTCCTCCCCCACAACAAACACTCTGTGAGGTGAGTGGGGCTGAGAGACTTCAAAGAAGTGTGACTAGCCCAAGGTCACCCAGCAGCTGCATGTGGAGGAGTGGAGACGTGAACCCGGTTCCCCAGATAACGAGTCTACCGCTCTTAACCACTACACCACACTGGCTCGAAAGGAAAAAGGGAAAAAGGGAAAGTTCAACAAAGTGGAAAGTCCTTTGTTGTACAACAAAGCAGCTTTTTCAAACCACAATAGCGTTGGAAGATTGGGGGATCCGTGTCATCCTTGTGCTGTTAAGGAGGCAGCCGGAGGCTGTTGCTGCTCTAGCACTTCCCTCCAGAAGACGTGGCCCAATAGCCATGCCATGCAGGGGGTCACCTCTAAGGCTGAGGGAGGTCCTTGTGTGTCAGGGATGTGTCTGAACTCAATGCCTGGGAAGAGTCTGACTCTGGAGATGAAAGAATGCCAGTACAGAAGGATCCAGAGCCTGATTCTGGAGACGAGGGATTGCAGCCACAGACAGAGCAAGACTGGGCTAGTTCGGGCCCCCTTCATCAAGAGTTCCCAGACTTGGAGAACTCGCAGGCAGAGGGAGGGGAGGAGATAGATGACATTGAGGGGGTTGCTACGCAGCCAGGAGGGAGACTCCACACACTGGCTTTATAAATGCCCTGTATCCCTCTAACCACTACACCACACTGTCTCCATCTAGGTGCCTTCAACAATAAGCAATGTTTGTACCCTGAGCCCCTTGTCAGTGCTGGGTTTAGGGTGGTGGAGCCAAGGGTGCACAAAATGGAGAAAATCCATAAATTAGAAGATCCGGGGGGGGGGATTTTGACCTCACACAGGGCACCATACTATGAAAGAGTACCAATATTCAAATCACAGAATCGTAGAGTTGGGAGGGACCTCAATGGTCATCTAGTCCAACCCCCTGCATTGCAGGAATCTTAGATAAAGCATATATGACAGATGGCCATCCAACCTCTGCTTAAAAACCTCTAAGGAAGGAGAGTCCACCACCTCCTGAGGGAGACCGTTCTACTGCCAAACAGCTCCTACTATCAGAAAGTTCTTCCAGAAGTTTAGTCGGAATTCAACTTTAACTAAACCTGATATTGGAATGATTTCAATCAAGAATGGGAGTTCTTGGTGTCCTACACTAGTCGTCCTTGACAGCTTTATCTTCCCTGATATTGAGGAGGTCATGCAGGTTTAATCAGACTTGGGCCTTCAGCTGTTTTAGGACTACAATTCCCATCATCCCTGACCGCTGGTCCTGCTAGCTAGGTATGATGGGAGTTGTAGTCCAAAAACAGCTGGAGACCCAAGTTTGGGAAACACCGAGGTAGTGGATCAAATCTTAGTGAAGTGATCTGTTCCTCTCCTGGCTTCAAACTTGTTTTGGGAATATTCGCAACATACTTTTGGTATGTACACGGCTGGCATTACTGCTCAAATGTTGTTGTTGTCTCCCTCTAGAGTCTCTCTTCCCCACTGCCCACCCCCTGCCAGCTGTTGGTCCCCTTTTGTTCCTTCTGAATCAAGGATCACAAGAGTGCTGAAAGGACTCGTGTGAGAAGCCACAGAAACTCCAAGATGGCCCTGTGAACTGCCTGGGGGAGAAGACCACCATCTCCCTTGAGGCTCTCCAGGGCAGCCTGAGGAAATGCCGCTTGCTGGCTGCATTGCTGCATTATTCATATGCTTGCAACAAAGCAAATATGCAGAAGAAGAAGAAGAAGAAGAAGAAGAAGAAGAAGAAGAAGAGGAGGAGGAGGAGGAGGAGGAGGAGGAGGAGGAGGAGGAGGGGAGGAGGAGGAGGAGGAGGCGATGAAGAATCATCACTTGGGAGCGATTCGCATCTTGCTTTTCCTTTTGTGTTGCTTGCTGATGCCGTGTGAACAGCCCCCTTTGGGGGGAAACAGAGTCTGATTGTGTGCAGAATGTGGCCAGCGCTTGCTCCTGTTGCTCTGACAAAACACATTCTGCATTTGGGAAATATGCCTTCTGGTAGGTGGAACTTCCAGGTTTAGAGGCAGTGTACCTCAGATGCTAATGAGGGGAGCAATAGGAGAAGGGATGTACCCATGTGCTGCTTATGTTTCTCTGGGAGCATTTGGATCAGGGGTCAGCAAACCTTTTCAGCAGGGGACCGGATCACTGTCCCTCAGACCTTGTGGGGGGCCGGACTATATTTTTTTGGGGGGGGTGAATGAATTCCTATGCCCCACAAATAACCCAGAGATGCATTTTAAATAAAAGCACACATTCTACTCATGTAAAAACACGCTGATTCCCAGACCATCTGCGGGATGAACTTAGAAGGCGATTGGGCTGGGGCTGGCTCCTGGGCCTTAGTTTGCCTACCCATGATTTTGATGCTCACTGTTTAATTTCCAATGTAATGACGATGACAACAACAACAACAACACCCTTGTGAGTTTGCTTCTGGAGCCACCCTTCTATGAGTCTACTCCAGTGCTCCATGCATCACGGCCCTGATCCTGCCAGGCGTAACACCGGCATGATGGACTTTTATAAAATTATTCATGGCATGGAGAAAGTGGATGGCAAAAAGAGACAACCAGCGATGTTGAATGTTGGGTGATTCAGGAGAGCTAAAAGAAAGTACATATTCGAGCAGCACATCGTTAAACTATGGGATCACTTCCCTGGGAGGCAGTGATGGCCAGCAACTTGGATGGCTTTAGAAGAGAATTAGGCAAATTCATGGAGGCGAGGACAATTGAAAGCTACTAGCCATGGTGCTGGAGGAGACTCTTGAGAGTCCCATGGACTGCAAAAAGATCAAACTTATCCATCCTTAAAGAAATCAGCCCTGTGTGCTCACTGGAAGGGCAGATCCTGAAGTTGAGGCTCCAATACTTTGGCCACCTCATGAGAAGAGAAGACTCCCTGGAAAAGACCCTGATGTTGGGAAAGATGGGGGGGCACAAGGAGAAGGGGACGACAGAGGATGAGATGGTTGGACAGTGTTCTCGAAGCTACTAACATGAGTTTGGCCAAACTGCAGCAGGTAGTGAAAGATAGGGGTGCCTGGCGTGCTCTGGTCACGAAGAGTCGGACACGACTGAACGACTGAACAACAACAACAGCCATGGGAGGCAGTGATGGTTCTGAATACCAGCTGCTGGAAACCACAGGAGGGGAGAGGGCTCTTGTGTTCGAGTCCTGCTTGCAGGTTTCCCAATAGAGGAATCTGGTTGGCCACTGTGAGAACAGGATGCTGGACTCAATGGGCCATTGGCCTGATCCAGCAGACCCTTCTTATGTTATCATGTTCTTATCTGCCCATGAACTTCCCTGGCTATTTCCTGAGCTACCCGGTACCTTGCGAGCATCCTAACATCTCCCTCTTTACTTATTCCTTCAGGGGTCGTCCTTTGTCTCCCTACGCACAACAGGTTGCTTAGAAAAGAGAGTGAATATATTCAAGGCATCAAGGTGACAGCTGTGATAATTTCCTCTGTTGAGGCAAGGAGCTTGTTTTCTTACAAAGTAGCATATGGGTGAGCTGGCTCTTGAAAAGAAGGTTATGCGGTCCCCGAGGAAAGCTCCAAGTTAAGCAGTCCGTGCCGACTATAATATCCTTCTTAGCTGAGCTGCAGCAGAGGCAGCTTAGAAAATGCAAAATTTGAAAGGGAGCATAAAGCTGGTCTTAGGGTTTATGCCTGATTTGTTTGGAAATGTGGTGCAGTTAATCGGAGATGATACTGTCAGTGGATATTTTGGGTTCATAAACAAGCGTGGTGGCTTCGGTTTGGCGCACCCTAGTTTGCATTGGAAGACTTTTAGGAGATGAGTGGAGGAAAAAAAACATTAAGAACTGTCTAGTTATTTGAGGACTGGTGTGCAGGAGAACCGTTCGGCTCCCTACCAGCATATCTCAGTTATAAAACATCCCGGAGTTCAGCTAAGATGGTCAGCTATGGTCACATCCATACCATTCCAGACCCAGGAAGAAGAGAAGAAGAGTTTGGATTTGATATCCCGCTTTATCACTACCCGAAGGAGTCTCAAAGCGGCTAACATTCTCCTTTCCCTTCCTCCCCCACAACAAACACTCTGTGAGGTGAGTGGGGCTGAGAGACTTCAGAGAAGTGTGACTAGCCCAAGGTCACCCAGCAGCTGCATGTGGAGGAGCGGAGACACGAACCCGGTTCACCAGATTACGAGTCTACCACTCTTAACCACTACACCAAACTGGCTATCTCAGGAGTAGCTGATTAGCTGTTAGATTGGTCTGCGGAGATATCCAGAACTGTAGAAGCAAATGTGTCATCTCTAACAATAAACATTTAACTATCTGTCATGTGCATTCCTTTGGCTGAGAAACAACCTTGACAGAAGGACTGTCATATGGAAGATGGAACAAGCCTGTTTTCTCCTGTTCCAGAGGATAGGACCCGATCCAATCCAATGGCTTCAAGTTACAAGAAAGGAGATTCCAACTAAACATCAGGAAGAACTTTATGACAGTAAGAGCCATTTAATAATAATAATAATAATAATAATTTATTTATACCCCGCCATTATTTCTCCAGCCACACTGGGTGGTTCCCAACAGAATATTAAAAACATGATAAAACATCAAACATTAAAAACTTCCCCAAACAGGGCTGCCTTCAGATGTCTTCTAAAAGTCAGATAGTTGTTTATTTCCTTGACATCTGTTGAGAGGGTGTTCCACAGGGCAGGTGCCACTACCGAGAAGGCCCTCTGCCTTGTTCCCTGTAACCTTGTAACCTCACTTCTTGCAGTGAGGGAACTGCCAGAAGGCCCTCGGGCTGAACAATGGAGGTTTAGATGCTCCTTCAGGTCTACTGGGCCAAGGCCGTTTAGGGAGACAGGGGGTCGGTTTCACTCATCCAAGCATCCTGTCCACATTCTCGAAGGTAACAGATTGGAATTGATCCCATGCAACTTGACTAGACAGGACTCTAGCACTCTCCCACCCAGGAACGAAGGAAGGCTAACTGGCACCCGGTGCGGGTTGTCGGGGATCGGGCAAACTGTCTGGTGGCGCATGCGTGTGCACCGTACACACGGCGCATGTGCTCCAGTGCTACGTGCAGTGCACATTCATCCGCCGTACATAGCGGCACTGCACATGCTCCGCCGAGCGGTTTACCGACAGCGCCGCTCGAGCACTGACGGGTGGCAGCGGGATCCTCCACTCGCGGCTGCAACAGCAGTGGAGGGATCTTCCGCATGTGTCTGCGGCAGGGCGAGCCTCCTGCAGGGTGCCTTCTTATCACCCCGTCTGAGATGGCACCCGGGGTGGACCGCCCCACACACCCTTCCTCCGCCACTGCTCCCACCCTGGAGCTCTTCCCATGGACCCTCAAAAGTGGTGGTGGATTCTCCTTCCTTGGAGGGTTTTTAAGCAGAGGTTGAGTGGCCATCTGTCATGTATGATTGTGATTTCTGCATTGCAGGGGAGTTGGACTGAATGACCCTTGGGATCCCTTTCAACGCTACAATTCTATGATTGTATGATTGGGTGAAGTTGCCCCTGATTAATCCAGGAAGGCAAAAAACATCAGCAGCCGGGGGGGGGAGGGTGGTGGAAATTGCACCAATTAAGTAACAGTTACTCTTTTAAGAAGCTGGATATTCACACAATCCAAATGTTTCAGGGAGACATTTCAACGTGCACACATGAAATGGAAAGGTGGTGTTATCTAGCTTAGTTCTACTATGAAGTAACTCAGACCTTCTCCCGAGAACCCACCCTAATAGGTTCTGATCTCATTCTGCATTTGAAGCCTGTCTGCAAAACATAATCTCTTCTATCACCGGCAGAAACTTCATGGAAATAATGGCCGACGGGCCTCTTGCCTTTTCCGTGGAGCTGCAGCTTCCTTGCATGTTTTAAACATCATCCTGCAACGTCCAGATATGGGCTGGCAGTGTTTGTAGATAATGCAAAATTCATTCCTGGCCTTTTGTTGAAATAACCTTGAGACTTTTCAAGTTTCTGTGTTCACTGGAGAAGAATTGGGAGGGAGAGGTGGCGAGAGGCTTTCTAAAGCCCGATACCAGCCGAGGGACTTAATGTTATTCATTTGATTGAAGAAGACAAGTGGATCTTTGCATGATGCATTACTCCATTTATGAAAAGTCGCCAGCTGGTTGCGGTTGATAATCGCCCCATGATTTAGTTAAGTCTCAATTTAGCACTTGAAAACAACCAGCTAATTGGATGCGGCCAGTTCTCCTGCCTTCAAAAACGCACTCGCTCAGGCGACGAGGGGCGCATAAAAAGGACCGGGTTATTAGAACGGTGGCGAGCGGTTTGTGGGCTGATTTATCTGCCCTTCTTGCTGAGATCAGGAGACTGGGGGCTTTTGATCCTATATAGACACTGGGAAATCGGGGTGGGAGAAAGGATTCAATGAGTCCTCTGTGCACTAAAAGGATGAGCTTTCAGGCCATGTGGAATCCTTTCCCTTGCAAGGTTCCTCTTTTCTAAAAAGGCAGCCATCAGATGGAGAGTATGAGACAGGCTTCCTCAAACTCCAGATGTTTTTGGACTACAACTCCCATGATCCCTAGCTAGCAGGACCAGTGGTCAGGGATGATGGGAAATTGTAGTCTCAAAACATCTGGAGGGCCGAGGTTGAGGAAGCCTGGTATAAGATAGACTCTTCTTTAGGTACAGGTGGGTAGCCGTGTTGGTCTGCCATAGTCGAAACAAAACAGAAAATTATTTCCAGTAGCACCTTAGAGACCAACTGAGTTTGTTCTTGGTATGAGCTTTCGTGTGCATGCACACGAAAGCTCATACCAAGAACAAACTCAGTTGGTCTCTAAGGTGCTACTGGAAATAATTTTCTGTTTTGTTTCTTCTTTAGGTATAAACTGAAAAAGCGGGGGCTGTTAATCCCACACGAAACTGGTATTTCATGCAACATCCCCCAACATTCACATTGCACCAGAGTCTTTGTTCTGCTAAGAAATGAGTTTTCAAAGCAGAGGTTGGATGGTCATCTGTCATGGATGCTTTAGCTGTGATTCCTGCATTGCAGGGGGTTGGACTAGATGACCCTTGGGAGTCCCCTTCCAACTCTACAATTCTACGATTCTATTATCCTAGTTCAGGGGTGACTACCATTCGCGCCATTCCTCATCATTTGGCATGCTGGCTGGGGATTGAAGTCCAAGAACATCTGAACATCTGCAGGTTCCCCACCACTGGTCTCAAACACAACATCAGACCTCATTTAGTCCATACAGAAACGACTTCATTCCACTTATTACAATGATGATCTCTGTGTAAACATACCCAGTCTCTCATTACCCTCTTCAATGGGCAGCCCAACACTCAGGGAATTTTGATGTCGAAGGTTACTTACTGGAATTCCCCTTTAGTCAATATTAATCCCAGGGCACAGGGAGACCAACAACTTTGGAATCAATATGGTACAATGCTATTTCTTCAGGCAAATTGGATTTCAAGCCTAGTAAGATCTATGCATTCTTCCTGTTATTGTGAGGACTTTGGTCTCCAGCTGGCAATCCTACTGCATCTGATTTAAAACCAACAATAAGAGGGTGTTTTTTCTGCCCTGTGTGATTTACTGAAAGAGATTTGACTCTCTAAAACAGGCATAGGCAACCTCGGCCCTCCAGATGCTTTGGGACTACAACTCCCATGATCCCTAGCTAACAGGACCAGTGGTCAGGGGTGATGGGAAGTGTAGTCTCAAAACATCTGGAGGGCCGAGGTTGCCTATGCCTGCTCTAAAAGATCACCAAGACCAGTAGCACAGGTGAGGTTCCTTAACTAATAACTAGATGTGATGGAGCAAGTAGTTTAGTCTATGATCCACTCCACCTGCTGCTGTCAGGTTACCCAGCCAAGAGTCTCTTCCATATAAATTAAGGTCATTGATTTTGCCCGAAGCCCCATCAAAACTTGCGTTCCAAGCTCACCTCTCTGGATTTGTTTGTTTACCTGGGTTGGGTTGTCTCAACAGACGAGGGCGAAATGTTTGGTCCGGCCCAAATAAGATCTCTCTTTTGGAAGCTTTGCAGGTTTCCCAGAGAGAAGCCAGAGAGGAACGCCAGCGGTTGCTATCGCAGTCCTGTTAATATTTAAACAACAAATCTGTCAACAGATTAATTGGCACCGGCTCTTTCCAGCCGTTTCATGGTAGCCTGGAGCAATTGGCAAGCTGAGGCATGGAGCGCTTACATATGTACAGCTGTGTCACAGCTTATAAAGGCTGAGATATAAGGGTGGAATTTGCTGTCCTTGCTTTGAGGGGCTGGGAGAGTGAAGCATTGTTATTCTGAAATGTATTGCCAAAGAAGGGAGAAGCAATGGGGGGGGGGGAGACGCTACATGCCACTTCTGGCAATACATTGATTTTCTGCACTTTGCGCCAACAGCCTCAGCCTTCCCCGGGAATGTTGTGTAGTGGAGGCTGGTCCATTTGGGGAAATGAGGCAGGGCCCAACCAAACTCAGTAATAAGAACGTAAAAACACAGGTTGCAGGTAGGTAGCCATGTTGGTCTGCCATAGTTGAAACAAAAAATAAAAATAAAAATTCCTTCCAGTAGCACCTTGGAGACCAACTAAGTTTGTTCTTGGTATGAGCTTTCATGGCGCCTGCCCTGTGGAACGCCCTCCCATCAGGGGTCAGAGAGATAAACAACTACCTGTCATTTAGAAAATACCTGAAGGCAGCCCTGTTTAGGGAAGTTTTTAATATGTGACTTTGTATTGTATTTTGATATTTGTTGGAAGCCGTCCAGAGTGGCCGGGGAGACCCAGCCAGATGGGTGGGGTATAAATAAATAAATAAATAAATAAATAAATAAATAAAAGGGGGGTGGCAGTACCTCTCAGATTCCTCCTTCTTAGTCTCACTGCTGCCTCTTGCAGACCCTGCAAGTGTCCCTATTTCCCAGGGACATCCCTGATTTAGAGAACTCGTCCCGGTTTCTGATTTGATCCCGGAATGCCCCACTTTTCCTTAAGATGTCCCTATTTTCGTTGGAGAAATACTGGAGAATATGGTAGGATGTCCCTATTTTCATGGGAGAAATACTGGAGAATATGGTAGGATGTCCCTATTTTCATGGGAGAAATACTGGAGAATATGGTAGGATGTCCCTATTTTCATGGGAGAAATACTGGAGAATATGGTAGGATGTCTCTATTTTCATGGGAGAAATACTGGAGAATATGGTAGGATGTCTCTATTTTCATGGGAGAAATACTGGAGAATATGGTAGGATGTCCCTATTTTCATGGGAGAAATACTGGAGAATATGGTAGGGTGTCCCTATTTTCATGGGAGAAATGTTATCTGACCCCCTGAACCTTCTGAAGGCAATTCTGTATAGCAGGCACATCCAACTCTCTAGAGACTGCGAGATCTACTCCCAGTAAAATAAAACTTGCAGTGATCTACCTATTGCCATTGCCAGAGTTGTTGAGGTTTTTTTTGGGGGGGGGGTAACACCAACGCATGACATGATAGCTGCGGTGACGGCGACGGTTGGACACAGCGCCAGGGGACCGCCCATGGGACGCGAAAGTGAGGGGGGCGGGCGGGGGAATAAACCATTGCTCTTCTTTTCCTATCTGGCAATCGATTGTGATCCAGTGATCCACCGCGATCACCTGTCGATCACAGTTGACTGGTTGTACATGTCTGCTGTATAGGGAAGGGTTTTTTTTAATGTTTTTTAATGTTTTTTAAAAAAAAAATATGTTGAAAGCTGCACAGAGTGGCTGCGGCAACCCAGTAAGATGTGTGGGGTATACACACCAAAATACCATTATGGAATGGGATGTCCTTATTTTCATCAGAGAAATGTTGGAGGGTATGCTGTTGTAGAACTCAGCAGGGAGGAGCAGGGAGCAGGATAAAAGCAGAATTAGTTGACTTTTATCTGTCATTGGTTCCGACTCCCCCTACTGTTGGGCTCTTTCCCTTGTGTCCTACCAGTCCTAGAGTTGCCATATTCCTGGAAAAAAAATGAGATTCCTGGATTCCTAAAACCCACCAAAATTGTTGAGCTTTCTTTGGGGAACAGACCCAAATTGTTAAGCTTTTTTGGTAGCTGTTTTCGCTGCCTTTCCACCACATTCCCATATATCAGGGTTTCCCCTGACTTTTGGCCAATTCGGCAAAATTCCCCCTGACGCCATTTTTACACCCGAAAACCACGGCATGTCAGGAATTTTCCTGACGTATGGCAAGCCTAACTAGTCCCAATGGCTCCAACCACCTCTGATGCTGTGAAATATATTGCAGCGCTGTAGACCAACCTTTGCCAAGCCGGTGCCCTCCAAATGATTTGGACAACAAATGCCATCTGCCCAAGCGCTACTTGGGACTGGTGGTCCATAGGGTATACTTTAGAGTATGCCAGTTTCCTTTTACCATCTTCCTCTGTGCTGTGTTTACACAAGGAAATCATGTCCCAGGTCTTCCTCAGGAACGACTCCCTAAAAATGAGAAAGAGGAGATAAATAACAGTTCAATCTTCCAATCTAATTAATGAAGGCTGAATTAGCCCAATTTGAATGTGAATAAACACAATTTGAATTAATTTGCATTCGTGTTCCACAGCTCCCAAAGGGTTGCTCATTCACATTCAAGGATTCACCCAGGTAATCAAATATTCTAATCTGATGTGCATGTTTGAAAGCACTTTAGTTTCAGCTCCCTTCATCTGTCTGGCATCAAGGTGAGAGGAGCCAAGAGGGGAAAAGGCTGGACAAGATGGCGGCCGTCATCAAGACTTGGAAGTGGGCAATAACGCATCTCTGTCTTGTCTTCAGAGTGCCATTCCCTTCCCTGTCCCAAAATCATAAGCCAGCATTTAAAACGGCCTCCTTTGTGCCACATCAGATGTTCAGCCATAAAATCAATCACTGCAATTTACTTTTTCAAGCGCATAAAACACTGTTTTATGACTGAGCTCCGGCGGTGGTTATGTTTCCAGTGAGGATTTGTTCTTGGGAAATATGTACTTCTGTGGGAGGGAGGAGATTGACCAGTCCCAACTGTATGGAGACCCTCGTTGTCGGAAAAAAATAAAAATAAAAGGCAATTGCCAAAACTCAATCCAAAAAGATTCCACCTTTTCCACCACCTCTGGGGAACAGCCTTCGACTCCCTTCCTTTTTCTGTTTCTGCTGGACTTTGACGAGCGATTCCTGATGATGCTGCAGTTTAGGAAGAGATAATTAAGCCCCCTGTGTACATCGTGCAATTTCCTCAATCAGCTAGAGTAAGGTAAATGAGACGTCGTCACATTTTATGCCTACAAAATCTCACAGCAATTCATTACACACACACACGAGAGAGAGAGAGAGAGAGAGAGAGAGAGAGAGAGAGAGAGAGAGAGAGAGAGAGAGATATGGGGTGGGGTGGGGGAAACTCTACTCTCTCAACATCTGTGTCTTTGTCTAGCATGTCTAAGTAACTAAAACTAGTAATACGCCAGTCAACAACAAATCAGCCTTCACCAAGTGCTTCCCTTCAAATGTTTTAGACTATGACTTCCATCAGACAGGAGCAGGGCTGGGGTGGCCATTGGGCAGAGGGATGCAACTGCCTCAGGTGCCACTTGCTGAGGGGTGGCAGCAGCACTGCCTCCTTGGCCCTTAAGCAAAGGGGGAAAGGGTAGAAGTTGGTGTGCCTGCCTTGCACCCCCTAAACAAGCCAGCAGCCCTCAAGTGTCCCGGGGGGGGGGGTACTGCTATCCTGTTGCCAGCATTGAAGTTTGATTCAGCTCCCAGTCTGGTCACCTTCTGAACATGGAATCGGGACATCGTCTTGTCCTTTGCCTCAGGTGGCAAAATGTCTTGGGCCAGCTTTGGATGGGAGTTGTGGTCCAAAATATCTGGAGGAAACCAAGCTGCCAAAGGGTAGCTGGGATATATGGTTGATTTGAGTTAGCATCTATTTGGTAGCCTTGCCACGCAACCAAGTAGATGCTCAAGGGAGCAAGTGCCATCAATATATTGATGTATGTGCAATGCCTCACCTTATAAGGTCTTGGACATTATCCTGCATCAGGGATACCAGTATCAGCAGGAGGTGCCTGGGGTGATTTATCAGCAGGTATGCTAGGACATCAAGAGAAGATTCTCCTACTCGAGGCCAAAGAGACCTT
Source organism: Lacerta agilis (assembly GCF_009819535.1). Taxonomy (NCBI): domain Eukaryota; kingdom Metazoa; phylum Chordata; class Lepidosauria; order Squamata; family Lacertidae; genus Lacerta; species Lacerta agilis. The sequence goes on along the minus strand of NC_046318.1, from coordinate 81,109,105 downwards.
GTTGCAAGTCAGTTGTCTCACCCAAGAAGGGAAACCGCAACCAAAGAAGAGGAGCCATACCCAGCTCCTTCCATCATGATGCATCTCCACAAGAGGGGTAGCCCTTTAATTTCCATGCACCCTAAGATGTGGTTGTTCCCCCACCACAACAGATATGTCTTCACTGTGCCTTGATTTAATATCCTTAAAGGAACCTGGTCTAACCATCTCTCTGAATTATTTTCTATGGAGGTGCAGTTGAACTGGTACCACCTTGGAGGTACAAAACTCCTTCCCTGGAGGATTTTAAGCAGAGGTCGGGTGGCCATCTGTAATGGATGCTTTAGCTGAGATTCTTGCATTGCAGGGGGCTGGACTAGATGACCCTTGGGGTGCCTTCCAAATCTACAATTCTATGAGTCTGACCAGTCTTACAGATTCCACTACACAGGTAGGCTCATGCAAGAAAATGTGGTCTTCCAGGTAACCTGGAACCAAGGTTTTTGAAAGAATGAGTGTAGCCAACATGGAGTCATCAAGATGCTATTGAACTACGACTCCCCCAAGTCTTAGTCAACATAGCCTACTATGTCTGGGATAATAAGAATTGTAGTCCATCGATATCTAAATGGGGCCACATTTGCTATTCCTGTCTTGGGGCTTTGTTCGTCATGCCCAGCACTAAAATTGTGCCCTGAAACAGTAGTTGGTAAAGCTGATGGGACGCGGGTGGCGCTGGTGGTCTAAACCACTGAGCCTCTTGGGCTTGCCAATCAGAAGGTCAGCGGTTCAAATCCCCATGCCAGGGTGAGCTCCCGTTTCTCGGTCCCAGCTCCTGCCAACCTAGCAGTTCGAAAGCATGCCAAAAAGTGCAAATAGGTACCACTCTGGCGGGAAGGTAAACGGCATTTCCGTGCACTGCTCTTGTTTCGGTGTTCAGTTGCACCAGAAGTGGCTTAGTCATGCTGGCCACATGACCCGGAAAAACTGTCTGCGGACAAATGCTGGCTCCCTTGGCCTGTAAACTGAGATGAGCGCCACAACCCCAGAGTCGTCCACGACTGGACTTAACTGTCAGGGGTCATTTACCTTTAAAAAAAAAAAAAGCTGAAGGGAGATGGGAGCTATATGCTCTGTATAACGGGCCCCGATCCACAATCTGGCTCCAGTACAGTGGGCTAGCTAGGGTTTCTGAACATGGGCAGACCCATGTTGAGTGCATTGCAGTAGTCCACACACAAGTACTACAAGGATCTGCCTGTGAGGCCCGTGGCTATGTTTGTGCCCAGTCTAGGAAATGAAACAAATGTCTACTATTAATGGTTACAAGTCATAATGGCTATTGCCTTCACTATCAGAGGCAATGGGCCTCTGAATACCAGCTGCTGAGAAACTTGAGAGGGAGAGCATTACTGCGCTCCTGTCTTCTGCGGCAGAGCCCAGACGTGATGGATAGCTCAGGTGTCTGTCCACTTCACGTTTAGTCATTTAACAGAGAACTGAAGTCTCCAAAGCATCAAAGGAAAGCCATTTTATACCCAGTGAAGAGTGAACCAAGTTTATGAGCTGTGTTCTGCTTCCAAGGATGTGTTCTGAGAGACTATCCCTTTGGCGGCATTATCTTAGAGCCTTCATTGGAGACAACATCATCCCAGTGACCTTGCTTGCAGACTGAATTCCTGAATGAGATAATCAGCAGGGCAAGGAGCCCACCAGAGAGGGAGAAAGAAGCAGATACATTAATGTGTTCTTGGTTTTCAATGGGCAGTCATTACCTGTGGGTCTTTTTTTTAATATTGTGATTGGGAAGTTGGGAGGCAAATTAACGAATTAGTTTTATAGACTATTGGCTTTTATCATCCTTACTTACTTTTGACCTTCTTTGGTCTTTCATTTTTTATTATACAAGGGAATGTTATTGTTATATAAAAGAATCTATTTTTTGGATATTTTTGTATGGAAAGGGCTGAGAAAGAGGAAGAACCACCCCTGCTCTTATTTGTCAAAGCAAAACTCTGCTATAAAAGCAGCTCACTTGAGTTTGCATCCTTCCTGTTATTTTGCTAGCTTCCTATGTTCTAAGGAAAGTGCTTTCACTCACATAGGAAATCTCAATCTCCGACACTTCCCACATACCCTCCAACATTTATCCGACGAAAATAGGGACGTCCCATTCCATAATGATCATTTTGCTATTTATAACCCCACACATCTTCCTGGGTTGCCCCAGCCACTCTGGGCAGCTTCCAACATATGTAAAAACATAACAAAGCATTAAACATTTAAAAAAATCCTTCCCTATAAAGGATTGCTTTCAGACAGCTCGGGGGTCAGATAACTCCACACCCTCCAACATTTCACCAGTGAAAATAGGGACATCCTCAGGAAAAATGAGGCATTCCAGGATCAAATCAGAAACCAGGACAGCTTCTCTAAATCAGGGACACCCCTGGAAAATAGGAACATTGAAGCGTCTGTTCCTGAAGGCATCTGTTTAGCCACTGTGGGTCTAGATGGGCCTTTGGTCTGGTCTAGGAGGGCTGGTCTAAGGTTCTTAGATACAACTTACAAACATGAAACTGGGAAACACATTCAAGTCCATGATCAATGAATGAAAAGATGGATGGCTGCTAGGCGCAGGAAGGTCTGGTGGTACCCGGTGCGGAAAATTTCTTGTCACCCCCCCCCCATTGATTTCCCCCCCCCGGCAAAAATGGTTTTACGTTATTTCATATTTTCTTACAAAGGAATAATGACAAGTAATGATAATAAAAATCTTTCATTTATATCCCGCCCTCCCCAGCCGAAGTTGGGCTCAGGGTGGCTAACATCAGATACATAACATTGGTATAAAATCAAACAATTAAATTACCTCCTAAAAACATCTCAGAATCAAATTAAAGTCTAATTAGATGGCTTTCCACAGGGCTAAGGTTGGGAACAATAAGTGATCCACCGAACTGAAATTTCAGCCTTCACGAAATAGGAAAACAGCCAAGTGAACAGCTATTTTGGTGGAGGAGGGTCAAGATATTAACCGATATGCATGAATTTTCATATATAGCTATATAATCCCTAGTATAGTAAGATAAGACCTTTGGAGCAGGCATTTTTTTAAAAAAAAGTTTTTTTTATGAACCGCCCTAGTAGGGCAGTAATTGTTCCTTGATAATTTGTCACCCCCTCCATAATGGAACATGGGTCAGACCGCCCAATACGCCCCCCCCTTGCTACGCCCCTGAGAAGAGGTATGAAGGAGGCAGAGCAGAGACAGAAATGTTGTCCGAGTCTCAGATTGCTTGAGAAGGAGCTTGGGGGGTGCTTAGAAAACTGTGGGAAGGCAGGGGCCTTCAGTCCTCACAACTGCCTCGTTGGGACAAGATCTATGGTTAAGTGTTGCTGTGCTCACTAGGCCTGGCCTCCTGAGCTGGTTGTTCCTTTGAATAAAGAGTTAATAAAGAGACGCCATGTGAGTTATTACTGACCTGCTCCTGGCACCCGTCCCAACAGTGACCATCTCTCCTCATTCATCTCCAGTGAAAAACAGCCATGCTTTCTAGAGGAGCTTCTTAAGGAGGGGTGTAAGCAATTAACAGGTAAATGATGTCCTGGGGGAAGAGGGAGCAGATGCTCTGATACCTGCAGAATGCTCCTCTTACTAGAATAATGTGGCGGTAGAGCCAGGTGGGATTAAAAACAATATAAAATGAGTCTTAACCTTAATTTCTTCCAATTAACCTAGAGATGAATTGGGCAAAGTCATGATAAGTTTGGCCATCACACAACAGCATATTGGAATTATTTTTATTGGCCAATTCATCTTTATCTCAACACTCTTTCTCAAAACCCTTATTATTATTCCATAGTTCAGTGAACCCACCTCTTTTGTCACAGACTATTTTAAGGGGGGGGGGAATGGGATAGTACAATCGCTCAATTAATTCCCCGTCTTAAAATTCCAATAAAATCAATTTGGAGGAGCCGGCGTGCCGTTGAGCTGACATCATAATACGGCAATTAGAAGCAACTTTCATCTTGCCAGTTCCTTTGAAGGTTTTGATTGCAATTAATTAAACATGCATTGCTTTCAAAGTGGAAATTGGATGAGGAGCCTGAGATAAGGAAAGAGGGGGGGCGGGCGATTACGGCATTGATACTTCCCCCTCCCTCCCCAGTTCCAAAATGACCAACAAATTTATTATTATTATTTTACAAACTGTGCTGTAAAAAGTTTGCATGCAGGAAGTTTGTTCTTGAGTCAACAGCGATGTTTTGAATGGTGTTGGCATGCTGCCATCCGCTGAACTGTCTTTTGATTTCTCATATTAATTGCATTAAATAGGATGGGCAACCTTGCCCCTGCTTGCGTCAAATGAAAGGGAACTGTTTTCTCTCTCTTTTTAAAGGAAATAGCCCAAGGCTTAAAAATAACCCATCAGTTCCCCACTCCATGAGTCAACAGTGTGATGCAGCAGCTAAAAAAGCCAATGCAATTCGGGGCTGCATCAATAGGAGTATAGCATCTAGATCAAGGGAAGTAATAGTACCACTGTATTCAGCTCTGGTCAGACCTCACCTGGAATACTGTGTCCAGTTCTGGGCACCACAGTTCAAGAAGGATACTGACAAGCTGGAACGTGTCCAGAAAAGGGCAACCAAAATGGTCCAAGGCCTGGAAACGATGCCTTATGAGAAACGGCTTAGGGAGCTGGGTATATTTAGCCTGGAGAAGAGAAGGTTAAGGGGTGATATGATAGCCATGCTCAAATATATAAAAGGATGTCATATAGAGGAGGGAGAAAGATTGTTTTCTGCTGCTCCAGAGAAGCGGACACGGAGCAATGGATTCAAACTACAAGAAAGAAGATTCCACCTAAACATTAGGAAGAACTTCCTAACAGTAAGAGCTGTTTGACAGTGGAATTTTCTGCCAAGGAGTGTGGTGGAGTCTCCTTCTTTGAAGGTCTTTAAGCGGAGGCTTGACAGCCATCTATCAGGAATGCTTTGATGGTGTTTCCTGCTTGGCAGGGGGTTGGACTGCTGGCACTTCGCCTGTTCTCCAGGAATTCTCAAAGATCACTGCCAGTGGTTCTGAAATCACCTCTGCCAGTTCTTTTAATACTCTTGGATGTAGTTCATCTGGCCCTGGAGACTTGAATACATCTAAATTAGCCAAGTATTCCTGTACTACCTCCTTACTTATTCTGGGCTGTGTTTCCCCTGCTGAATCATCTGCTCCATATTCTTCAGGTCGGGCATTGTTTTCTTTCTTGGAGAAGACTGAGGCAAAGAAGGCATTGAGGAGTTCTGCCCTTTCTCTGTCCCCTGTTTGCATTTCACCATCTTCTCCTCTAAGTGACCCCACTGTTTCCTTGTTCTTCTTTTTGCTACGGACATACCCATAAAAGCCCTTTTTGTTGCTTTTAACCTCTCTAGCAAGCCTGAGTTCATTCTGTGCTTTAGCTTTTCTGACTTTGTCTCTACACGTACTGGCTATTTGTTTGAATTCCTCTCTGGTGGTTTCCCCCTTTTTCCATTTTTTGTACATATCCCTTTTAAATCTTAAGTCAATTAAAAGTTCTTTAGATAGCCACCCTGGCTTCTTTAGGCACCTTCCATGTTTCCGTCTCACTGGTATTGCCTGAAGTTGTGCTTTTAATATCTCCCTTTTAACAAGCTCCCAACCATCATGAACTCCCTTCCCTTTTAGTATTTCTGTCCATGGGATTTCACCCAGCATTTCCCTAAGTTTTCTGAAGTCGGCTTTCTTAAAGTCTAGAATTTGAGTCTTAGTATGCTTGGTTGCTCCTTTCCGCTGTATAATAAACTCCAGTAGAGCATAGTCCCACCTAATGATCCTGCCACTTCTACCCCACTAACCAGGTCATCACTATTGGTTAGGACTAGATCTAAAATGGCTGATTCTCTTGTTGCTTCTCCCACTTTCTGGACAATGAAATTGTCTGCAAGGCCAGTGAGGAATCTGTTCGACCTTATGCTCTTGGCTGAGTTTGACATCCAACAAATATCAGGGTAGTTGAAATCCCCCATTACTACTATCTCACTTCCTTTTGAATGCTTGGCCATCAGTTCCAGGAAGGCATCATCTGTGTCCTCAGTTTGGCTTGGCGATCTGTAGTAAACTCCCACAATGAGATCACTGTTATTTTTCTCTCCCTTAATTTTGACCCAGATGCTCTCAACTTGCCTTTGGAGTTTCAAATCCTGGATCTCTTCACAGGTATACACATCCCTGACATATAACGCTACTCCTCCTCCTTTCCTGTTTGGTCTATTTCTCTGAAATAGATTGTATCCCTCTGTTACTACATTCCAATCATGAGACTCATCCCACCAGGTTTCAGTGATGCCTATTATGTCATATTTAGTTTTCTGTACCAAGAGCTCAAGTTCATCTTGTTTATTTCCCATGCTCTGTGCATTAGAGATGTCGATGAGGGAGTTAAGCCAGCATAGCCCAGCTGTGCCAAGAACCAACCCGCTCAGCCGGAGATGCCCTGGGTCCTAAGCTGCTCATCCCAGCCAATCTTGATATAAGATTGCTTCCCAAGGCCAACATCTGGTACCACCACCAGTGATTAAGCAAAGGCATCCAGGAAGCTCACCAGCAGATAGAAGTAGACACCAGGTGTCTGGGGAGAAAGTTCTAGGGCAAACAACAACAACAACAAAGGATGGGCGAAATAAATTGTGAGAGCACAACCCTGTGGTCGTGCTTCAAATAACATCTGTGTAGTGGGACAGAAATGAAGTGAAAGTAGGAAAAGATTTGGGGCTCATCCACACTTTTTTCCGGCTCACATTTTGATCATATGGTGTCCTGATTCATTCCCCTGGGTCCGAGAGCATTTCCAGTCAATTCTGTGACTGTGCCCGGTGAGAATCCAATCTTACCTGCTGTACTGAAGCTCGGTTGCGCAAGACCTCTCTTTGTATTTTCCACGCATCCAGTGAGATCCGATCGGGCTAGTAAGGTCAGATTTTCACAAAGCATGACAACGGAACAACAAGAAAGGCTCTGGGACCCAGGGGAGGGAATCGGGACACGGTATGGTCAAAACACACATCGGAGGAGAGTGCGGACGAGCCCCTGTGCTGCAGAATTGGTGCCTAGGTAACACACTCGGATTAAGGGAGTTTGGTGCCATTTTCCTCTACCTCTGAATTGCTAGATTTGATAGACACAGGGGGAAATTGTAAATAAGCTGCTTCCCTGTGTGCAGGAGAGGTGGAAGATAGAGGCAGGAGGCTCTCTTTCTTGTGATCGTTTTAATACATCTCCGCTTCCTATTCTGTTAGCATTTTCAATCTGGTGCTCCGGTGTACCAAATCACACAGCAACATCAAAGTGCCGTTTGCTTTCAAGCAGGAAGTGAATCCTGAATCATTTCTTAAGCTTTGTTCTCCTTGACTAATCAATTACTTTGAGCACTGCCAGGTCTTTTGTCTATGTGGGGGTTTGGCAGGGGGAGACAAGCAAACAATCTTTGCCGATGAAATAAAGGAGTCTTGTAGGGCATCGCCCTCACAGGGGCCTTTCTGAGAGTGCAAGGCAAAGTCTGAAGAGGGGAAGCAGCTTCTGCCACCAGCCTGCAAGAGAAACACATTTGATAGACTCTGCCGAACGTCAAGTTATGAATTTGCATTAAAATGGGAAGACAGGGACTAGAGAGAGATCTCTCCTCTCATCCGAAATAAGAGAACTCTGGGCTGCCCCACTGGGCTGGTTGACAGTAGGTCCAAGATGGTGACCACAAGATGGTGAGAGCCAGTTTGGTGTAGTGGTTAAGAGCAGCAGGCTCGTAATCTGGGGAACCGGGTCCGTGTCTGCACTCCTCCACATGCAGCTGCTGGGTGACATTGGGCTAGTCACACTTCTCTGAAGTCTCTCAGCCCCACTCACCTCACAGAGTGTTTGTTGTGGGGGAGGAAGGGAAAGGAGAATGTTAGCCGCTTTGAGACTCCTTCGGGTAGTGAAAAGCGGGATATCAAATCCAAACTCTTCTTCTTCTTCTTCACTAGGAGATTCATGGGGACACCATGAATTTTGGATCTGCAATTCATCTCCATAAAACATGGTGATTATGGCCATCAGCTTAGGTTGCTTCTAGAAAGGACGAGCGGGGCCCTGCAACAAAATGTTGCAGTGCCAAGTGTTTCTCTTTGGGGTTCCAGCTACTCCATTCCATTTCACTCTCCTGGTTTTCAATTTCTCTCTTCCCACCCTACCACACACACTTGTCAATCACCAACCTGTGCCCACCCAACATGCTCAATTCACATGGTTTGACTTCACTCCCAAAGATGCACTGCACCCAGTTGAGGGACTAGGGTATGTTTAGCCTGGAAAAGAGGAGCTATGATAGCTGTTATGGATTCAGTGGTCTGTGTTTGCCTGATCTTGAGTGCGGACTAAGGATTCTGAGCCCAGTGGTGTCACAACGAGGGCAGGGATGCGGTTCACCCCGGGTTCCATGTGGAGGATCCTCCGTTTGCGGCTGCAGCCATGAGCAGAGGATCCTGGCACCGGCAGAAAACCGCTAAGTACAGTGCATGTGCGGTGTCGCACACATGTGCCATACATAGTGACGCCGCACATGCGCTGTATAGAGGTTTGCCACTGGTGCTGCTCAAGTGCCATTAGACGGTGCTGGGATCCCTCCATCTCCACTACAACCAATGCAGCCACAAGCAGAGGTTCGTGGCACCATCCGTACGGCACTGGAGTGGTGCCAGCAGCAAACCTCTATACAGCACATGTGCAGCGTCGCTATGTACACCGCATGCGTCGTACGTAGCAACATCGCACATGCGCCCTACATAGCGATGCCGAGTGGCATCACGCCTTCCTTCACCCCTGTCTGAGCCCCTGTGTTCTGATTCAATACATGATATCCAATCACAGAACATTTCAGGATTCGGGCCTCCCATGCAGAAGTTGGATGGCCACCTGTCATTGATGCTTTGGTTGAGATTCCTACATTGAGGGGGTTGAACTCTTCAATTCTACAATTCCAACTATACAATTCTATGGTTCTATCTCAAGGGAGCACTGGAGAGACCTTCGCCTAAAACCCTGAAGAGCTGCTACCAGTCCTTGTAGACAATACTGAGCTTATGGAATGATTGTATTCCACTACCAGCTGACCCGGCCACGCCTTGCTGTGGCTGATTTGGTGAAATGGAAAAGTAAGATACAGTATGAAAGAGAAAGTGTTTGCTTACCTACACCTGATCTCATTGAAGTTCAGTCTGTGAGTTCTCTGTTTGCCCCCTCCTGTTTTTGCCTTCATTTCCACAACTTACTATTACTACTATTTTAGCCTATGAGGTTTTTTGTCCTGGTTTTGTCAATGGCCTTCTTCGATGTTGTTGACATGTAGTGGAGGGCTGTATCTACAATTAGCGTTTTCAGGCGGCCTCGCTCTGGAGCCGGACGAGGCGAGGCCCCAAATGTGAGTAGCGGCGTTGTCGTCCAGCCTCTCTCTACACCCGCTCGAGGCAGTGCCGCAAACCACAAAAATAGCGATTCCGCCCGTCGTGGCCCTATACCCGCCGGTGGAGGCAGCAGCAGCGTTTGCAGCCGGTCTGCCTGTCGATTAGATGGTGGCAGTGACATCGGGAGAGGAGGAGGAGGGTCGGAAACGGGTGCGGTGTGCTGTGCTGTTTAACATCCACTGGAGGGCGCTATTTTTGCGCAAAATCACATTTTTACCTGGGAAAGGTGTGGTATTTGTACAGTGTAAGTACATATGATCACTCCCATATGGCCATGGAACGTTGTGTCCAAATTTGAACGGAATCAATCAAGGGGTTACAGAGAAAGGTGATCGTTAACAAACATCCAACTTGAACAATTTTATATACAGGTGAAACTCGAAAAATTAGAATATCGTGGAAAGGTTCATTTCTTTCAGTAATTCAACTTAAAAGGTGAAACTAATATATGAGATATAGACTCATGACATGCAAAGCGAGATATGTCAAGCCTTTATTTGTTATAATTGTGATGATTATGGCATACAGCTGATGAGAACCCCAAATTAGCAATTTCAACTTTGGGGTTTTCATCAGCTGTGCGCCATAATCATCACAATTATAACAAGCCAAGGCTTGACATATCTCACTTTGCCTGTCATGAGCCTATCTCGTATATTAAACTCCAGTAGCTAATGAAAACAATTGCTTACATAAATGGACTTTTCCACGATATTCTAATTTTTCGAGTTTCACCTGTATATAGATGAGGCAGCTCTCTGTAGATGCTGAGGGAAGAATTCTGCATTGGCATGGAAATGCACAACTATTCCTCCAGTGTTGCCACATTCTCCTGGCTTTTGATGCTGTCTCCATGGGCCTCCCCTCTTGACCCCAAAGATATACCCTTCTCTGCTCCTGACATCCACCCGGTTGGTTCTACCAAGTTGGGGTTGAACGTGTATGTTTCTTTTCTTCTAAAGGTATATATTTAGCTCGCTTTGCTAAGCCAAGCGATTCATTTCCTTCACTGCTGGGTCTAAATCTGAGTGCCATTTCCAGATTTTCTTATTCCTTTGTCTACCCGAGCTCCATCCATGGCTTCAAGTTGTTTTTCTAGGATGCTTCGCGGCAGGCTGCAAAGGAGATGTGATGTGTAATAAATGGCTTTTGACCTCAGCTGCCCCCGAGAGGGCAGACTTCTGATGCAGAGAAGAAAGGTCCCCAAGATGTCTTAAGAAGCCAAAAGGATAAGCACAGGCTCAAAGGAAGCCTCTGAAAGCGATTCCATCCCACGACTGCTGGGCAATACTTAACCACCAGTGTCGCAATTGCCTGCCGCCAATATTATAGGAAGCAGCCGTGTGAGCCACAAGAAAAATACAGAAAGGCTCTTGCGGCAGGAGCCAGGAGAAGATTTCTCAGAGGGCAAGAGATGGCCGAGAGCATGGGAGATCTCTGAGCACATCTCCTGCACTTTTTAAAAAATGGGTTTGTGTGTGCATCTTCAGATCGAGGCTAAAATAACAGACGAGGGTTTGTTTTTGTTTCGTTTTTGTCCACACACTTGGGTCCCATAGAATCATAGCATTGGAAGGGATCCCAAGGGTCATCTAGTCCAACCCCCTGCGATGCAGAAAGCACAGCTAAAGAATACTTCTTAAAAATGGGAATGCAGTTATCAAGGGCCAAAATGCCAGGGGAGGGGATCTAAACCCTTCAGCCACACACTCCCCTGTTCTAACCAACCCACCTCCAGAGCTGCCATTTTTTCCATAGGGTAAAGTGAACTGTTCTCCATATGACATTTGAAAAAAAAAAAATCCCTATGTAAAAAAAAATCCCTCAAGGAGCAGTGAAAGTGCTTCAGAAAAAAAGGAAATATACCCTCTGGAGAAAGGATTAAAACAAACACCCTCTGAGCACTTCTCGATCTGGATTCAAATTGCAAGAAAGGAGATTCAGACTAAAAATTAGGAATAACCTTCCTGTGACAAGAGCTGTTCATTATATTTTAATATTCTGCTGGAAGCCGCCCAGAGTGGCTGGGGAAACCCAGCCAGATGGGCGGGGTATAAATATATTATTATTATTATTATTATTATTATTATTATTATTATTATTATTATTATACAGTGGAACAGACTCCCTAGGGAGGTTGTGGTCTCTCCTTCATTGGAGGTTTTGAAGCAGAGGTTGGACGCCCATCTGTCATGGATACTTTAGCTGAGATTCCTGCATTTTAGGAGGTTGGAGTAGATGACCCAACTCTATGATTCTATGATGCCAGTTAGTGGGAGAGAGCTGCTGTCCTCATTTCCTTGTTGTAGACTTCCCAGGAAGCAAGACGCTGCGCTCTGCTTCCACTCCGCTCTTGTGTCCATTAACGGCGGCAGAAGATTGACATCCGTGTGACATCCCACATGTTGCTATCATTGTACAAATTGTCAGGGTTTTCAGCGGACCTTAATAACATCTTATTCCCCAACCCCATTACCTTACAGCTTTTTGTCCCATTCCTACAAACGTGAACAACTTCTCCACCTTTTCTTATGCTTGCATCCATCACGTTTGTCAAAAAAAGGGGGGCTGGTCCCTGTTTGTCTTGCTGTTAAGACAACCAGTTCCAATATGGTTTCAGGTGAATAAAGCTTGTCATCTTTAAAGTAACAGATGTTACAAAGCTGGACTTATTCCAGATAAGGACGGGCAGAATGGAGGGGGTAAAGAACACCCATTTCAAGCATGCCACCATTACGAGGTCCCAGCCCGACAGTGACAGTCACAAGTGACAGCCGTCCTCTGAGAACAGCCTTAAGGTCGGACGAAGGGGAGACTCTTGCCACCTGCTCTTTCCTTCCCTCCCCGGAAAAAATTGGCTTTCACCTGCCAGTGTGTTCAGTACATCATATATCCCATTTCCTAGCTAAACTAGATATACCCAAAACACATTGCTGTGTGTTCAATAGCGAGGAGGTGGGGAGTTAACTTAAGTGTGTTCCTTGGTCTAAATGGAATGGAGTTGCCTTAAGTATTTAAGGCTACAGTAATGCCAGAAGTTAGATTAAGATAGGATATAAGAAGTAGTTAGAATTATGTGGATTTTTATTAGGATTAAAAATAGAGTTAAATGCTGATTAATGTTTATAATGATTAAGATTAGGTGAGAATGAAGATTTTGCAATGTTATAAAGTTACTAAAGAAGATTAGAAATGAACGCAGAAGGGAGGATGCGATGAGGTCCCAAAATAATGTTCATAAATAGGATAAGGATAGTTAAATAAGTGTTTGTTTGTAAGTTTTTTGTATTTTGTGTAGTTTTTTTGTAGTCTTTGTTGTATTTTGTATTTTGTGTGTTTTTTTCTATTGTTAAAATTTAATAAATTCTTATTTAAAAAAAATGGAATGGAGTTGGTGGCGAGGGGGACACAACACAATTCACGTGAAAGTAACATTAACCATTTCAGTCAGGTCCAGCCCTCTGACGCGCAGCGTAAATTAAATAACGCAGAGTCTCCTTCAGTAAAAGAATTAAAACTTTACTGAGTTAAAATAAACTTGTTTGCAAATAACAGCATAGTGAACAGAAGGGCATACACAGAGTTACTGAGTCACACAGAGTCTCCATTGAGCCCAGGCTTCACAGACCACAGGGTCCACCACACACACAGAGAGAGACACTGAGTCTGCCTACAAACATATACAATACTTGTACAGTGGTACCTCTGGTTAAGTACTTAATTCGTTCCGGAGGTCCGTTCTTAACCTGAAACTGTTCTTAACCTGAAGCACCACTTTAGCTAATGGGGCCTCCCGCTGCCGCTGCGCCTCCAGAGCACGATTTCTGTTCTTATCCTGAAGCAAAGTTCTTAACCTGAAGCGTTATTTCTGGGTTAGCAGAGTTTGTAACCTGAAGCGTATGTAACCTGAAGCGTATATAACCCGAGGCGTCTTTTAATTTCATGACTGCTGTCACCATCTGCAGTGATCATGGATCGCCCCCTGTAGCTTCCAGCAATTGGCATTCAGAAAAATCTGCCCCTGATTCTAGAGGCAGCAAACAGCCATCATATGACCTTACCCTCCAAAAACTGGTCTAATCCTATTTCAAAGCCCTCTAAATAAAGGAAATAAGTGAGGTCCTCTGCATACTTGTTTCTGATTTCTCCCTCCATTCCCATTACCGAAGCATGAGTAAAGGTATGTATCATAGACCTGTAGCAACACCTACTGGGAGAGAAATGGAAGTTCAGGGCACAGCCGCCGTTACTGCAAGGAAGAGGGAGTTTTCCTGTAATCCCAATTTAATGACAGTGCCATTGCTCGGAATAGGCAATTCCTGGCTTTGCACTTTCGTGCAGGAATAAAGTAGGGAGGTGGGGAGAGGGAGAGAGGTGTATTAAGCTGGGGGGGGGAGCATTTTAACATTCCAGTAAGAAGGAAGAACAGAAAGCAAGTGAAATTAAGTGTCCAGATGAAAGGAAATAATAGTACCACTCCCAACTCTAGAATTCTATGATTCTATGATTCACTCTGTTGTGCCTTGGTCAGACCACAGCTGGAATCCTGTGTCCAGTTCTGTACACCACCGTTTAAGAAGGATACAGTACAGTGGAACCCCCGGTTACGTACCCCCCCCCCATGTTGCGGACGTTCGAGTTGCGAACACCTGCAACCCAGAAGTGTTTCCGGAGCACGCGCGCCCCCTGGATGCGCAGAAGTGCTCAAATCATGCTTCTTCCAGGTTTTTTGTGGGTTTTTTGTGCGTTCGTGATACGCACGCCCGCGTTACGTACCGCAACCCGGAATGGATCGCTTACGTAACCCGGGGCATCGCTGTATTGGCAAGCTGGAACGTGTGCAGAGGAGGGCGACCAAGATGATCAAGGTTCTGGAAGCCAAGCCTTATGAGGAACGGTTGAGGGAGTCTTGAAAAGAGGAGTCTGAGAGGAGCAATGATAGACATCTTCAAATATCTGAAGGGCTGTCACATGGAAGAGGGAGGGAGCTTGTTTTCTGGTGCTACAGAAGAGTTGTTTGTCAATGGAATGGGCTGTCTTGGAAGATTGTGGGCTGTCCATCACTGGAGCTTTCTTTAACAAGAGGTTGGATGGGCACCTGTCAGGGATTTCTTATGATAGATAAATAAACAATATGCACAACCCATTTGCACAAATGTTAATAATTGCAGGATTCTGTATTCTCTGCCCTAATTTTACCTCTACAGACTGTGGCAGCTTACATACAGAGGAGATTCCTGCATTGCAGCAGGTTGGACTAGATGATCCAACTTCATGGTTCTACGAGCCTTGCTGCTCCACAGTGACTCCCTGGCATTGGCAGGAAGGGAAACTGCAACCGGTCAGCCCGGAATGAATCCGGTAACCTGGGGGATGCCAAGAGCATCGGTTGGCCTTATTGAAGAACTGTTTAGCGTGGGTGACTTCCCTGTGCAAGACGTTGCTAAGCAGTCTCTTGCTCCCTTGACAACCAGACCATCTTAGACCTTGCTGGTGGCAGGTCTGCCGAGCAGGCGTGAGTGGATGGCGACAGCTCTGCATGCCAAAGCCTGGAAGCCTGTGTGCCAAGGCTATCTTAGGAAGAGGGCAGCCCAGGTCTTCCCTCCTGCTATGCCAGGCCCTGCACTGAATCTGGAGACCCCGAACGCTACTGAATATGCATGATGGATTCAGGGCAGCCTTGGAACCTGGGAACTGTTCTTCAGTTACAAAGAGCCAAGAGATGAGATTCCCTTTGACACTGGGGACCTGGCAGCTATATTTATGGCTGAGAACTGGGTGTTGGGTGGTGGCTCAGAAGGGTTAAAAAAAAAATCTTGTCTCACAGCAGGACTCAGCTCTTGTTTGTTTTACTAAATTCGTAAATTTAGTAAACTTATCCTACAGGCATGTCAAGGATGCAGCTCAGACCTCCCCTCTTGCTTGTGGCATATGATAATCTATCTGCAAGATGACAAACTGTCTTCTTCTGTTACGGTTAATGTGAAGGAATCGTTGAGAGTCAGATCCTTCTCAAATGATCCAGCCAGAATGATACCATTCCAATTCCCCTTCCCCCGCCGGCTTGCATGGAAGGAAATGCTATGCTGGGCTGGGGGCTGCTGTAGCTCAGAGCTGTAGTAGCCCTCTGCACCAATGCCCCTGTTTCTGTGCAGAGCTGGGCATATTCTATGTGAGTATAATGTAGTATAAACACCGACAACTGGGAAACACTGGCCTGCGAGCGCTCCAGTTGGAGAACAGCCTTTGCCAAAGGTGTCATGGGCTTCCAAGACACTCGAACTCAGAACGCAAGGGAGAAACGCGCTAAGAGGAACGCATGCTTGGCAAATGCACACCGTGATCAGCTCCCGCCCAGGAACCAATGTCCAGGGGCGTAGCAAGGGGGCGGTGGGCAGGGGGCCCCCGGTAGCGCCCTGGGGGGGTGACACTGGGGGTGGTGCCCCGCCCCCGCAATCCCGGCCACCAGCCAGCGGCGAAAAAAGCCACTGAAAGGGGGGGCTTTCCCCTTTCAGCGGCTTTTTTCGCTGCTCCGGTCCCTGAGGCAGCGGGAAATGAGAGGGGTGGGCCAGCGAGGAGGGGTGTCACCCCTCTCCATTTCCCGCTGCCTCAGGGAGCGGAGCAGCAGCAGCAGAAAAACCCACTGCACTCCGTGGAAAGGAGAGGGGCGGGCCAGCTGACCCGGCGGAGGCGTCGCTCCGTGCGCATGCATCATGTTGTCATGCGCACGGAGTGACGCCCCGCCCCCAGGGGTGCCGCTTGGCTTTCCGCCCCCAGCAGCCCAGCGGCTAGCTACGCCCCTGCCAATGTCCCCACTGTGGAAGGATGTGTGGGTCCAGAATTGGCCTCCACAGTCACTTATGGATTCAGTGTTAAAACCGTGTTTATGGAAGGCAATCTTACTCGGCAACAAGTGAACACCAAAGAAAAAGAAGAAGATTGTATGTGAGAATGAACATTTTATATAACACTGAAATATTTTTTTCTGCCTGGACCGAGCTGCCAGATTTTATTGGTTGAGCCTGTTGGCACCTCATGAGCCCCCAGTGGGTATCTCCTGAGACAGAGCTATGCTAGCACCTTGGTAGTACGGTGGGAGTAACACAATCCCATTTTTCCTTCATTTTTCAGGCTCAAATGCCTTTCCACAAGCCGACATCAGTGAGCAGTCCAAATTGGCTCCAGACTTGAATTGTGGTTGACCGTGATGGAAAGCCACTAAGTGGTGTCTCCACCACTTCTTTGTGGAAACCGAGTGTTCTTTCTGGCAGTGGGGTGATGACTTCCACACCAGAGAATTATGGGATGTGTTCACAGTGCTCTTCGCAGAACCTGTATTCTGTAATCTAGGAGTAAAGCTGTGGAATAGCTCCTACAGAAGGAGTTGAATGAATGCTGTTTATGCTTGTTTTTGTGGGCTTTTGTGGCAGTTTTTATTTTCCTCCTGATTTCTCCCTACACACACACACACACACACACACACACTCTTATGGAATCAGAATTGTAGGGTCATAAGTGACCCCAATGGTCATAGAGTCCACTCCCCCTGCAATGCAGGAATCACAACTAAAGCATCCATGACAGATGGCCATCCAGCCTCTGTTTCAAAACCTCCAAGGAAGAAGAGCCTTTGGAGAAAGTGGACATATTGATAAAGCTCTCTTTCTTGGGAATAAAAACAAAATAAAAAAATAAAAAATCCTTCCAGTAGCACCTTTGTTGTTGTTCAGTCGTGTCCGACTCTTCGTGACCCCATGGACCAGAGCACGCCAGGCACCCCTATCCTCCACTGCCTCCCGCAGTTTGGCCAAACTCATGCCAGGCGCTTCGAGAACACTGTCCAACCATCTCATCCTCTGTCATCCCCTTCTCCTTGTGCCCTCCATCTTTCCCAACATGAGGGTCTTTTCTAGGGAGTCATGAGGTGGCCAAAGTACTGGAGCCTCAACTTCAGGATGTGCCCTTCCAGTGAGCATTCAGAGCTGATTTCTTTAAGGATGGATAAGTTTGGTCTTTTTGCAGTCCATGGGACTCTCAAGAGTCTCCTCCAGCACCATAATTCAAAAGCATCACTTCTTTGGCCATCAGTCTTCTTTATGGTCCAGCTCTCACTTCCATACATTACTTAGAGACCAAATAAGTTTGTTCTTGGTATGAGCTTTCGTGTGCATGCACACTTCTTCAGATACACTGAAACAGAAGTCACCATACCCTTATATATAGTGAGAGGGTGGGAAGGGGTATTACTCAGAATGGTGGTGGGAATGGGTGAATGGCTGATGGGTGTGGAAAACCTGTTGATGACTGTTAACGACTGCAATTGGTCTTACAGGAAAAAGCAAGGGCTGAGAAGGTTAAAAATAGCTTTGTCATGTATAATGAGATAAGAATCCAATGTCTCTATTCAGACCAGGTCTCTCCATGGTTTTAAGTTTGGTAATGAGCTGCAATTCAGCAACTTCTCTTTCCAGTCTATTTCTGAAATTACTTTGAGATCTTGTATAGAATGTCCTGGGAGATTGAAGTGTTCTCTTACTGGTTTCTCTGTCTTGTGATTCCTGACGTAAGATTTATGTCCATTTATCCTTTGGCGTAGGGTTTGGGCTGTTTGTCCAATATAGGGAGCTGAAGGGCACTGTTGGCATTTATTGCCATACACAATGTTAGACTATGAGCAATTAAATAAAAGGGTCTGGTGGCTTCTGTTTCAGTATATCTGAAGAAGTGTGCATGCACACGAAAGCTCATACCAAGAACAAACTTAGTTGGTCTCTAAGGTGCTACTGGAAAGATTTTTTTTATTTTTTGTTTTGTTTTGACTACGGCAGACCAACATGGCTACAAACCTGTTTCTTGGGAATGTTTGCAATTTCTTCACTGGCTTATCACATAAGGAGTCTCTACGTGATTTACAAAACTTTAAGAGAATTTAACAAAGCATTTTAAAAATTGCTCAAAACTACCTTAGCTGGCATTAAAAGTCATTCTGTTAAAGTGGAATGGAATTACAGTCGTACTTTGGGTTACGTACGCTCCGGGTTGTGTACTTTTCGGGTTACAAACTCCGCTAACCCGGAAGCGCAACCTGACGCAAGCACGATTTGTGCATGCGCAGAGCGTTTTTCCGCGGGTTTTTCCGTGTTTTTCCGGTATGCGCATGTGCAGAACGAATTGTTCGGGTTATGTCCTTTTCGGGTTACGTACTGTAACCCGGAACGGATTAAGTACGTAACCCGGGGTACCACTGTATTGAAAAGTCAGAAGTCGCATTGGAAAATTAGGCATTGTTAATTGAGGGTTTAGAAACACACATTGTGAAATGTGAGGAGTTAAGAAAGAGAATTTTACAAGATTCATTTGAGCTATAAAAAGGGAAGACAAGATATGGAAAAATTTTTAAAAAGCCCAGCAGCAGCTTTAATGCAAAAATAAATGATTTGCACCAGGCCTGATGTGGATAAAAGTTGAAGCCTGGGATGGGATGTGTAGGGTCTGAGTTCTTGCTTTTGCTAGTTTTGACTGGCATCAGCACATCCAGGAGTGCAATACTTGCTCTTTTTGCCAACATTTCGTAAAAGCAGAGGATACGGCAGAGCTAACAAACCAGCCTGGCAGAAGCGGGCGAGAGACTTAAAGAGAAAATGGAGAGATGTGGGCTCAGGTGTGCAGCCTCCGATACAAGACTCTCCAGTAAATAATGAATATGTTTCTCAAACACACGAGGAAGCAAACAGATGAGTGACAGTCCTGGAATGATGAAAGGAACGTTTGTCATGCTGCATTTCAAAGGGAAGTGTTGATCAGATGGTGCAACATAACTCTGCCTTCCCAGAACAAGAGCAGTGTGACAGGCAGGGCCCGATCCCGCCTTGTCATCAGGCCTGTTCTCCCAGCTCCCTCTCCCTTTTGATGTCACTGTGATTTTCTTGGGAGGGAGCGGTGCTCTGCAAACTCCTCCTCGGCTCCTGTTAATTTGTCAATATTTTCCTCGTGGTTAAGCTTATTGGCCACCAGCCATGATGATATATTGCTGTTGTTGTTTAGTCGTTTAGTCGTGTCCAATTCTTCGTGACCCCATGGACCAGAGCACGCCAGGCACGCCTATCCTTCACTGCCTCCTGCAGTTTGGTCAAACTCATGTTAGTAGCTTTGAGAACATTGTCCAACCATCTCGTCCTTTGTCGTCCCCTTCTCCTTGTGCCCTCCATCTTTCCCAACACCAGGGTCTTCAGGATCTGTCCTTCCAGTGAGCACTCAGGGCTGATTTCCTTCAGAATGGATAGGTTGGATCTTCTTGCAGTCCACGGAATTCTCAAGAGTCTCCTCCAGCACCATAATTCAAAAGAAGAAGAGTTTGGATTTGATATCCCACTTTTCACTACCCGAAGGAGTCTCAAAGCGGCTAACATTCTCCTTTCCCTTCCTCCCCCACAACAAACACTCTGTGAGGTGAGTGGGGCTGAGAGACTTCAGAGAAGTGTGACTAGCCCAAGGTCACCCAGCAGCTGCATGTGGAGGAGCGGAGACGTGAACCCGGTTCCCCAGATTACGAGTCTACCGCTCTTAACCACTACACCACAGAAGATCTCAAAGCATCAATTCTTCGGCGATCAGTCTTCTTTATGGTCCAGCTCTCACTTCAATACATCACTACTAGGATCCTGAAGTTGAGGCTCCAATACTTTGGCCACCTCATGAGAAGAGAAGACTCCCTGGAAAAGACCCTGATGTTAGGAAAGATGGAGGGCACAAGGAGAAGGGTATGACAGAGGATGAGGTGGTTGGACAGTGTTCTCGAATCTACCAACATGAGTTTGGCCAAACTGCGGGAGGCAGTGGGAGACAGGAGTGCCTGGCGTGCTCTGGTCCGTGGGGTCACGAAGAGTCGGACATGACTGAACGACTGAACAACAACAAGGATCCTACCTGCCTATTGTTCTAGGATCCAGGGATATTATTATCCGTATAAACAGGACTATGTTTTTACGCACACGCACACACACCCCACACACCATTTTTAATTGTTCTCCAAGACCAGGAGGAGAGAAAAAGTGGATAAATCTGATTAGCAGTATTTAGGGACAGTGGTTCAGGGTCTATCCCCCACTCATCACTAGCAAAGAAAAATGAAACGGAATGAATTTCGCAGACCAAGAGGGAGAATGGGCAATATATTATGCAAAATAAGATATTCTCAATTTTGCATGCTGTACACAGGTCACGGAATTTAGCATTCCGCACCCACCATAATTTTGCATGTTAAAATGCCTAACTGCCTGACACCTGCAAGAGCTCTTTAAGAAGTGGGGGGGGGGGGGAGAGAGAGAGAGAGAGAGAGAGAGAGAGAGAGAGAGCAGACAGATCTGTGGGTGCTACATCTGTGTTCAAACATCTTCAGGACGTTTTGCAAAATATACTCCTTTCAGGTTTCCAGATGGCGCCAAGTCCCTGATTATTTTCTTGTGTGGCCACACGGCGCCGGCTGAGCGTCAACAAAGGTCTTCGGATTTTGAAAAGGCATTGGAACCAGTTGTTGGGGAAAACTAATTAAGTACCATACAAGCCGAATCCACGCTCCAGTGATTTCAAATATGTGGAGAGCATGGTGTGTGATCATAGCAGAAGCGTCAGCTTCATATAATTTTAATTTCCTCGCTCTCACTCTCTCTCTCCAAGCCTGCCTGGAAGTTTCAGTCGGTTTTGTTTTGTTTTGTGGGTGTTTGTGCATGCATGTGTTTCCCCCCACCCCCTTCCAAGTGCTATAAATTAGCATAAATTGAAATGTCAATATGGGGAGGGGGAGATAAAATATAAAAAGAAAAACTGGTGCTTGGTTCTGAAAAAAGCAATGTAGCCTTTTCAATAGCTGGAGGGTTATTTATTTTTAACGGGAGAAAAGTGACACATTAATGCACTGCATGGAAACTGCCATTCCAAACCTCCCTCTCTCCTCCTCATCTCCGCCTCCTCCCAGATTTATACAAGAAGAGTCCTACTGGATGGGCCCCGAAGTCCGTCTGTTCCACAGTTTCTTTCCAAGAATTCCTGGGTTTATAGCATTTTATTAGCATTTAATATGTTCTACCGCCACTGTCAGACGCAGCATGTCGAAGAAGAAGAAGAAGAAGAAGAAGAAGAAGAAGAAGAAGAAGAAGAGTTTGGATTTGATATCCCACTTTTCAATACCCGAAGGAGTCTCAAAGCGGCTCACATTCTCCTTTCCCTTCCTCCCCCACAACAAACACTCTGTGGGGTGAGTGGGGCTGAGAGACCTCAGAGAAGTGTGACTAGCCCAAGGTCACCCAGCAGCTGCATGTGGAGGAGCGGGGACGCGAACCTGGTTCACCAGATTACGAGTCTGCCGGTCTTAACCACTACACCACACTGGCTCTCTGAATGCCAGTTCCTGGGGACCAGAGGAGAGGGGAGGGCTCATGTGCTTGGATCCTGCTTGCAGCTTCCCCACGGGCATCTGGTTGGCCAGTGTGAAAACAGGGTGCTAGATCAGATGAACCGCTGGCCTGATCCAGAGGGACTCTTCTTATGTAATTCTGCTCAACCTGAATTGCGGAGGCGGAGGCAAAATGGGCGGCAGACTGCCTCCCCTCTTTCGCAATTTAGGAGTGACTTTTGAGGGCAGTGGTGTGTGCGTTCACTGGTACTCTCCCAGGGGCATTATGGAAGTAAACAAGTACAGTGGTACCTAGGTTTTCGAACGAACGTTTCGGTTTTCGAACGCCATAAACCCGGAAGTAAATCAGTGTTAATCAGATAGCATAGTATCCTGCCTTGACTAGCTGGAGGCAACTAAATCACACATTGAGGAACAAAGAGTGGGAGGGAGGGAGGGAGGGTCATCCTTAAGGGAACCAGGCACACACTCCCAGAAAGCCACAGGTTCACCTCTCCCATAAGGCTATGTGGAGACATGAACCAAAGAAAAATCCTACTTTCAATACAAATAATAATAATAATAATAATAATAATAATAATAATAATAATAATAAATACCCGGCCCATCTGGCTGGGATTCCCCAGCCACTCTGGGCGGCTTCCAACAGAATATTAAAATACAATAGTCTATTAAACATTAAAAGCTTCCCTAAACAGGGCTGCCTTCAGACGTCTACTGAAAGTCTGGTAGTTGTTTTTCTCTTTGACATCTGGTGGGAGGGCGTTCCACAGGGTGGGTGCCACTACCGAGGAGGCCCTCTGCCTGGTTCCCTGTAACTTGGCTTCTCGTAGTGAGGGAACCGCCAGAAGGCCCTTGGCACTGGACCTCAGTGTCTGGGCAGAATGATGAGGGTGGAGATGCTCCTTCAGGGATACTGGGCTGAGGCCGTTTAGGGCTTTAAAGATCAGCACCAACACTTTGAATTGTGCTCGGATAAGTACTGGGAGCCAATGTAGGTCTTTCAAGACCGGTGTTATGTGTCTTGGCGGCCGCTCCCAGTCACCAGTCTAGCTACCGCATTGTGGATTAGTTGTAGTTTCCGGGCCACCTTCAAAGGTAGCCCCACAAAGAACGCATTGCAGTAGTCCAAGCGAGAGATAACTAAAGCATGCACCACCCTGGCGAGACAGTCCATGAGCAGGTAGGGTCTCAGCCTGCATACCAGATATTTAGGGGTACTCTCATTATCCTACTCATAAAAGGTAAAGGTAAAGGGACCCCTGACCATCAGGTCCAGTCGTGTCCGACTCTGGGGTTGCGGCGCTCATCTCGCTCTATAGGCCGAGGGAGCCGGCGTTCGTCTGCAGACAGCTTCCAGGTCATGTGGCCAGCATGACAAAGCCACTTCTGGCGAACCAGAGCAGCACATGGAAACACCGTTTACCATCCCGCCGGAACGGTATCTATTTATCTACTTGCACTTTGACATGCTTTCGAACTGCTAAGTGGGCAGGAGAGCAGGGACTGAGCAACGGGAGCTCACCCCGTGGCAGGGATTTGAACCGCCGACCTTCTGATCAGTAAGCCCTAGGCTCTGTGGTTTAACCCACAGCACCACCTGGGTCCCTGAAACTTAGGTTCAAAATTTTTTTAGGGGTATGCGTACCCCTGCACCCCTCCAGAAAATAAGCACTGGGGGTGTGGATATTCTTTCCTGGCTTACATATAGACCATACATTTAAATCATAATCGCCCCCTTCACAAAGAACCCAACACCCTTAACAAACTATGGTTTCCAGCATTATTTTTTTGCTAGTGGTGTGTGTGTGTGTGTGTGTGTGTGTGTGTGTGTGTGTGTGCTTTAAACGTATGGTGTGTACTCGGCGTATCTTACAGTTACTTGGAGTTGAAAGGAAAGGAAAGTAGAGATATAAAAAAGTCGGCACCAGGGTGTCCCCCCCCCCTTCATGCTTCAGCTCGTTCCAGCTCTGCAGATAACAAAAAATCCCAATTACCAATTCAAGTGACATGCCTCATATTGGAAGGGAAGCCTGACGAGGCCTAAGCGGTCTGTTTGCTTAGCGATCGGCTCATTAAAGCAGAGTCAAATTCCTTCAAAACGGCTGGGGATCAGATAGAAATGTAATTGAATAACAGCAATAATGTCTCCATTGATGGCTGAAGGTCTTGAATCTTCCATGGAGCCCAGAAAAATAATGACCTTCAAGGAACAATCATGTACATATGTGCGATGTCGTAAATGGGATTCTCGCTGGCGCCGTTTTAAAGGCGAGGGGTTCCTTGATGGCGAAACTGATGCTCTCAACTCTGTAAGTCAGGCTTCGCCAGTCGGATGTCCTCCAGAAGCTGCCATAGAATTACAGATCTGGATAGTTGGATGAGACTCCCCAAGAATCATTGAGTCCAACCTGCAGCAATGCAGGAATCTAAACTGAAGCATCTATGCAACCTCTGATTCAAAACCACCTTCGGAGGGAGTCCGTTCCACAACTCTTACAAATCGTCCCTTCTGGCGTACCAGGAGTACGTGTGAAAAGGATTTGGCATGAGTCAACAGTGCGATGCAGCAGGGAAAAAAGGCTAATGCTACTTTAGGCTGCATCAACAGATATCTAGTGTCCAGATCAAGGGAAGTAATAATCTCACTCTATTCTGCCTTAGTCAGACCACACCTGGAATACTGTGTCCAATTCTGGGCACCACAATTTTAGAAGGATGTTGACAAGCTGTGCAGAGGATCAGCCAAGATGATCAAAGGTCTGGAAACCAAGTCTTATGAGGAGCAGTTGAAGGAGCTGGGTATGTTTAGCCTGGAAAAGAGGAGACTGAGAGGAGATATTATAGCCATCTTCAAATATCTCAAGGGCTGTCCCATGGAAGGGGGAACAAGCTTAGAATCATAGTATCCTAGAGTTGGAAGAGACCACAAGGGCCATCCAGTCCAACCCCCTGCCAAGCAGGAAACACCATCAGAGCATTCCTGACAGATGGCTGTCAAGCCTCCTCTTAAAGACCTCCAAAGAAGGAGACTCCACCACACTCCTTGGCAGCAAATTCCACTGTCCAACAGCTCTTACTGTCAGGAAGTTCTTCCTAATGTTTAGGTAGAATCTTCTTTCTTGTAGTTTGAATTCATTGCCCCGTGTCCGCTTCTCTGGAGCAGCAGAAAACAACCTTTCACCCTCCTCTATATGACATCCTTTTATATATTTGAACATGGCTATCATATCACCCCTTAACCTTCTCTTCTCCAGGCTAAACATACCCAGCTCCCTAAGCCGTTCCTCATAAGGCATTGTTTCCAGGCCTTTGACCATTTTGGTTGCCCTCCTCTGGTTTCTCCTTCCCTGGAGGGAAGGATTGGAACCAATGGATTCAAGTTACAAGAAAGGAGATTCCAACTAAACATCAGGAATAATTTTTTGACCATAAGAGCTGTGGAACGGAGGATTCCCTTGAGAGGGGGTGGACTCTCCATCCTTGGAGGTTTTCAAGCAGAAGTTGAATGGCCACTTGGCATGGATGCTTCAGCTGAGTTTCCTGCATTGCAGGGGGTTGGACTAGATGACCCTCGGGTCCCTTCCAACTCTACAATTCTATGATTTCAGGAGCTTTCCATTGTAGGCCCTACAAGCCGTCCAATAACACAAGGCATAATGTGCACCGTTCCAATAGCCTAGCAAGCGTAGCATTGTCCACAAGAGTCAGTTTCATGTTGTAAACTTATAAGCATGAGCATAATGAGGCATGAGGAATTGGGGGGGGGGTTGCCCCCCGATAATGATCAGCTAGATGCCTCCAGAAGCTCCTGGTCACAACATGTTTTATCTTCCCCATATATTCCGAGGGTATACTGCCTTTGGACATGGAGTTTCCATCTAGACTACTCAGTTAATTCACTCTTGATAGCTCCAACCTACAATAACATGAATTATTGGCCATAAAATGCATTAATATTAGCCCAAATGCAGTGTCTTCTGCCTCTGTTGACGCTCCTTGATTCAGAAAATGGCATTTGCAGATTTCTTGGGGACAGTTTCATTTGATGAGCTGCAGATTTACAGTTATGGATCCTGCCAGCGAACACCCATTTTCACTCCAAATGAGGGCCAATTTTGAGCTGTAATGAGAAAAAGTAAATTATATTTGATAATGCCCTTGATCCCACCATTGAGGAATGCCGGTAATAAAGCTGTCATTTAAAAAAAAAAAAATCTCTTGACTCAAAATGTCTCCTTTTCATGCTGAGGTTAAAGTGGAGAATGATTCCTTAACGAAAGATCACTGCCGTTAGCACTCATAAAGGCATTTGGTTCAGTTTAACAGTTAATATACAATTCAACATATCTGAGCTTTACTCCAAGCACTAAAACATACACACATACTGCAGCCAAATACCTGTATTTTTCGCTCCATAGAGCGCACCGGACGATAGGGCGCACCTCGTTTTTAGAGGAGGAAACAAGAAAAAAATTATTTTTCTGGTTTTCCTCTTCTAAAAGCACTGTTTTTATGAGGATCAGCTAAAGGTTTTGCAGCTTTTTTTGCAAAGGGAAAAACCCTGTTTTTTTGAGGATCAGCTAAACGTTTTGCAGCTTTTTTACAAATGGGGAAAAGCAAAGAGGAAAAGCCCCATTTTAATGGGGTTCAACTCACATTTTTGCAGCTTCTAAAGGAAAGGGAGCCATTTCTACAGTTTCCAGACAGATAATCTAATCAGCCAGTCACATGTCGCTGGGGAAACAAACAACCTCCCTCTGCAGCACATTCAACAATGGAGGGCGGGGCTGAAAGGGAGCCAGGACTCTTATCTCTCTCCCGATCTCTTGCTGATCAGCTGCTGAGCGGGGTCCTTTCAACACCCCCTTTTCTCTTTGTAAAATAAAAAGCATGATCCTCTTTTGGCCCCTGGGCAATTCAGCTCCAGGGACCACCATTCGCTCTATAAGATGCACAGATATTTCCCCTTACTTTTCAGGAGGGAAAAAGTGCGTCTTATAGAGCAAAAATATGGTATTGTATCGATGGTATGTGTATTTCTTTACAGGCTTTCATTGCAGTCTAAAAGATGAAACAGCAATTTGCAAAACTATTCGTCTGGGGTTTGATACCAACACACTTACAAAGAGGAGTTCATTGGCTCACCCCACTTTCCTGCACAGTTGGGGTCCAAGCTGGCTTCGCTGTGCGGAGGGAGACTTACAGGGTCTTTGTTAAACTATCAATCTTCTTCTTTGGTGATCCCTCGTAGCCGAGTAAGATTGTCTTCAATAAAGATGGTTTTAACAGTGAGTCCGTAAGTGACTGTGGAGGCCAATTCTGGACCCACACATCCTTCCACAGTGGGGACATTGGTTCCTGGGCAGGAGTTGATCACGGTGTGGATTTGCCAAGCGTGCCTTCCTCTTAGCACGTTTCTCCCTTGCGTCCTGAGTTCGAGTGTCTTCAAAGCCCATGACACCTTTGGAAAAGGCTGTTCTCCAACTGGAGCGCTCGCAGGCCAGTGTTTCCCAGTTGTCGGTGTTTATACTACATTTTTAAAGATTTGCCTTGAGAGAGTCTTTAAATCTCTTTTGTTGGTGTTATGTACTGAGTTGAATAGGATCCAAAAAGCAGCAGTCTGATTGGTCCTAGAGAACAATATGATCCAGAATGCAGCAGTCTGATTGGTCCGTAGGAGCCACCCAATCCAGCTCCAGGTGGAAGTGAATCCGCAACCTGATTGGCATACAGGAGTATCCCGGAATTAGCCAATCACATGGGGCCCATTGTGTAAATAATGTATATAAAGCAGACGTTTTGGGGAAACTTCCATTCCTCACTACTATGAGCTGAATAAAGAGCATGAAATCCACACTTGACTCCAAGTATATTTCAGTTGACCACCAGAATTATGCTTTTTATTTTTAAGTTGGGAATAGAGTAGTTGCTTTGGAAGATGATCATCAGGCATCCACACAACAAGACCAGTCCAATGAAGTTGATGTTGAAGAATCATTGCTTCGACAAGGGTGATTTTTGCTTCTTCCAGTACCCTGGCATTAGTTTGCCTGTCTTCCCAAGTGATGTGTAAAAAATTTGGAGACACTGTTGATGGAATCTTTTGAGGAGTTGGAGATGGCATTTATAAGTGATCCATGTTTCGCAGGCATACAGTAAGGTTGGTAGTACAATAGCTTTGTAAACAAGCATTTTGGTTTCCCTGAAAATGTCCCAGTCCTCAAACACTCTGCACTTCAATCGGGAGAAAGCTGCACTCGCAGAGCTCAGGTGATGCTGAATTTTGGCATCAGTGTTGGCCCTTGTGTACACAAGCAGAATATAGTGGAAGCAAACAGGTTTTAGAAGCACAACCATTAGCTCCCAGTAGGAAACTAGCAGTTGATTGTCCCAAGTCCTCAGTTTTGCAAAGGATAGGCAACCCTTCCGTGACACACCTTGGATACACAAAACTCTATAGCAGCCTTCCCCAACCTGGTGCCCTTCAATGATTCGAACTACAAATCCCATCAGCCCCAGTACTGACTGGCAAAGGATTGTGGGAGTTGTGGTCCAAAAATACAGAGAGCGCCAGGTTACAGGGTGCTCACCCCATTCTAGAAGGTGGGTCTTACCAAGAAACTTGGTTCAGGTGGAACTTCGCACGTGCCCAGAAACTATGTTTGCAATTTGATTTGGCTCAGAGGCATAACAATAACTTTATGGCAGACAGGGAAAGTCCCTGTGCATGAGTGACGATCCCAAGACATGGCAAGCAACAACAGGAGGTTGCACCCTGCACCAGTTCCAGAATCCGCTATAAAATCTATTACGAGCAAAGCCCTTATTTCAGCAAATTATCCCCATTTGGAATAAATTGTTATCAGTCAGAAAGCACACCTCATCCTGATTAAATCAAAAATGCCTTCTGCCCTACCTAAGTATGCTAAACTCGTCCCCTCGCAGCAAGGCAAGGGCACATTGCTAATAGACTCTAGTAATCAGGGCAGGTCTATTCTGTTTGCATTTCTGAAGAACTTCCAAGCTCACCCCCTTTTGTCACCAGGGCAAGAGTGCCTTAACTGAAAATAGATTGAATGGGCGGAGACATCCCAATGGCAGCTCTCTCTTTCACGCTGCGGCACAACAGTTAATTAACTTAATGCAGGATGTCTCAGGAACTCTTCATCCATGCCTTTGGTTATGCAACTTCACTCCAACATTTCAAGCCTGGTTCTGGTGGATGAAAGGGGGGCCCTTTGACAATAACTGGGTGAACAAGGCATTCCCACCTGGTCCAGCCCTCCACTCTAACTGTTCCTCATTGACCTGGTTGAGGACTCAGCTACACAGCTGCAAATGTAATGTGTTAAGTGCATTATACAAATGCAACACTAGATGGTGCTGGTGAGCTAATGGAAAATTCCATATATATTTTAAAACTATTTTAAAAGCATTTTCATAGTGTTTTTTTATATGTGTGTAGATTCAGCCTCAGACTTCTCCATGGGAGGTTGCTTTAGTCCATCCTGATCCAGCCTTTTGGGATGCTTCCAGGAAGCAGAGAAATGATTCTTTTTATTAAGATACACAGTCCCTCGGAAAGAGAAGCAGTCTTCCTTTCCTTCACTTAGGCTTTAGCCAGGTCTGCAGCTTTGTTGTCAAGATTAATCAAGACCCTCTACAAAGAGATACCAGCCAGTATGTCTCTCAAGAGGAAAATCTCTTCTACGATTGAATCACATTAAAAGGGTTAAGAAGAACCAGTGGAGGGTTTTTCCAGCCAGAGTATGCCAGGGCACAGTTCCTCTCAGGTGGGGGTGCCATTGCAGGCTGGAGCTCCCCCCCCCCCACTCCAAGCCTCTTGCCTCTGTGTGCTTCTGAGAAGCCCAAAACGAACATTTCAAGTCAAAATGGAAGCTGGCCAGGGTGTGCAAGTCTACACTTTTTTTTAGATCTATGGCTCCATCTGGCTCCTAGATGCTACTGGCCACAATTGGTCAAGCTAGGGGGCATGGCTAATTTGTATTTCCTTTTCTTCAATCTGTCTCAGTGGTGGACTTCAAGCTTTCCTATTTTTATTTATTTATTTTTTTACCCTAAACGGCCTCGGTCCAGTATACCTGAAGGAGCGTCTCCACCCCCATCGTTCAGCCCGGACATTGAGGTCCAGTGCTGAGGGCCTTCTGGCAGTTCCCTCCCTGTGAGAAGCCAAGTTACAAGGAACCAGGCAGAGGGCCTTCTCAGTAGTGGCACCTGCCCTGTGCAATGTCCTCCCACCAGATGTCAAAGAGAAAAAAAACTACCAGACTTTTAGAAGACACCTGAAGGCAGCCCTGTTTAGGGAAGCTTTTAATGTTTAATAGATTATTCTGTTGGAAGTCACCCAGAGTGGCTGGGGAAACCCAGCAAGATGGGAGGGGTATACATAATAAATTATTATTATTATTATTATTATTATTATTATTATTATTATTATTAGCTACACTAGAACCAGGGGTGACCTCCAAACCAGCTGGAGAGACAGCTTGCCATAGTTCTTTGCACCTCTGCAGGTGGTAAACATGACTGTTCTCGAAGCTACTAACATGAGTCTGACCAAACTGCAGGAGGCAGTGGAAGACAGGAGTGCCTGGAGTGCTCTGGTCCATAGGGTCACGAAGAGTCGGACAAGACTAAACAACAATACAGTGGTACCTCGGTTTACAAACTCAATCCATTCTAGAAGTCCGTTCTTAAACCGAAACCATTCTTAAACCGAGGCGCGCTTTCCCTAATGAGGCCTCCCGCCCCCGGTGCCGTTCCACCGTTCGGATTCCATTCTTAGACCGAGGTAAAGTTTGCAAACCAGGACACTACTTCCGGTTTTGCGGAGTTCGTAAACCGAATAGTTCGTAAACAGGGCTGTTCTTAAACCGAGGTACCACTGTACTGTCTTCTCTCCAGAAAGAAAACTGGAATGTGTGAGTCAGCTCTGCAGAAAAGCGCTTCTCAATTCTCCACGATGTAGAGCTCTGATTGTTTAATCATGTAAGCTTATTTGCTCATGGATTTTAAAGATGCTTGTTTGCTTACGCCTGTGAAACCCTGACCATTCCTCAGCATAGCTCCAATATTCTTGGCTGTTTTTACTTCCTTCCCATCATACTTATTTGGGCTTAGAGATAATCCTCAGACACAATCTTTCCAATTCTTCCTTCAATATTCCTTAACTTGTCTGAGTAGAGCTCTTACCTGCTATTGAATGTAAATTGAAGAGACTTAGGCCCATTGAGAGTGCATATGCATATTTGAATAAATTCTCTTAGAACTTCAGTGCAGAAATCTAGGCATCTGCTTAAAGGGTAAGAGAAGGAATAGTATATTTCTGTTGTCCCGCAGGAGATGAACTGATCAGAAAAAGTGCCTTATCTGTGTGCTGTAGTGGTTAAGAGTGGTAGACTCGTAATCTGGTGAACCAGGTTCGTGTCTCCGCTCCTCCACATGCAGCTGCTGGGTGACCTTGGGCTAGTCACACTTC
The DNA here is from genome assembly GCF_009819535.1 of Lacerta agilis. Lineage (NCBI taxonomy): Eukaryota > Metazoa > Chordata > Lepidosauria > Squamata > Lacertidae > Lacerta > Lacerta agilis. Next base: position 81,077,693 of record NC_046318.1, on the reverse strand, counting down.
TCTGAAGTCTCTCAGCCCCACTCACCTCACAGAGTGTTTGTTGTGGGGGAGGAAGGGAAAGGAGAATGTTAGCCGCTTTGAGACTCCTTCGGGTAGTGATAAAGCGGGATATTAAATCCAAACTCCTCTTCTTCTTCTTCTTCTTCTTCTTCTTCTTCTTCTTCTTCTTCTTCTTCTTCTTCTTCTTCCAAATGGCTTCTTGATGCAGAGCAGATGATTGATGGCTGACACCTCATTCCTTGACAGCAGGAGAGCATCCATCATGGCACAAGAGAGGTTGAAGGGCAGGAGACTCTAGAACTAGTTTTAGAAAAAACAAAATAAAAAATAAAAAATCCCTTCCAGTAGCACCTTAGAGACCAACTAAGTTTGTTCTTGGTATGAGCTTTCGTGTGCACACACACTTCTTCAGATCTGAAGAATCTGTATCTGAAGAAGTGTGCGTGTACATGAAAGCTCATACCAAGAACAAACTTAGTTGGTCTCTAAAGTGCTACTGGAAGGAATTTTTTTTATTTTTTATTTTGTTTTGACTATGGCAGACCAACACGGCTACCTACCTGTAACTAGTTTTAGAAAGATATTGATGAGCAGGAATGTGTGCAGGGAGGGCGACCAAGAAGATAAAAGGTCTGCAAACCAAGCCTGATGAGGAACGGTTGAAGGAGCTGGATATGTTTAGCCTGGAAAAGAGGAGAGTGAGAAGAGATATGATAGCCATCTTCAAATATTTAAAGGCTATCACAAGCTTGTTTTCTCCTGCTCTGGAGCGTAGGACCCAAAACAATGACTTCAAGTTACAAAAGGAGATTCCGACTAAACATCATGAAGATCTTTCTGTTCAACCATGGAGCAGATTCCTTCAGAAGGTGGTGGGCTCTCCTTCCTTGGAGGCTTTTAAGCAGAGGTAGGAAGGCATTCTGTCATGGAGACTTTGGTTGAGATTGCCGCATTGCTGGGGGTTAGTCCCAATGACCCTTGGGTCCTTTCCCACTCTTTCTAATTCTATGATCCTACGATTCAGCCGACACAGAAACAGTTCAAGGGTAGGAGATAGCCTGATGGACTTGGTCTTCCACCAAAACTTATGGGATTATCACACTTTTCCTGTGAGGCAGGTTTTATCTAACCCTTTTCAATTTGGTTGTCAGGAGTGCGTGCTGGAGCCAGGCCCTGGGAACAGCAGGGCTTTGCAGGACTGGGGCCCTCTTCGGCTTGTTCTGGAGAGGCAGGGCGAGGCCGCACAGGTGAGGCTGCTTGATAACTCACTGCAAGAGCCGGCAGAGGATATAAGGCCAGCTTTTTCCCTCGGCTCTTTGCCACAGCAACGCATTCCCTGCCTCGCTGCATGCCTCCTTTTTTGTTGGTTGTGACCTCGTGCCTTGACTCTTGAATGGTGACTCTTGAATGGTGCCTTGACCCTTGGACCGTGGCTACGTACCTTGACTCTTGGACTGCACCTTCATGACTCACCCCCATGACTGAGACTTGTACCGCGTGCTTCCCATCTCCTGGACCCCAGCTCCTCGGACTCTCTGCCCTACCCACTTCCCTCTGGTCCTAATGTTCTTTGCCGCCAGCCCGGACCGTGACACTGGTTGATGATACAAGTCAGGAAGGAGTGAGGGTTTACCCTGTTCAAAGCTGGTTACTCGCACAACTTCTGCATTGCTTGGCATAAAAACAGAAAGAGATTCTTTTAGCCTCCCATTGCCCAAAGTCTGACTCTTTAATTGTCAGAACAGCAGCTCCCCTGATGCCGGGCCAGATACGTGCGATGTTGCCAGCAAGTTGGATGATAGAGGAGTCATTCTGTACTCCATGGAGGTGAAGGTCAATTCTGTGTCCAGGGCAGATTTCTACCAGCTCCATCTGGTATGCAGGCTGAGACCCTACCTACCTGCAGACTGTCTCACCAGAGTAGTGCATGCTCTGGTTATCTCCCACTTGGACTACTGCAATGTGGTCTACGTGGGGCTACCTTTGAAGGTGACCCGGAAACTACAACTAATCCAGAATGCGGCAGCTAGACTGGTGACGGAGTGGCCGCCGAGACCATATAACACCAGTCCTGAGAGATCTACATTGGCTCCCAGTATGTTTCCGAGCACAATTCAAAGTGTTGATGCTGACCTTTAATGCCCTAAATGGCCTTCGCCCAGTATACCTGAAGGAGCGTCTCCACCCCCATCATTCAGCCCGGACACTGAGATCCAATGCCGAGGGCCTTCTGGCGGTTCCCTCACTGCAAGAAGTGAGGCTACAGGAAACCAGGCAGAGGGCCTTCTCAGTAGTGTCGCCCGCCCTGTGGAACACCTTCCCATCAGATGTCAAGGAAATAAACAATTATCCTATTTTTAAAAGACATCTTAAGGCAACCCTGTTTAGGGAAGTTTTAATGTTTAATGCTGTGTTGTGTTTTTAATATTCGATTGGGAGCCGCCCAGAGTGGCTGGGGAAACCCAGCCAGATGGGCGGGTTATAAATAATAATAAATAAATATTATTATTACAGTGTTGGCACCATTGGTTTTGTGTGGCGATCTGGAGGAATAAACCCCAGCTTGGCATCCCCAGAAGCAGAAAAATCCCAGTGGAACTCTTGAATCTTTTCCCGTTGCCTCCCAGTCCTCCATTGAGGCTTTATGGAAGGTAGACATGCTCCTGGTTCCTTATCTCTTCTCCCCAGTTCATAGACGCATTGAGATTCCTCTCGCCAAATTAGACCAAAGATCTATCTGGCTTGGGACTATGGCTCCATCAGCAGCAAGCCAAACCCCTCGGAAACCTTATAAGCAAGCCACAAAGGAGGCAGCTGTTCCCAGTTCCTTGCCCCTCATCATCTGGCCATCGGAGATATGCAGCCTCTGAATGGGAGATTTCATTTGCCGTGCACAGATTTATCCTCCATGAATTTCTCTCATCCTCTAATGCATCTGCTCTGGTTTTCGCCCACTGCACCATCTACCCAAAATCACCCTCTGACTCCCATCCTCTTCTCACACAGAGAAGGAATTAAGGGGAGGTGGGCTTTGGGTCCCAAGCCTTCCTCTTCCTTCTTAATCCAGAAGCTGCCAACTAAGCCAAAAGCCTCAGCTGCAATCCTTCATCCCCAGTGACCTAAAACATTCTGCCTAGCCAAAATCCTTAAGCAATTGATCTTTTGACTCCAAAGTGTCCCACGGAGACCTTGGCTTGCATTTATCATGGCCTTCAGTTCAGCAAGAGTTATGGGGAAGCACCGAATGGCGGGTTTGTCTTTAACCGTCCTGAAAGGAGGAGATCTGCATCAGGTCACTCCTGATGTGGGGCAGAGGGATTAAGGATTCCTTCGCTTGCAAAATGTTTAACCTTCCCGTTCCCCCGAAATGCATACTACCCATCCCATTTGGCTGATTGCAAGATTTAGTCCTGTTTCCGCCCCCCTCCCCTCCACAATGTCCTCACGCCTCCTTAATACACCTGCATTAGCCGCAATTTACTGCCAACAGCTGCTGATAAAAATCCCAGCTGAGGATTCCATCACTGGGGCCCAGCCCCAGGTGTTAATCACCCCGCCATTTGGGCTGGCATCCACCTTGGTAATCAGGAAACAATGGGTCCCCGGGGAGCCCTGCAAGAGAATATGAGTCATGTACCATCAGCATTAAAGTCAAAACGTCCTGCTGGCTCAGGGATTCTGGATACGGAACAGCCACTCCTGGGAAGTGGGGAGGCGGGGAGGCTGTTGGCATCAGAAAAGCAGTCAGTGGGTCTGTGTCCTCTCTGCCATGTTTAAGGGCAAAGAGGCTCAAAGCAGGGAATCCTTTCTGCAGTCTGGTGAATATGATGGCGCTGGTAGAAGTGGCGGTGATGTGTGTTTTTCAGCCGGAACTCACAGGAACTCAGTTCCATCACCTCTCAGGTGGGCGCCACTCCCATTATATGAGAACAAGAGGGAGGCAGGTGGCGCTGTGGTCTAAACCACAGAGGCTCTTGGGCCTGATGATGGGAAGGTTGGCAGTTTGATCCCCGCGACGGGGTGCTCTGTCCTGGCTCCTGCCAACCCAGCAGTTTAAAAGCACACCACTGCAAGTAGATAAATAGGTACCGCTGTGGCAGGAAGGTAAACAGCATTTCTGTGCGCTCTGGTTTCCATCACAGTGTCCCATTGCGCCAGAAGCGGTTTAGTCATGCTGGCCACATGACCCAGAAAGCTGTCTGTAGACAAACGCCGGCTCCCTCGGCCTGAAGCATTTGCCCTCCGAGGCGGCTTTCTCACACTGCTTAATGGTAGGGTGCCTATGCTTTGAGCAGAGGAATGCGTATATGAATCGCATCCAATTTCAGTAACTTGCCTTCTTTGTGGTGGGCTCCTTCCCCCCTCCCAACCCCAGCTCAAAAGCCATGCCGACTTCTCCACTTCCTGTCAATAAAGCGGCTGGGGAGGGAGGTGGGGATTAACGATTCAGAGCAAACAAAAAGCAGTCGATAGAAACCTTGTTGGTAATTGCACAATGAGAAATCCAGTAGTCCTCTAATTTGTGCCCCAGAGCTCTGATTGCTCCTATTAACAGGGCTTTGCCCACGCGAAAAGAGTTTCTTTCCACTGACTTAACTGCTCCCACATCGGGGCTGGGAGCTGTGTAAGCTCAGTTTCAGGGTTTGCATTCCCGAGTACTGTATATACTCTGACTTAAAACTAGGCAGCTGGCTTTGAGCCAGGTGAATTTTACTCTTTGGCCAATACGTCGTCGTGCTAATAATCCTGATGAGTTTGGCGTGGATAGCGTCATTATACACTTTAGCCAGTAGGTGGCATTGGACTGAGCTGAATAAGATTGCAAAGAACATAGAAGAGTCTGCCAGAACAAGCCAATGGCCCATCTAGTCAAGCATCCTGTTCTCTCCGTTCTCATTTGGGAAACCCTTAAGTAGTCTTTGAACACAAGAGGACCCTCCCCTCCTGTGGTTTCCATCAACTGGCATTCAGAAACAGAGGTGCCAACTTCTCTAGAGGATCATGGGCTGGGGCTGGGGCCTTTTCCCCCTTCCAGTGGCTATTTTTCGGTAGGGGGTGGGCCAGTGAGGAGGGGCTGTCACACTGGCATGACCCCCCCTCCTTGCTGGCCCACCCCCCGCCGAAAAAAAACCGCTGGGGGGGAAGGAAGCATTCAAGTGCCTGCTCTGCTTCTCTTTTTCCACTTTCCGCCGCTTTTTTCAGCAGGGGGGGGCGGGCCAGCGAGGGGGTGTGTGTCACGCTTGTCACCCCCTCCTCGCTGGCCCACCTCCCGCCGAAAAAAAGCCACGGAAAGGGGGAAATTCCCCCTTTCTGCATCCACGTGTGTCGTGACGTCATGATGACGTCACGCCGCACGCGTCGTGCCCCTCCCCCAGGGGGGGTGTCTCTGCACCGCCGCCGCCCCCAACAGCGCAGAGGCTTGCTATGCCACTGTAATAATCTGATTTGCCGATTCTTTTAATTAATTTTAATTTTCTTAAAGTAATAATTATTAAGTTTAATATTCTTTAGTTTTAAGACAGGCAACTCCTTTTAGATCAAATCTCAGGTCAATTTTAAATTGCATTTATTATTGATTCTGCATGTGTCTCTGTGTGTGTGTGTGTGTGTGTGCTGGTCGTCAACCGTAATAAAGAATTATTATTATTATTATTATTATTATTATTATTATTATTATTATTATTATTATCTGAATGTAGCCACTCAGCAGCATGAAAGTCAGATTCAGCTGCCAATCCGATCATCTTTTTGTGCATTTCATGGGAGGTACACCATCTCCACCTTTGCCTCAGGCAGCAAAATGTTTTGGGCCAGTCCTGAATTCAGGAGGGGTAGAGAATTATAGAATCTAAGAGCTGGAAGGGACCCAAGGGTCATCTAGTCCAACCCCCAGCAACGTGAGGCAAGTGCCCCCAAATTACGTCGCACTGCCGCATTTACAGACCCCAGGAATCACGCCACCTCACGCAATAGGCCAAAACAGCCTGGCGTGATCCCTGGGCTGGGAGCTAAGGCTTAGTTACGCCCCTAACAAAAAAAATTTTTTTTTATAAGATTTTATTATTTTTCCATGAAACAAGACCAAACAACATTAAACCTACATGCATAAACACCAAAAAAAACATAATAAACAATCAACAATACAAAAATACAACAAAACCATACAGCAAAACAAACTTATACATACCTTACTAAATACTTATCTCTGTTTCTAAACTTGTTTTAACTTCTTGGGGGGACTTCCCCTGGTCCCTCCTCTGTCTTCAAAAACATATATACTTTTAAGGTAGCTTCATTTCTTTTGTCCTTAACTTATACTCAATATTCTAATATTTTTTAAATTTATCTAAACCAAAATATTCCTTAACATATATTCTATATCTTATCATCTTCTTATACAAATAGATCTATCCAATCAAATAATATCTTCTTAAACAATTATAGCTCTACTTATGCTTCTAAAGCCGATTCTTTTATATATTCCTGCACAAACAATCAAACATTCATTTTAACATGATTAACTAAATAGTCTTTAAATTTCTTCCAATCTTGTGACACCTTCTCCTCCCTCTGGTTTCGGACTCTGGCGGTAAGGTCTGCAAGCTCCATGTACTCCATCAATTTCATCTGCCATTCTTCAATTGTCGGTATCTCTTCACCCTTCCAAGTTCTTGCCAATAAAATTCTAGCAGCTGTTGTGGCATACATAAAAAACACTCTATCCTGACTGGGTATCTCATCATTGGTCATGCTCAAGAGAAAAGCCTCTGGTTTCTTGCAAAAGGTAATTTTCATTACCTTCTTAAGCTCGTTATAAATCTTATCCCAGAAGGCCCTTACCCCTGAACACGACCACCACATGTGATAAAAAGTACCTTTTGACGATTTACATTTCCAACACACATCCGACATTTTAGAGTTCATTCTAGCTAGCTTGACTGGTGTCAGATACCATCTATATAGCATTTTCATTACATTTTCTCTTAAACTATTGCAAGCAGTAAAATTAATATCTTTCCTCCACAATCTCTCCCAGTCATCCATCATAATATTATGACCAACATCTTTTGCCCAATCTATCATTGTTGATTTAACCAACTCATCTTTAGTATGCCACTCTAGCAACAAATAGTACATCTTGGAAAGGTTTTTTGAGTTCGATTCGATCAGTTCTGTTTCCAGTTTTGATTTCTCCACCTGAAAACCAACTTTTTTGTCTAGTTTAAAAGTTTCATGTACCTGATGGTATTGCAACCAGTCAGGGACTTGACTTTTGACTTGATCATAGCTTTTCAGCTTAAATGAGTCCCCTTCCTGTTGCAATATGTCCATATATCGCAACCATCTAGCAGACATATTTGGTCTCTTATAGGCCTTAGCCTCCACTGGTGATATCCATCTAGGAGTCTTTCTCTCCAGTAAGTCTTTATACCTAATCCAGACCTGATACAAAGATTTCCTGATTATATGACTCTTAAAGGTTCTGTGAATTTTAACTTTGTCATACCAAAGGTATGCATGCCAACCGAACATATTATCATATCCCTCCAAGTCCAACACATCTACATTCTCTAATTTGAACCAATCTTTTAGCCAGCAAAAGGCAGCTGCTTCAAAATAAAGTCTTAAATCCGGCAGGGCAAAGCCTCCTCTCTCTTTGGAGTCTGTCAACACCTTAAACTTAATTCTCGGCTTTTTGCCCTGCCATATAAACTTCGATAGATCCCTTTGCCAAATCTTGAAGCAGTCCATTTTATCCAAAATTGGTATGGCTTGGAATAAAAACAGCATCCTTGGTAGAACATTCATTTTAATGGCGGCTATTCTTCCCATTAACGACAGTTTCAATCTTGTCCATATCTCCAAGTCTTTCTTTATCTCTATCCACAGTTTTTCATAATTGTCTTTGTACAGGTTCACGTTTTTTGCTGTGAGATTGATACCTAGATATTTTACCGATTTGACAAAATTGAGGCCGGTGCCCTCCTGTAATCTTTGTATCTGTTCTGCACTCATATTTTTACTTAAAACTTTGGTTTTCTGTTTGTTTAGTTTGAAGCCAGCTACACGTCCGAATTGTTCAATTAATTCTAAGGCTTTGGGGACACTGCTTTCCGGTTCTTGTAGGGATAGCATCAGGTCATCTGCAAAAGCGCGCAGTTTGTATTCTTTCTCTCCCACTCTGATTCCTTTTACCTGTTTCTCTTTTCGTAGCATGTTTAAAAGGACCTCCAGGACCGTAATAAATAATAAAGGGGAGATAGGGCACCCTTGTCTTGTTCCTTTTTCAACTTCAATTTCCTCCGATATCACGCCATTTATTATTATTTTAGCTCTTTGTTCAGTATAAATGGCTTTAATACCATTTAAGAATCTTTCTTCAACTCCCATCTTTTCCAAATTCTTTTTCATAAACATCCAAGATATTTTATCAAAAGCTTTCTCCGCATCAATAAACAATAGTGCTGCCTCGGTATTTATGTTTCTTTCCAGTTTTTCTAAAATGTCCACAATAATTCTCGTATTATTGCTTATTTGTCTTCCTGGAAGGAAACCCGCCTGTTCTTTGTGTATATAATCCTTCAGCACTCTTTTCAGTCTTGTAGCCATAACATTTGCAAAAATTTTATAATCCACATTCAATAGGGAAATTGGACGGTAATTTTTCATTTGCATTCTATCTGTGTCTGGTTTTGGAATCAGCGTGATAAAGGCTTCTTTCCACGTCTCTGGTGCCCTATCTCCTTCCAATATTTTGTTGCATACTTCTTTCAATGGCTGTGAAAGCCAATCTTTAAGAGTCTTGTAAAACTTTGCAGTTAGTCCATCTGGTCCTGGGGTCTTTCCTAATTGCATGTTCTTAATTGCCTCCTCAATTTCTTGGATCGATATTGGGTGGTTGAGTGTTGTTAGTGTGTCCTCTGGGACTTTCTGCAGACCATGTTGTTGCAAAAACCGGTCTATCTCTTCTTCTTTTATCCTCTCCTCCTTGTACAGTTGCTTGTAAAATTTTTGAAAGCACTTTCTGATTTCCTCCGGGTTTTCCACTATTTTCCCATTTACTGCCAAATTGCCGATGACGTTGGCCTTTTGTCTTTTCTTCAATTGCCAAGCTAATAGTTTTCCACATTTGTTCGCTGATTCAAATGATCTTTGTTTCATCATTTTCAATTTCCATTCTAAATCTTGATTCATAATTTTAGCGTACTGGGATTGCAAGTATTTAATTTCCTTTTGAATTCTTGAAGATTTGGGATGACCTCTTAACTCCTTTTCTTTAACTTTAACGCCCCTAACAAAATTTAACCCTGTGAGGTTGTCCTAGGGGCCCCTGCGTGCAACCAGGACCCTCAGTAGGGAGGATCCCATTTCCAGGCTAAGCACACCCAGCTCCTTCAACCGCTCCTCAAAAGGCGAGAGCCAGTGTGGTGTAGTGGTTAAGAGCGGTGGACTCATAATCTGGTGAACTGGGTTCGCGTCTCCACTCCTCCACATGCAGCTGAAGGGAAAGGAGAATGTTAGCTGCTTTGAGCCTCCTTAGGGTAGTGATAATGCGGGATATCAAATCCAAACTCTTCTTTTTCTTCTTCTTCTTCTTCTTCTTCTTCTTCTTCTTCTTCTTCTTCTTCTTCTTCTTGTTTCCAGACCCTTTATCATCTTGGTTGTCCTACTCTGTTGTCCTTTTCTCAAGAAAGTAGGGATGCACCAGGTAGACCCTGAAGTAAGGGTATGTATGTGCTGGGCTTCTGGGGCCCCCCTCTAGCACGGGGGTGGTGGGAGGGAGAGAGAGAGAGAGAGAGAGAGAGAGAGAGAGAGAGAGAGAGAGAGAGAAACTCCACTCTGCAGGACCCTCCTGAACCACCAGGTGGTCCAATGTAGCCCAAAAGGCCAATTCCCCCAAAGATCTTCTAATATCTTCTATTTGCTACTATGGAAATACAACCAGGTAATGGTTATGGCGTTCAACTGCCCTGCTTGTGTTTTGGGGGGGACTTAAACTAGTCCAAAGGAGAGCAAGCCTTGTTGTCAACCTCTTAACAGAATAAATTGCCACTTGAAAAGTAATTGGGGAGAAAACATTCCTGCCGGGGAGGGGGAGAAGCAAATTCCTATAATTTACAGCTCATTGCCGTTAATTGAGATAAATGTGCTTTTCTTTTCTTTTCCTTATCAAATTACTATGAATGGTGGCCAGGCTGAGCAGTACCGATCCGTCCTCTGTACGGATAGATGCCTCTCCACTCCATACTGGCAGGCCAAGGTGATTAATGAGACGCGCTCTAATGGCGAGGTGCTTTTAGCTGCAATTATCACTGCTGTTTAAATGAAATGGGCCTCTCAAACCGGTAAATGAATTTTAAGCATAAAAACTTCTTTCTCTTCTAGGCTGCTACGGCTAAACTCCCCAGAACGCTGCTGTTCGCTCGGGAAGAATCAATATTGGAAGTGATTCTGGCAAAGAATAATGTCCTGGGGCAGGGAGAAGATGGGGGGGGGGGTCAATAAAGCTGGTGGGAAGACTTCTGGTGATGTCATTGTTATGGAGTCCAGATACCCTGCAGTTACTGGTTGGATATGCAGGGGATAAGGTGTATCCTGGTCCCAAACTACAGGTGAAACTCGAAAAATTAGAATATTGTGGAAAAGTCCATTTATGTACGCAATTGTTTTCATTAGCTACTGGAGGGGTGAAATGATAGCCATGTTCAAATATATCAAAGGATGTCATATAGAGGAGGAGAAAGGTTGTTTTCTGCTGCTCCAGAGAAGCGGACACGGGGCAATGGAGTCAAACTACAAGAAAGAAGATTCCACCTAAACATTAGGAAGAACTTCCTGACAGTAAGAGCTGTTGGACAGTGGAATTTGCTGCCAAGGAGTGTTGTGGAGTCTCCTTCTTTGGAGGTCTTTAAGCGGAGGCTTGACAGCCATCTGTCAGGAATGCTTTGACGGCGTTTCCTGCTTGGCAGAGGGTTGGACTGGATGGCCCTTGTGGTCTCTTCCAACTCTATGATTCTATGATTCTATTCTAAGTGGGCAGGACCAGAAGGAGAGTAGAGGAGGTTGAGGGAACACTCCACAAGGGAGGGTGTTTGAAAAAGGGTGAGAGGCTGCCTGCCAGCTCTGCAGGAAAGAGGTGACATAACTGGACTCCTGAGTCCCATGGGGGGGGGAGAGAATGTAGTTGGTCAAGGGAGCCATGGAATCAAAAGGGGGGTTTAGTAGACCACAAGCTTAGCATGACTCAACAGTGTGATGTGGGGGGTGGCTAATGCTATTCTAGACTGCATCAAGCAGTCCAAGTCAAGGACAGTAATAGTAGCACTCTGTTGTGCCTTGGTCAGACCACACTTGGAATACTGTGTCCAGTTCTGGGCAGCACAATTTCAGAAGGATGTTGACAAGTTGGAACATGTGCAGAGGAGGGCGAGCAAGAGGATCAAGGGCAGGGGTAGGCAACCTAAGGTTTAACCGGCCCCCGAGCCCCGAACGTTTAACCGGCCCCCGAGCCACCCCCGAACCGAGCTGCCCGCTCGGCAAGTCCCCACGCGCTGCGCTAAACTGGCACACATTGCACGGGGACTCACTTCCGTGGCACCAGAAATTGAGTCTGCACACACTGGAAATCGCGAACGCGCTCACATGCGTGCACAACCCAGCCCACAGAGGGATCTCCACTGGAGTGGACCAGCCCAGGCGAGGTAAACCTTGCCAACCCCTGATTAAGGGTCTGGAAACCGAGCCTTATGAGGAACAGTTGAAGCTATGTTTGGCCTGGAAAAGAGGAGAGTGAGAAGAAGAGTTTGGATTTGATATCCCGCTTTATCACTACCCAAAGGAATCTCAAAGTGGTTAACATTCTCCTTTCCCTTCCTCCCCCACAACACTCTGTGAGGTGAGTGGGGCTGAGAGACTTCAGAGAAGTGTTACTGGCCCAAGGTCACCCAGCAGCTGCATGTGGAGGAGCAGAGACACGAACCCGGTTCACCAGATTATGAGTCTACCGCTCTTAAGCACTACACCACACTGGCTCTCCACTGAGAGGAGACAAGATAGCCACCTTCAAATATCTCAAGGGCTGTCACATGCTTGCCATGGAAGCTTGGGCTGAGATCCCTGCATTGTAGAGGGTTGGACTAGAGGGTTGGCACAAGGTCCCTTCCAACTCTACAATTCTACAATTTTATTATTTTATCTGGAGGGCCACAGTCTCCCCTCCTCTGAACTAGTAGAAACAATGCATTTCTGTTGCGTTCCTGGCCTTTGCTTGCCTGATGCTCCCAGAATTAGCCATGCAGGGAGAATCAGGAATCAGAATTCCTCTACCTGCTGCTCTTGGAAAGATCCTCCCTGAAACTTCTGCCTTTTACTCTTTCTCATTGCAATACCAGATTTTCATGCGGTTCCCATTCTCTCCCGGCACCATTTCTCCTTGGAAGCTCCCCCCACCCCGACTCCGTTCTGGGAATGGTGGTGCCTGCCTTAATGCTGTCTCCTCGTCAGGCACCTCTTGAGATTCTCCCTCGGGCTAAACCCTTTAGCAGGGGGGAAATGAGGGCAGGCAACTGAGAGCGTCTGCTTTGACGTGGCCCTCCGGTGCCCTCAAGTGGACAACGGTGGGAGCCAGAAGTTAGCTGAGTTTCAGCATTTTGGAGGTGCAGCAATCAGAGAAAGAGTCTTTTAAATGAAGGCACGTTGTCACTCGAAGACAGCTGGACCATAAAGAAGGCTGCTCGGTGAAGAATTGATGCTTTTGAATTATGGTGCTGGGGGAGACTCTTGAGAGTCCCATGGACTGCAAAAAGATCAAACCTAGCCATTCTGAAGGAAATCAGCCCTGAGTGCTCACTGGAAGGACAGATCCTGAAGTTGAGGCTCCAATACTTTGGCCACCTCATGAGAAGACTCCCTGGAAAAGACCCTGATGTTGGGAAAGATGGAGGGCACAAGGAGAAGGGGATGACAGAGGATGAGATGGTTGGACAGTGTTCTCGAAGTTACCAACATGAGTCTGACCAAACTGCGGGAGGCAGTGGGAGACAGGAGTGCCTGGCGTCACTGGCGTAGGAAGGGCGGGGCATAGGGGATGGGGTGCCCCGGGCAGCGCGATACCGGTAGGGTTCCATCTCGGCTGCCCCCCACCCACACTGTGCGCCCTGCCCCCAGAACACATACCACGCCCCCAGAACACACACCACGCCCATGTGGACAGCACGCCCCACCCCCAGAACACACGCCACGCCCCTGTGGGTGGCGTGCCCTGCCCCCAGAACGCACACCAGCCTTGCCCCCGCCTGCTTCCCGCCCCCGGTGCCAGAGCATGAAGCTCCGCCACTGCCTGGCTTGCTCTGGTCCATGGGGTCAAGAAGAAGAAGAAGAAGAAGAAGAAGAAGAAGAAGAAGAAGAAGAAGAACCTTAAAACTCACATCTGAGTGACAATAACGTACCAGAATGCATTCCTTTAGGGTAAATGCCTTCCAAGCATATGCATATTATAAACCATGTACAATAAATGTGCATATTGGGGGGGGGGGAGTGCACTGAAATTTTGGTGGATTTCCATGAGGACTTAAAAAAAAAAAAACCCCCACCATAAACTGATATGTGGACACCTGAACTTAACACTGGGATGGAGGATAAGAAACTGAGAGAAACTACAACTGATGGATTCAGCAATCCTCAGCCAAGATAGGGCCTTGGGGCTGCAGACCCCTGACCTTTGGAATGCACGCTCAGACAAGCTCACCTGGAGTTAACCTTCAAGGATGGGAAGGGACATAGATCAGCACTGTATCATCATTATTATTAAATAAATTTGTATACCGTCCTTCATCCAAAGATGAAGAAAAAATGCAAGATAAAAACACAAAGCGCATAATTAAAAACAAGAACAAAAAAAAAACACAAAGCAATAACCCCCTCCCCTAACCCACCCCCAAGCATAATATTTTTAATTAAATAATAATAGACCATACTGAGCTAGACAGAGCAGTGGGCTGAGGTGGCATAAGGTGGTTTCTAGGTCCCCGGCTTGCATGGGAATGAGTCACTAGACAAAGCCAGCGTGCCCAGATTTTCATCCCTTCTTCCCATCTTGGCTGCGACAGCAGTGCTCATAGCGACCTTTTGCACCAAGGAGATGAGATGAGTGGCATTTGTCAGCCTGCCAGTCAAGCTGGCACTGTCTGCGGGCACCCTGGAGCTGGTAGCATGGCGAAGCACCGCCAACCAGGAGGCCAGAGGAGCAAATGGCAGCCGGTAAATCTTGTGCTGTGAATTAAGGCAGCGCAACAGAAAGAGAATTAGCGCCCCTGCTGAGCATCCCACATTGTCATTAGGTTTCATTAGCCTTCAATTAACTGCCTGGGATGCCTGCCAATTAAGATTCCGTGTTTTAGTGGGGCGTGCAGAGTCGCTGTCATAGAGTCACAGAATTGCAGGGTTGGAAGGGACCCCGGTGTTCATAGTCCAACCCCCCTGCAATGCAGGAATTTCAACAAAAGCATCCATGACAGATGGCCAGGCAACCTCTGCTCAAAAACCTCCAAGAAAACAGAGAGTCCACAGCCTCGCAAGGGAGACCATACCACTGTCTAGCATCTCTCACTGTCAGAAAGTTCTTCCTGATGTTTAGTCAGAATTTCATTTCTTGTAACTTGGCATGGGCGTTTCTCCACAGACAGCTTTTCCAGGTCATGCGACCAGCAGGAGTGAACTGCTTCTGGCACAACGGGACACCATGACGAGTGCCAGAGCGCACAGAAACACCATTTACCTTCCTGCTGTAGCGGTACCTATTTATCTACTTGTGCTGGTATGCTTTCAAAAGAGCGCACAGAAACGCCATTTACCTTCCTGCTGTAGCGGTACCTATTTATCTACTCGTGCTGGTATGCTTTCAAACTGCTACGTTGGCAGGAGCTGGGACTGAGCATCGGGAGCTCACCCCGTCGCAGGGATTCGAACTGCCAACCTTACGATCGGCAAGCCCAAGAGGCTCAGTGGTTTAGACCACAGCGCCACCCGTATCCCTACCTTCTCAGAGGAGAAGCAGGGGGAGCATCAACTGCCCAGATCAGGGCTTGGCTGAGAGCCAGGAAGGAGTGCGATCCCCAGCTGATATATAAGTTCTGAGTCTGAGCTGCTGCATTGCTGAAGCAATGTCTCCACGCTCTAGCCTTGAACCAGAGATGGTCACGGCACCCAGAAAGATGCCTATCTGGAGAGCCTCCGCCAACCAGAGGTGGATGGGCCTGTGGTCCGGCAGCTTCGTATATCTCTAACATGCATTTGTTG
Source organism: Lacerta agilis (assembly GCF_009819535.1). NCBI lineage: Eukaryota > Metazoa > Chordata > Lepidosauria > Squamata > Lacertidae > Lacerta > Lacerta agilis. The sequence continues at coordinate 81,062,396 of NC_046318.1, read as the reverse complement.
TTGTTCAGTCGTTCAGTCGTGTCCGACTCTTTGTGACCCCATGGACCAGAGCACGCCAGGCACCCCTATCCTCCACTGCCTTCCGCAGTTTGGCCAAACTCATGCCAGTCGCTTCGAGAACACTGTTTCAACCACCTCATCCTCTGTCATCCCCTTCTCCTTGTTCCCTCCATCTTTCCCAACATCAGGGTCTTTTCTAGGGAGTCTTCTCTTCTCGTGAGGTGGCCAAAGTACTGGAGCCTCAACTTCAGGATCTGCCCTTCCAGTGAGCACTCAGGGCTGATTCCTTTAAGGATGGATAAATTTGATCTTCTTGCAGTCCATGGGACTCTCTTTAAGCGTCTCCTCCAGCACCATAATTCAAAAGCATCAATTCTTCGGCAATCAGTCTTCTTTATGGTCCAGCTCTCACTTCCATACATTACTACTGGGAAAACCATAGCTTTAACTATAGGAGTCTATTTTTCCTCTCTGCTTTTTGAAAAACAGACATTAGGTGGCACCAGTGCTTAAGGTAACATCTTTTGCAACAATATCAACACAAGTCCAGTCAATCTATCCAAGGTACGTGCATTCAATGGTTTTTGGTTTGTTTGTTTTTCTAACCAAGGTGTTCCGCAGTTCATCTCACAGAGCATCAGGCATAGGTTGGATAATACTATCCAGTGGCTTTTAAAAAGCAAAGCTATTAAACATCGTCGGATTCTTCTTTCGACACAGGTGTTCAAAAGCAGAAACAGCAAGGAGTTGAGGAAAGTTTTACGTGCATCGCTTCTTGGAAGTGTGCTGGGAAAGTTGCAATGTGCTTTTGTACGCTGAGAAAGTACTCTGGATACGCCACTGGTTGTGAATGTCTTTCTTTGCTCCTGCCAGAGAAATCCCTTGAGGCTCAAATAGCCTTTCTAAAGGGACAGGACTCTCGCTTTACTGATCTCGATATAGGTATTTGGGGAGATGTGGGGAGGTTCAAGGAGGAGAAAGAAGTGTTGGCCCTGGTGTACATCTTACATGCATGCAAATAATCCTTGCGTTATCTTACCGGATCCTAGAATCTGAACAACTCAGAAAACCTTGAGCAGATTTACGTGCTAATTGTAGTAGCACGGTTGAAACCAGCTCCCTCATGGCTTTCAGAATTAACCTTTATATCATTGCATTTTGTACATTTTCCATTTCTAATTACACACAATACAAAATAACTCAAAAATTTAAATAAATATAGAAAGGTAGAAAGTTTCTCATTACAAGTCTTTAAACAACCCTGCTAAAATCTCATACCAAGAACAAACTTAGTTGGCCTCTAAGGTGCTACTGGAAGGATTTTTTATTATTATTTTATTTTGTTTTGACTATGGTGGCAGACCAACACGGCTACCTACCTGTAACATGTAAACCCATTAACAGGTTTCCTGCCAGACAGGATTCTGCTTCTGTGATGTATGTATCATGTATTGGGGGGAGGGTCTTGAGAGACGCGGGTGGCGCTGTGGGTTAAACCACAGAGCCTAGGGCTTGCTGATCAGAAGGTCGGCGGTTCAAATCCCCGCGATGGGGTGAGCTGCCGTTGCTCTGTCCCAGCTCCTGCCCACCTAGCAGTTCGAAAGCAAGTCAGAATGTAAGTAGATAAATAGGTACCACTCCGACAGGAAGGTAAACGGCGTTTCCATGTGCTGCTCTGGTTCGCCAGAAGCGGCTTTGTCATGCTGGCCACATGACCCGGAAGCTGTACGCCGGCTCACCCACCCAAACCACATAAGCAGAAGATGCTGGCATTTGTGGGAGCAAGGAGGAGATGGCATCCACCTTGCCAGTCCAAGTGAGGTGTAAAACCAGCTGCGCCGTTTTTAGAGGCAGAAAGAAGGACGCTGTTGGCACCGACAAGACAGGACAGAGAAGCTCAGTTGCTTGCCTGTGATTATCCAAGATGTTTGGGGGATTTAGGATTCAGGAGCAGATATCCCGATGCCTTACTCGCTCTCATGTGGATTAAAAACTCCTTAACTCATATTTAAAATGTTTCTTCACGAAGGGAGCAGTAAGTGGAACTTCCACAAAGGGTTGCAACTCTCCTATCTGCCAGAAATATGGGAATGGTGGGCTCTGTCTAACTTTCCTCAAGTCAAGATGTCACAAAGTTAAACTATTCAACTCACAAGGCTATCAAAGGCTATTAGACAAGATGGCTCAGCTCTGACTCCACAGACGGAGGCGGCAATGCTTCTAAATACCAGTTGATGGAAACTAGAGGAGGGGAGAGTTGCTCTTGGGCTTAAATCCTGCTTGTGGGTTGCCACACACACACACACACACGGCATCTGCTTGTCCCCTGTGAGTCCAGGAATCTGAATTAGATGGGCCATTGGCCTGATCCAGCAAGCTCTCCTCATGTTCTTATGTCAGTCTGGGTTTCACTAAACGCCAGGGTTGGGAGGTGTAGTTTTTTTTTGGGGGGGGCACTGTTGGAGATTCATTCCCTGTGTGCAGTCATGGGATTGTTCTCTATCACATGATGGTGTTTTCATTCCACAGAGTGGGAAATGGGAAGCGCCGGAAGACAGGATGTTTGTCTTACTGTGTTCCTGAAGCGGGACTATTGTCCTTTGTTCTTTCTCTTTGCAGCCTGATGCTAGAGAGGGAGCCATGTTGCAGTGCTCCATGTGTGTTTATATGTAAATAAAGTAGATTAGCCTACATGCTGAGTTGCTGTGGTCTGTCTGGCAAGCTGCGCAAACCTCCGCGGATCCGTGAGCATGCTGATGTTCACTGGCATCAGTTGCAGTGATGTTCGGGCTGAGGAATGCTTGAGAACTTCTCGAACGATCATACAGGAAGGAGGGAACATGCCAGTCGGGCATGTGTCTCTGCCAGGGTCCTACTTGTGAGCAGGCCGTTTCCTGACAGGCACATTATGCTCCTTCTTCTGGGGTAGCTTCTCCACCTTTGGTCCCTACCCGGAACTCACCTCTCACCTGTGGCTCCAAGAAGCTGTCAGCATGTGACAGTGGCCACACCCTTCAACTGGCTGGCTAAACCAGGTGGGTCTGGGTCTCAAACCCTCAGTGAGTTGGGGACTTTCCCTGCAGGCAAAGACAGCCTCCGATGTATTGAGCGGACGAAACCAAGAGTGGGTCCAACGGTCAAGAAGGCGGTGACTGCACGTGCTGTAGAGGGAAAGTGAGGGGTGGGAAGGTAGTCCATCTTCTAGGGGAAAGGAAACTCTGATCCTAAACCTCTGCTGCCTTGTGGGACATTTTTGGGACAAGAAAAGTCTCAGGAGTAAACCCTACGCAAATCCGGAGTGGAGTCCCTAAGGCAGTTGGATGGCGCCTTGTATGCCCTCTTCCAGCAACTCCTGCAACCAAGCTGGTGCCAAACATCTTGCTCTGCTTTCCTTTGGACCACATCAGCAAGTCTGAGAAGGGGGGGTCTTGTCACCTGAGCAGCCCAGGGGCTCCAAACAAACTGCCCAGGCTTGCAATCTGGGAAGGTCACTTCGGTGGAGGCGCACTCCATTGTCTCTTGAGACAGACGGATGCCAACAGAAACAGTGAGCTCATCTGTTTGTCTTGTCAGGTTTTCTTCTGCCCAAAATGATGTGCCTTAACCAACCACTAGTTGGTTAAGGAGAGCCAGTGTGGTGTAGTGGTTAAGAGCAGTAGACTCGTAATCTGGTGAACCGGATTCGCGTCTCCGCTCCTCCACATGCAGCTGCTGGGTGACCTTGGGCTAGTCACACTTCTCTGAAGTCTCTCAGCCCCACTCACCTCACAGGGTGTTTGTTGTAGGGGAGGAAGGGAAAGGAGAACGTTAGCTGCTTTGAGACTCCTTCGGGTGGTGATAAAGTGGGATATCAAATCCAAGCTCTTCTTCTTCTTCACCTAAAATATTTAGTGGGTAGGGATCCAGGACTCTGCCCCAGGGGCCAAGCATGAGTTTCAAATTTGGCCTGTGAGGCTGTTTCCTCCCCACACACAACCCCCTGCCCATCAACACCTGATGATGTCAGGTGTGGGCAGGGGCATAGGAGGGGGGCGGAGGGGGCGGTCCACCCTGTGCGCCACTCTGGGAGGGGTGACAAGATGGTCTCTGCCTCCCCCCAGCTGTAGGGCATGCGCAGTCTGTACAGGATACCACACATGCACAATCCGTATGGGCTGCGCTGTCCTGGGTGCTGGAGAGGGTTCCTCCACCACCGGATGTGGGGCAGTTAGAGAGCCGTAAAGTGCACACCTGACATAGGAGCCTACTCCTAGGGGCCTGGGGATCTTTGCCCCCTCATAAAATATTTGAAGGGGATGGGGCCCCCAAAGTTGATGGGCATTGCCATTCAAATGGTGTCTGCGCATCGCAATGGTGTAAAAATTGGAGTTTGGTTTTTGCTGCCCAACTCCCCAGGGGACTGAGTCCCCTAAGTCCATGATTGGTCAGAGATGAATAGATGGAAGCAGGACCCAGGGAAAGCTAGGCAGATCTTTGTTTTTCTGTAGCAACATAGTTTCCTCCCCTCCATGTGAGGTGGTAGGAGAGACCCAGAACAATGGTGTGCAAGCCCCTATAAAGACTTTTGAGGGGCCCACCCTGTAGCCCAAGACCACCCCCAAAAATATCATACATACATCATAGAAGGAGGCGGTCTCCAGCAGAAATTTGAGATTGTTGCTTCTCTCCTGTCTGCCAGGATACCTGATAATGCCTTACTACTGATTGCATTTTCTGGGTAGTCCAGCCATTCCTTTGAGATAGTACTGACTGTAAATAGTATAGTTCCTCAATCTTCTGTTTACAAATTTACACCTACTAATAGTCTAACAGAAACTAGCCAGACTGGGTTTGCAGGGAGGGCTAAGCCCCTACATCCCAGACAGTTTTATTAACGGGTTTTGCATGTGAAAAGACAATGCAGAGGAATATTTGAGGTCTTTTGGGGAGAGTCAAAATGGCGTCAGGATTGCTCACTTGTACAGTGGTGTACCTTGGTTCTCAAATGCCTTGGTACTCAAACAACTTGGAACCCAAACACTACAAACCTGGAAGTAAGTGTTCCGGTTTGCGAACTTTTTTCAGAAGCCGAACGCGCTCTGTTTTGAGTGTTACGCTTCTGATTTGAGTGCCACACTTCCGTTTTGTGTGTTCTACTGAGGTCTTGTTTTTGCAATTTGCTTTGTGTTTTGTGTGTGTGTGTGACTGTGTGGAACCCAGTTCAGCTACTGATTGATGGATTGATGGATTGATTGTGTGACTGCAGTACATTGTTTATTGCTTTCATTTTATGGATCAATGGTCTCGTTGGATAGTAAAATTCAACTTCTGTTTCAGTGTATCTGAAGAAGTGACTTCTGTTTCAGTGTATCTGAAGAAGTGTGCATGCACACGAAAGCTCATACCAAGAACAAACTCAGTTGGTCTCTAAGGTGCTACTGGAAAGAATTTTTGATTTTGTTTCGACTATGGCATACCAACACAGCTACCCACCTGTAACTAGTAAAATTCATGTTGAATTGCTGTTTCAGGGGTTGTTTTTAAAAGGCTGGAATGGATTAATCCATTTTGCATTACTTTCTATGGGAAAGCGCGCCTTGGTTTTGGAATGCTTTGGTTTTGGAACGGACTTCCAGAGCGGATTAAGTTTGAGAACCAAGGTACAACTGTAAAATTTTAGACATGTGGTTTATAGATTTACATGTGTGTGTTCACCATGTGCATTTATGAACATTTATTCTATATTTGAGACCTCAGAATTCTTAAAGCAGTGCCATGTGATTGATTATCCTGGGCAGGGCATACTTGCCCCACCCCCCATATTATTCCTCCGGCTCCTGATTGCACAATAGCATCGTAAGGCGGGCTTTGGCTCTGCTGCCCATCAACGGACGGGCAGTGGAGCCAAACCCGGCCAGATCAGCTGTGCAAGCGAGTTCCCCCGCAGGGAAGTCACTCGTGTGCCCAATGGCTGCAGAAAGCTGGCTGCGGCTCTTCCGCCCATCTGCTGATCCGGGTGCAGAAGCCAAAGCCTGTTTCCCCCCTCGCCAGGAGTTTCCCACGGGCAATTTGCCTGCCCATCCGATGCTGGCAGAAAGCTCCTGACACCAGCTGCAATGTCATTCTGCCATCAGGTGAAAGCATATTTATTTGCCCAGGGGCTCCAGCACGTAATGTGATGTAGTTTTAATGAGCAGTGGGTTTTTTCAGTTTTTTTTTCTTTTTCCAAGTTTGCAGTTGGACGCCTAAACGTGCAATAGGAGTATAGCATCTAGATCAAGGGAAGTAATAGTACCACTGTATTCCACTCTGGTCAGACCTCACCTGGAATACTGTGTCCAGTTCTGGGCACCACAGTTCAAGAAGGATACTGACAAGCTGGAAGGTGTCCAGAGGAGGGCAACCAAAATGGTCAAAGGCCTGGAAACAATGCCTTATGTGGAACGGCTTAGGGAGGTGGGTATGTTTAGCCTGGAGAAGAGAAGGTTAAGGGGTGATATGATAGCCATGTTCAAATATATCAAAGGATGTCATATAGAGGAGGGTGAAAGGTTGTTTTCTGCTGCTCCGGAGAAGCGGGCACGGAGCAATGGATTCAAACTACAAGGAAGAAGATTCCACCTAAACATTAGGAAGAACTTCCTGACAGTAAGAGCTGTTGGACAGTGGAGTTTGCTGCCAAGGAGTGTGGTGGAGTCTCCTTCTTTGGAGGTCTTTAAGCGGAGGCTTGACAGCCATCTGTCAGGAATGCTTTGATGGAGTTTCCTGCTTGGCAGGGGGTTGGAATGGATGGCCCTTGTGGTCTCTTCCAACTCTATGATTCTATGATATTAAAACACCTCCTCTTGGGCTGGAAAACCACCTCTACTTCTTCCTGCTTCTATCTTCTCCTTTATTTCTGTTATAAGAAAAAAACTGCTCCTTTTCCCTTATGGCAGGCATGTCCAAAGTCCATTTCGGACTTTGGCAGTTTATTTCCCAGGGTAAAATCCTAAAGAAACCTCAACAACTTCAATCCCAAAAAAGCTCAAAAATTTCAATCCTAAAAAAAAAGTCAACAATTTTGGTTGGCCCTTTGCTCGGCCCTCACGGCCCTTCACTCCATCAAATCTGGCCTTCTTTGAAAAAAGTTTGGACACCACTGCCTTATGGGGTACCCAAAAACCCACTATGGGAAGTTCTTAAATAAATGGGAGTGCCTGATCACATCATCTGTCTCCTGAGAAATCTCTATGTGGGACAAGAAGCTACACTTAGAACTGGATATGGAATAACTGATTGGTTCAAAATTGGGAAAGGAGTACGACAAGTCTGTATATTGTCTCCCTGCTTATTTAACTTATATGCAGAATTCATCATGCGAAAGGCTGGACTGGATGAATCCCAAACCGGAATTAAGATTGCCGGAAAAAATATCAACAACCTCAGATATGCTGATGATACTACCTTGATGGCAGAAAGTGAGGAGGAATTAAATAACCTTTTAATGAGGGTGAAAGAGGAGAGTGCAAAATATGGTCTGAAGCCCAACATCAAAAAAACTAAGATCATGGCCACTGGTTCCATCACCTCCTGGCAAAAAGAAGGGGAAGAAATGGAGGCAGTGACAGATTTCACTTTCTTGGGTTCCATGATCACTGCAGATGGTGACAGCAGTCACGAAATTAAAAGACGCCTGCTTCTTGGGAGGAAAGCGAGGACAAACCTAGACAGCATCTTAAAAAGCAGAGACACCACCTTGCCGACAAAGGTCCATATAGTTAAAGCGATGGTTTTCCAAGTAGTGATGTATGGAAGTGAGAGCTGGACCATAAAGAAGACTGATCACCGAAGAATTGATGCTTTCGAATTATGGTGCTGGAGGAGACTCTTGGGAGTCCCATGGACAGCAAGAAGATCAAACCTATCCATTCTGAAGGAAATCAGCCCTGAGTGCTCACTGGAAGGACAAATCCTGAAGCTGAGGCTCCAAGACTTTGGCCACCTCATGAGAAGGGAAGACTCCCTGGAAAAGACGCTGATGTTGGGGAGACTGAGGGCACAAGGAGAAGGGGACGACAGAGGACGAGATGGTTGGACAGTGTTCTCAAAGCTACTAACATGAGTTTGGCCAAACTGTGGGAGGCAGTGAAAGACCGGAGTGCCTGGCGTGCTCTGGTCCATGGGGTCACGAGGAGTCGGACACGACTAAACAACAACAACAACAGTTTGACTAAGCACAGAGTGATACTGCAGAAACAAAGGCGTGGGATAATACAGGACAGTTATGGGCGGCTTCTGCTATCATCTATGACAGTGTTTCCTAACCTTGGGCCTCCAGCTGTTTTTGGACTACAGCTCCCATCAACCCTAGCTAGCAAGGCCAGTGGTCAGGGATGATGGGAGTTGTAGGCGAAAAACAGCTGGAGGCCCAAGGTTGGGGAACACTGATCTATGGGACAAAGTAAACAATTGGGGGTTTTCAAAAACTGAAATTAAGATACCGAAAGGAGAAATAATCTGGGAACTTTGATGCTGGTGAAACCTGTCCCTCTCCAAGGTGCTGCTGCCATTGCACTGACTCTTGAAACATACAAGCCAAACCTAAAGGCGTTCTTTTCACTAGCAAAAATTAATACTGCGATTCTCGTGGCATTTCCCCCATGTGATGCTGCACACCTGTGAATTATCACAGGCAACAGGCATTATACTCTGATGCAGAGCCACCTGCTTTTCAAGGACATGTTGAGCAGCTCTGGTGCATTTGCACAAGTGCGGGGATTCAGTTTCTGATTCAAATTGAGAACTCAGCAGTGAAGGGCCCACGGGAAGGGTGCAAGAGGTCGTGAGAAGGGGACGTATTTCAGTAGCCTAGTACATTCTTTGCATGCATCACGTCCCAGGTTCAGTTCCTGAAAGCTCCACTTAAAAGAATCTCCGGGCTGGGAAAGAAATTTTGCCTGCGGCAGAACGAAATTCCCAGCAGCTTTTGAACAAATGTATATGAAAAACTGCATTGGGAGGTAACTGAGAAGCAGCTCAAGAGGGGGAAGGAGGTACTTAACCGGCTACAGCTTCTTTGCTCAGCTCTCACCCCCCCCATCCCAAATCTAAGGGGGATTTGGAGTGGAGAACGAAAAACTGAGAAAGGGTTAAGCACCCTTCTCTGGTGGCTTTTTTGAGTGGAGAAGGAGCAGGTGGGTAAAGCACTGGGCATGAGCTGTTCGAGGCTGTTTTCCTGATCCAAATCCCTCCCAGGCTGCTATTAGAACCACAGTGGGAAATATGCAATAGCCGTATATGATCCTGCAAGTCAGGAGAGCCGTTCTCAGACACGGCAGCGCCCAGACTCCTTGCACCTTCAGATTCTGAAGAGCCGCTCAGAGTAGAAGACATTACTGGGGTCGATGGGCCAAGGGCATGAGCCATTGTGGTGTGGTGGAGCAGTTAAGAGTGTGGAGGCCAGGGTTCGAATCCCCACTCAGCAAGGAAGCTCAGAAGAAGAAGAAGAAGAAGAAGAAGAAGAAGAAGAAGAAGAAGAAGAGGAGGAGGAGGAGGAGTTTGGATTTGATATCCCGCTTTATCACTACCTGAAGGAGTCTCAAAGCGGCTCACATTCTCCTTTCCCTTCCTCCCCCACAACAAACACTCTGTGAGGTGAGTGGGGCTGAGAGACTTCAGAGAAGTGTGACTAGCCCAAGGTCACCCAGCAGCTGCATGTGGAGGAGCGGAGACGCGAACCCGGTTCCCCAGATTACAAGTCCACCGCTCTTAACCACTACACCACACTGGCTCTGCCATTGGCCCATGAACCCCAGTAATGTCTTCTACTCTGAGCGGCTCTTCAGAATCTGAAGGTGCAAGGAGACCTTGGGCCAGTCACTGGCTCTAAGCCAGCCTAGCCTACCTCACAGGGTCACTTTTGAGTTCTAAAGGCATTCATAGAATCATAGAGTTGAGGGGCCCCCAAGGGTCATCCATTCCAACCTCCTACAATGCAGGAATCTCAGCTAAAGCATTCCTGACAGATGGCCATGCAGCCTCTGCTTAAAACCCTCCAAGGACAGAGAGCCAACAACCTCCCAAGGGAGACCGTTCCAATGTTGAACAGCTCTTACTGTCAGAAAGTATTTCCTGCTGTGTAGTCGGAATCTTCTTCCTTGTAACTTTGAGTTCTTCCTTCCAGAGCAGGAGAAAACAAGCTTGTTCCCTCTTCCATGTGACAGCCCTTCAGATATTTGAAGAGGACTATCTCACTCTCCTCTTTTCCAGGCTAAACATACCTAGCTCCTTCAACTGCTCATCATAAGGCTTGATTTCCAGATCCTTGATCATCTTGGTTGCCCTTCTCTGCACACATTCCAGTTGTCGACATCCTTCTTAAATCGTGGTGCCCAGAACTGGGCACAGTATTCCAAGTGTGCTCTGACTAAGGCAGAATAGAGTGGTACTATTACTTCTCTTGATCTGGACACTAGACTTCTGTTGATGCAGCCTAGAATAGCATTCACCTTTTTTTGCTGCAGCATCACACTGTCGACTCATGTCAAGCTTGTGGTCCCCTAGACACTTTTCACATGTGCTGCTACTAAGCCAGGTGTCCCCCATCCTATACTTGTGCATCTGGTTCTTCCTGCCTAATTGCAGAACCTTACATTTGTCCCTGTTGAAATTTGTTTTGCTAGCTTCAAGGGCCCAGTTCTCTCTATGGCACTGATAGCCACGGAATTGTGCATGATGGGTGAAAAAGAAGGCCTTCTGAAACAATAACATCCACTTTTTTCGCAGGGACCTTCAAAAGGCATTTCAGACCCATCGGGAGGCCGGCTCGCCCTTCCCAAGCCTCCGATTTCAGTGGCTTTGCTGCATCCTGGAGGGAGCACGGCAGTAAATAGACACTCCCTGGGGAGGCTGGGGCCATCAGAGCCAGTGGCAGACCCTGGTCACACCGGGAATGACGTCAGTCCGGTGTCCCAGAGGCTCAGAAGAGGAAGACCCAGCTGCTTGTTAATCTGTGTTCTCATCCGATGATTTCTCGGGATAACCCACCATGAGAATTCGCGTTGGGGGGAGGACTTAAAATAAATCCCCAGTAGCAAACACTGTGAGAATTCATTCTTTTAACTTTCTCCATGCCAACTCATGGAAACCTAATGCCGTTCAAGGGCCCGAGAGACTGTCACTTTGACTGAAAATGTCAATCCGGATCGTAACCTCGCTGCTGAGTGCAAAACGAGAGTTCCAGTCCTCGACATTTACATGCAGAAGTCAAGCCTGCTGAACTCAGCGGGAGATTTCCCCAAGTAAACATGGATAGCATCAAAGTGCAAGAAACACATCGGATGATTCAGCCAGGGTAAAGCGATTTTGGTAGGGGGCGCCATTGGTTTCAGTGGGCTGGATCTTGCCCCATGGCTATCAAAGCAAAGCTGGGGTTGTTTCAACAAGAGCGTGTGATTAGCTTTACTGTTGAAATCAAAAATATGGGACAGTACTTAGATAGTCTTACCTTGGAGTAAGTGCCACTGAATTTAATGGAATGCATACCCTCCAGTTTTTCCTCAATGAAAATAGGGATATCCTATCCTATTATTATTAATATCATTATCATTATTTTCTATTTATACCCCACCTATCTTGGAGGGACGTGGGTGGCACTATGGGTTAAACAGAAGGTCGGCGGTTTGAATCCCCATGACAGGATGAGCTCCCGTTGCTCAGTCCCAGCTTCTGCCAACCTAGCAGTTCGAAAGCACGTCAAAGTGCAAGTAGATAAATAGGTACCGCTCTGGCGGGAAGGTAAACGGCGTTTCCGTGCACTGGTCTGGTTTGCCAGAGTTATGCTGGCCACATGACCCGGAAGCTGTACGCCGGCTCTCTCGGTCAGTAAAGCGAAATGAGTGCCGCAACCCCAGAGTAGTCCGCGACTGGACCTGACAGTCAGGGGTCCCTTTACCTTTACTCCACCTATCATACTGGGTTGTCCCGGCCACTCTGGGCACCTTCCAACATATATAAAAACATAATAATACATTAAACAGTTAAAAAAGCTTTCCCTCCCCCTTCAGATGGCTGGGGGGGGGTCAAATAACTCCCACATTTCTTCAATGACAATACATAGATTTTAAGGGAAAGTGGGACATTCCAGGATCAAATCCGAAACTGGGATGGCTTCTGTAAATCTGGGACTATCCCTGGAAAACAGGGACACTTGGAGGGTTTGAGAATGTACTGCTAATTAGACATACATAGGATTATGCTGCTGAAACACATGTTCTCGGGCTCCCAATATTATTTGGGAAGATTCAAGGACAAGCAAAGGAATATTTCAGTGCAGTACAGTCGACGACCATTTTGCATGGGAAATACGTAGAGGGAGCACGGGTTATTGATTTGGTTTGTTCTTGTTTTTATTCTGTATTTTGTATTTTCATCTTGCATTTTTATGCTCTGAACTGCCCTGAAATCTGCAGATAAAAAGGTGATATACAAATTTAATAAATAATATTAGTAATTTGAAAGTTGGCGACCCTGAGAATGGGAGACCACATCTGCTTTACAGTCTAGCTTTGCTGGCTCCAAGGATCTGGAGTTTTTCCTTCTTGGCTGATTGATAGTCTAAGTCACTTTTTTTTTAATTATCCCATAACTTTTTTAATGGCATGTTCTAACTGTTCCCAGAAAATCCTGCATTGATGGTGCGATTTCCTAAGGCCCTCGTAAAAAATCTCTTCGCCCTCCGACTTTTATCGCACAGTAAACTGGAAAGCAAAATTGCATTATTCTGTAAGAGAGATACTTTGGGGGGGGGGGTCGCTACTGTAAATCGTGCCGCAGAAAGCGATCGAATGCATGCATTGCTGCTCAGTTTCATTTACGGTATAGATGTCATACATTTGACAGGTGAAACTCTCCAATTTACTGCCGCATAAAGAGAGCCCTTTGCCTAAGTAAATTTCCCTCTTCTGCTGCCACTTCCATTTAGCCCATCGTTCGGCCTGGATACTGAGGTCCAGCGCTGAGGGCCTTCTGGCGGTTCCCTCACTGCGAGAAGTGAGGTTGCAGGGAAACAAGCAGAGGGCCTTTTTGGTGTTGGCACCTGCCCTGTGGAATGCCCTCCCAGCAGATGTCAAGGAAATAAACAACTCTCTGACTTTTAGAAGACATCTGAAGGCAGCCCTGTTTAGGGAAGTTTTTAATGTTTGATTGTGCTTTTAATATCCTGCTGGAAGCTGCCCAGAGTGGCTGGGGAAACCCAGCCAGATGGGTGGGGTAGAAATAATAAATTGTTATTGTTATTGTTATTATATTAGCCAGGGGCATCTTTCTCAGACTGAGGGCCACATTCACCCAAAGGTAACATTCCATGGGCCATATGTCAGTGGTCCGTGATCAGAGGGGGTCGTGGTGGGATCGTAGAAACATAGAATTGTAGAGTTAGAAGGGACCCCAAGAGTCATCTAGTCCAACCTCCTGCAATGCAGGAATGTCAACTAAAACATCTATGACAGATGACCATCCAACGTCTGCTTAAAACCCTCCAAGGAAGGAGAGTCCACCACCTCCCAAAGGAGACTGTTCCACTGTCAAACAGCTCTTATTGTCAGAAAGTTCTTCCTGGTGTTTCATCAGAATCTCCTTTCTTGCAACTTGAAGGCATTGGTTTGAGTCCTACCCTCCAGAGCAGGAGAAAACAAGCTTGCTCCATCTTCCATGGGACAGCCTGTAAGGGTTTTCAGTGGCTGCTCATGAGTAACCAGGCTGACTCCGAGGCTTCTAAAACTAGGTTTCTTTATTGTGCAAATATATACAGTGCAGCTAAGAAAACGACGTCCAGCTCATCCTACGGCAGAGTCCGGGAATGACCCCTTCCGGTTCTTTGCCCAGCATAAAAGGCACGGGATGCGGAACCCCCGCCTCCCCCTCTGCGTCTTTCCCCCCTGCGCAAGTGGGGAGACGGAAGAGGTGCCTCCCCTCCAGCCTCTGCTTGGTGTGTGGGCTCTCTTCCCCTGTCAGAGCCCTGACTCCTACTTCCCAGTCCCATCTCTCCCTCCCCACTAGAGGGATCACTGCCTTCCTCACTGGAGGAAGATGAATTACTCAGCAGTTGCGATACTGACAAGCCCTGGCAACTCCTTGCCGTGAGGCGAGGGCAGCCCCCTGACACAGCCCTTGAGATATTTGAAGATGGCTATCATAGAATCATAGAATCATAGAGTTGGAAGAGACCCCAAGGGCCATCCAGTCCAACCCCCTGCCAAGCAGGAAACACCATCAAAGCATTCCTGACAGATGGATGTCAAGCCTCTGCTTAAAGACCTCCAAAGAAGGAGACTCCACCACACTCCTTGGTAGCAAATTCCACTGTCCAACAGCTCTTACTGTCAGGAAGTTCTTCCTAATGTTTAGGTGGAATCTTCTTTCTTGTAGTTTGAATCCATTGCCCCGTGTCCGCTTCTCTGGAGCAGCAGAAAACAACCTTTCTCCCTCCTCTATATGACATCCTTTGATATATTTGAACATGGCTATCATATCACCCCTTAACCTTCTCTTCTCCAGGCTAAACATACCCAGCTCCCTAAGCCGTTCCTCATAAGGCATTGTTTCCAGGCCTTTGACCATTTTGGTTGCCCTCTTCTGGACACGTTCCAGCTTGTCAGTATCCTTCTTGAACTGTGGTGCCCAGAACTGGACAAAGTATTCCAGGTGAGGTCTGACCAGAGCAGAATATAGTGGTACTATTACCTCCCTTGATCTAGACGCTATACTCCTATTGATGCAGCCCAGAATTGCATTGGCTTTTTTAGCTGCTGCATCACACTGTTGACTCATGTCAAGTTTGTGGTCTACGAAGACTCCTAGATCCTTTTCACATGTACTGCTCTCAAGCCTATCATATCTCATCTCAGTCTCCTCTTTTGCAGGCTAAACACACCCAGCTCCTTCAACTGCTCCTCATAAGGCTTGGCTTCCAGACCCTTGATCATCTTGGTTGCCCTGCTCTGCACACGTTCCAGCTTGTCAACACCCTTCTTAAATTGTGGCGCCCAGAACTGGACACAGTATTCCAAGGCAGAATAGAATGAATCCATGGGCCTAAACAAGGACATGACATTAGCTGATTCAAAGAAGTTCATCCACCAGAACCCTTGTCTTGGGGGAGAGAGAGAGGGGGAAATACTATGTCGTAGGAGGTGGCATTCATTATTCCAGTGTGGATCAGTCTATTTTCCCGTTTCTCATTAACTGTGAAAGGAGGAGCAGGTCTTCTCCCTGAAAGGAGAAGCCTGTAAGGAGCCACACATTTCATAAGGAACTAAGAAGATTAGGGTAAGTCTCTGAGGCCGTCACAGGTCAAAGCTTAAGATAATTCGATCTCTGTGAGAAGCTGTATGGCACACCCAGGCGCTGGTGTCTGGGAGCATTGATGGGACTCTGGCCTTGTCCTTATCTCGAGGGAAACAGAAATACCCGCCAAAGAAAGAAACCTCTCCTGCAATCATGCAACTGTACTAAGCGAAATATTAGACAGGTGCACAATCCCAGGTTAGAAGACAGAATGACATTATGGTGCAGGGTGAGGTCAAATCTTTTTCCCCAGTCACATTTGGTGTGCTTTCTCCTTTCCCAATCGTTGCAATATGCGCCCATTGGCTAAAGCTAGCGAGAAACCCTCTTCCTGAACCTATCCCGCAAAGGATTCCTGTTTATCCGGCGCAGTGCTTGAGTAAACCTCACATTTAGATTTTAAGGAAGCTTCTTGCTCTTGTGAAGGCGAATATCTGGAAGCGACAGAACACCACTCGTAATCACACGTTAAAACAGTACAACACATCATCAGAGATCTACAACCTCTCTGTGTGATGGCCTGGGAGTCAGACTCAGATGCTGAACCTGAGGGATCCCAGCCTGCACAGAATTCCCCGCCTCCAGAACCAGCAGAGCCAGGGCTCGGGTTTGAGCCTGAAGGATCCCCACCTGTGCTGGATCCCCAGGTGCAGGCATCAGTGGAGTCTGCTCTGGCTCCTGATGGGAGGGAGGACCCATTGCCTTCAGGTGCTCCAGTCCCAGCCTCTTCAGAGGAAGCTGAGGCAGCCCCTGGGTCCAGTAACCCACCAGCCTCAGGGCAGAGAGGCGAAGGGAGCTAAGTGCTTACAGGAGGAGTGCTCGCCTCCAGGCCCGGAGGAGAGGCGAGTCTCCAGAGGATTGGGGCCACCATAAGCATAGGGCCAGATAAAAGCCAGCCAGCCCCAGCGCACGTTGCGTGAGCAACTTAGCTGTGAATGTATGCTTGACCTGCAACCTTGTGCCTGCACCTGCCTTGGACCTCGACCTCCTCTCTGCCTCGCTCCCCACCGGACTGACCTCCTTTGGACCCCTAGACCCAGGACTGGACTTGGACCTCACTTCACGAACAAACCCCCGGAGCCAGCACACAATGACAGTATTCTTTCTCAAGCTCTGGGAGGAAGACCTTTCATCGCCTACAGACAGCCACCCAATCTTAAACAACTCCTCACCCACAATAATACAACAACAGGATTCAACATGGACACTGGTACCAGAGCCTGCAATAAACCCAGATGCCAACTTTGCTGCCACATACACCCGGACAACACCATTACTGGCCCCAACAACATCAAGCATACCATCTCAGGACTATTTAATTGCTCATCTTCCAACATGGTGTATGCAATCAAATGCCAACAGTGCCCTTCAGCTCTCTATATTGGACAAACAGGCCAAACCCTACGCCAAAGGATACTATGTTCCCTGCACCCCGTTTGTGTATGAATGGTGCTGTTTTGGTTACACAAGCAATGAGACTCACATCCTGAGCATCGGAGACAGAAGGAATGGCTTCCGACGAATCGGCAGCTCTTTCCTCAACTCAAAGATGGCGGCGCTGTTCTCTTGTGCCCTCTCCTTGCCTACGAAGTGCATTCATGGAGGTTTGTTGTCGAACAGCTGCTCGCTCCTGTCCTGGTGGGCTGTGTATCTATAATCTGTTGCTCAGCTCATCTTTATTTTATCAGTCTGACATTTGCCTTCTCTCCCAATTCTTCTTCTTCTCCTCCTCCCTCCTTGCTTTCCTGGAATGAATATTTAAAAATAACATCTTGGAGATGCGTTCATAATAGGTAGAGAGGACATGAATTTTTTAAACTGGCTGTTTGTACCACATAATCTTTCCAACGTGGAATTTCACTATAAATATACAGGCATCCATTTATTCACGTCTGCATTCTTGGGTTTCTCAAACAAACTACCGGCAGTTGCCAAGGCAACAGCAATCTCTTTCTTTGTTGTCCCATTCTTTTAAGCTTTATTCGTTTTATTTTCAAAAAGAAAGTAGCCATTTGATAATAACTGAAAACCAGTGGCACCTTCACTCTGCCTTCTTCATTTAGGGGCAAGGGTTGTTTGGCAGCAAAACGAGCACAAATCAAGGTCTGGGAGCACAACACGTCAGGATTTTATTCATTTACAGTACTTGGAGGAATTATACGTGTCTTTTTACTTCTGTGGCACCTGCTTACAGGGACGTCTTAGCCATTGTGGCTACTGGTGCAAGGCGCCATGGCGTCACGGCCTGAGGAGGGCTCCAGCACCCTCCAGCCCCGTCGGCAGCGCCGCTCTCACCCACCTCTTGTCAGGCTGCGGACGCGGGGAGGCCGTCAGCGAGCCTCCCGTCAGCGCTGCAGCCAGGGCTCCCTGGACGGCAGTGCCGTGCCACCGCTTTGGCACAGCAGGTGGAGGCAGAGGTGGAGTTGAGCACAGCTGGCAGCGTCCCCACCCGCCCCTCCGCGCCCTCTGGCTGCCCGCCGTGCCTGGTCCTGCCCGGTGGAGCGCGAGGGGCGGCGGAGGGATCTTCGCACCCAGGCGCCGGATTTACTTAAGACGGCCCTGGCTGCTGAGTCTGTGGAGGATTGCAGTGCTTTGCATATAAAATATAATGCAATACAATCAGTAACACCCCATTATTGAAACCGAATCAGAACAGCAGAAGGAAAGGGGAGGGGGAAATAAATCAGGTCACCTTGGGCAGTAGATTATGTCTCTTATCCATTTTTGATGGTGCTGATGGCCAATCAAGTGCTGCTCTGTCCTGAATTTCTTCACCTCTTGCGATGTGTGACAGGGTCCTAGGTCCTGCTGCAATATCTCAGCTCAGTCTGGAAATGCCAGAGGATTGCACCTTGGGGCCTTGTGAATGCAAGGCAACTTCTTTCCCACCGAGCTGCGGATTCCCAGAAAATAGTTGGGAGGGGGCCCCCAGGGGTCATCTAGCCCAGCCCCCTTCAATGCAGGAATCTCAGCTAAAGAATCCCTGGCAGGTGTCCACCTAGATGCTGGATGAAAACCTCCAGTGGAGGAGAATTCATCAACTTCTGAAATGTGAGTTGGGCAAGGGTAGT
This sequence comes from Lacerta agilis, assembly GCF_009819535.1. Lineage (NCBI taxonomy): Eukaryota > Metazoa > Chordata > Lepidosauria > Squamata > Lacertidae > Lacerta > Lacerta agilis. The sequence goes on along the minus strand of NC_046318.1, from coordinate 81,044,019 downwards.
CTATTGCACAAGGTGCCCTTCTTTCTTCCTGAAGCTGGATCGTGGCTCTTTCCAGTGTCTGAAATGCACTTTGCCCGTTCTGTTGCAAAGGAACCTCAGGGCCCCTTTGCATGGAATAAAGATAAAGGGACCCCTGACCATTAGGTCCAGTCGCGGACGAATCTGGGGTTGCGGCGCTCATCTCACTTTACTGGCTGAGGGAGCCGGCGTACAGCTTCCGGGAAGGGTACAGCGAGGGGGGGTGGGGGGCGTCTTGCCCCGGGCAGTGCCCTGGGGTGGGGGTGACACTTGGGGTGGGGGGCACCGCCCCCCGCGATCGGCGCCACCGTGCTTGCTGGCTTAGCCAGCCGCTGGTGCCTGCTTTCCTTTTTGTTCTCCCCGCTGCCGGGGCGGAGCTTCTGGTGCGGCCAGCGAGGAGGAGGGGTGTCACGCTTGTCACAAGGGTGAGACCCCATCCTCGCTGGCCCGTCCCGCCCCTTGTGCCTGTGGGCGGCTCAGCCCGGCAGCGGGGAGAAAAGCCCTATTTAAAAAAGAAAAGCGAAGGCAAACAGGGTGCTTGCCTTCGCTTTGCTTTTTTAAAAGGACTTTTCTCCCCGCTGCCGGGACGGCCAGCGAGGAGGAGGTGTGTCACAAGGGTGACACCACCACCCCCATGCTCGCTGGCCCCCCTTGCCCCTGCGGGCGGCTCCGCCTGGCAGCGGGGAGAAAAGCCCTTTTTAAAAAAGAAAAGCCAAGGGAAGCAGGCTGCTTGCCTTAGCTTTGCTTTTTTTAAAAAGGGCTTTTCCCCTGCTGCCGGGGCTGGAGCCGCAGTGACGTTGCGTGACGTCACGATGCCCCGCCCCCCAGGGGTGCCTCCGATCGCTGCCCCGGGTACCGAGGAGCCTTCCTACGCCCCTGCTTCCGGGTCATGTGGCCAGCATGACTAAGCCGCTTGTGGTGAACCACAGCAGCGCACGGAAACACTGTTTACCTTCCCGCCCAAGTGGTACCTATTTATCTACTTGCACTTGGACGTGGTTTCAAACTGCTAGGTGGGCAGGAGCAGGGACCGAGCAACAGGAGCTCACCCCGTCGCGCGGATTCGAACCGCCGACCTTCTGATCGGCAAGCCCTAGGCTCTGTGGTTTAACCCATAGCGCCACCCGCATCCCCTTGCTGATGGATCTTACTTCTCAACAATTAACTTTATATCTATTGGTTGCTGCTCACCTAGTGATCTCTCAACGATGGAAGGACCAGTTTGTCCTGACGAGTTCCCCCTGAAAAAAAGCCCTGGAAGGACACATCTTGTTATTAAATAGATCTATGGTTTTAAAAAGTCATCGTCATTGCGATTTCCAGGGGGGAAACCCCTGACTCATAAAATACGTATCACCAGGGGTGATATGGACTCCTCCAACTCTGCTTCTGCTTGGGAGAACTTTGTTATTTACATCACCAAACAATCTCATGCATATTTGCATTGAATATGAGTTTATTTGGCAACCTGCATGGTTATTTGATATGTTTGATGCAGATATGAACCTTGCACTGCACAATGGAATGTTCTCAATGCCACTCGTTCTTTTTAAAGCTCCCAATGATGATTATTTTATCTCGCAATTTTATTCATCCTGCCCTTATGACTGTCTTTTTCTCCCTCTTGCTTTCAGCTTGATGCTTTGCTTGTTTGTTTGTGAATAAAAATAAATAATAATGGTCATAATAAATAGCAGCAAAAACGGTCATGAATATATCCGAGTAAACAAGCACATTTTTCACTTCCTGCGGGAATTGTCCCACATGATCAGCCACCTAATCTCTGCCAGAAGATCATTCCACACGGCAGGGGCCAGCACCGAGTAGGTCCTGCTCTGCACCACGAACAGGTGAACATCTAGGAGGTGCAACTGCAAATCAACCCATTTCTAGTTCAGATTTTTCTCCCCTAGTTATACCTCGTTTCGCTGCATCGCCCCAGTGAAGCTCTGTTGGGATCTCGAAGATTTTTTCTTCTGCAAGCTGCAGCCTGCCAGTGCAGACAAGGCTGAGGCAGCGGGGACTAATGTACTAATGTTTTCTATGTACAGTAATAATAATAATAATAATAATAATAACAACAATAACAATAACAACAATAATAATAATTTATTCAATCCCCCCCCATGTGTCTGGGTTTCCCCAGCCACTCTGGGCAGCTTCCAACAGAGTATTAAAATACAATAATCTATTAAACATTAAAAGCTTCCCTAAACAGGGCTGCCTTCAGATGTCTTCTAAAAGCCTGGTAGTTGTTTTTCTCTTTGACATCTGGTGGGAGGGCGTTCCACAGGGCGGGTGCCACTACCGAGAAGGCCCTCTGTCTGGTTCCCTGTAACTTGGCTTCTCGTAGCAAGGGAACTGCCAGAAGGCCCTCGGCACTGGACCTCAGTGTCTGGGCAGAATGATGGGGGTGGAGACGCTCCATCAGGGATACTGGACCGGGCCGTTTAGGGTTTTAAAGATCAGCACCAACACTTTGAATTGTGCTCGGAAACGTAATGGGAGCCAATGTAGGTCTTTCAGGACCGGTGTTATGTGGTCTTGGCGGCCGCTCCCAGTCACCAGTCTAGCTGCCACATTCTGGATTAGTTGTAGTTTCCGGGTCACCTTCAAATGTAGCCCAACATAGAGCGCATTGCAGTAGTCCAAGCGAGAGATAATCAGAGCATGCACCACTCTGTCTGCGGGCAGGTAGGGTCTCAGCCTGCGTACCAGCGATAAAATTGAGCCGGGTCACAATCAGTGCCGCAAAATCCAAAGATAAAAGTCTGGGCGGCAAACCAAATCTCTCGTGAGCAGTCCCGCAGACTGCCTTGTAAATCGGAACGGAGTTAAGTAGCAATGTGGCCTGTTCCCGTTTCTTATGACTTTATTAGGGCTATTTGTTTCAGGCTTTAGATACTCGGCATGATTTATAGACAGACCGACAGGCTAAAACAGGGCCCCTCCGCTCCAAAGCGGCAAGCTTTGGCGGCTTTTAAATCGCCCCTCCCTCCAGAGTAGTGACCCTCCAGCAACGGAGACGATTCACTTAGCATCAGAAATGCACACACAAGCATAATTTAGGAAATTATAAGGCTTTCCCCCTTTTCCTTTCCTTTTCAACTGCTATTTGACCCGCCAAAGCTTGGTTCCAGTGCTGACCCAACATAACGGCACCAGAATCCTCGAAGCCTCACGCTACCCCAGAACCACCATCACCATCAACCCCAAGGAACTTGCAAACATAACATTCTCCTCCTTCTCCATCACCCCAGTCCTTGGGACAACATGGTTTGGGGCAGAAGGCAGGTGACTCTTAACCTCAGGGTCCTCCGTCTTAAGCCACGGGCAAAAAGTTATAGTTACAGGTAGGCAGCCGTGTTGGTCTGCCATAGTCAAAACAAAATAAAAAATTCCTTCCAGTAGCACCTTAGAGACCAACTAAGTTTGTTCTTGGTATGAGCTTTCGTGTATCTGAAGAAGTGTGCATGCACACGCAAGCTCATAGCAACAACAAACTTACCGGTAGTTGGTCTCTAAGGTGCTACTGCAGGGATGCAGGTGGCGCTGTGGGTTAAACCACTGGGCCTAGGGCTTGCTGATCAGAAGGTCGGTGGTTCGAATCCCCGCAACAGGGTTAGCTCCCGTTGCTTGGTCCCTGCCCATCTAGCAGTTCGAAAGCATGTCAAAAGTGCAAGTAGATAAATAGGTACCACTCCGGCGGGAAGGTAAACAGTGTTTCCGTGCACTGCTCTAGTTCGCCAGAAGCGGCTTTATCATGCTGGCCACATGACCCAGAAGCTGTACGCCGGCTTCTTTGGCCAGTAATGCAAGATGAGCGCCGCAACCCCAGTCGGACACGACTGGACCTAATGGTCAGGGGTCCCTTTACCTTTACCTAAACAAGCTATAGCTTAGGGCCCTAAGGTGCTACTGGAAGGAATTTTTTATTTTTTGTTTCGTTTTGCAAAAAGTTATGTGTGAGAAAGGAGGACAAAAAACAGAATTAAGGAAAAATTGCCTGTGAATATATGCTCACCCCATTCAAATCTGTTAACTGGCAATAGCTAACATGGTGACCCCCCCCCCTGCATTGCAGCTACCATACTTGTGACAAAACGAAACAGGAGTTCTCCTGCTTCTTTTAAAACAGCAAAATGGACTGCAAGAAGATCAAACCTATCCATTCTGAAGGAAATCAGCCCTGAGTGCTCCCTGGAAGGTCAGATCCTGAAGCTGAGGCTCCAATACTTTGGCCACCTCATGAGAAGAGAAGACTCCCTGGAAAAGACCCTGATGTTGGGAAAGATGGAGGGCACAAGGAGAAGGGGACGGCAGAGGACGAGGTGGATGGACAGTGTTCTCGAAGCGACTAGCATGAGTTTGGCCAAACTGCAGGAGGCAGTGGAAGACAGGAGTGCCTGGTGTGCTGTGGTCCATGGGGTCACGAAGAGTCGGACACGACTAAATGACTAAACAACAACAATGCCAGGTAGAAGTCCAACAGGTTCAAATAGACACCTCCATCAACTGTGTCTTCAGTACTTGAGCAGAGGGTGTTTGTTTGTTTGTTTGTTTGTTTCTACCTACATTAAAAAGAAAAAACCAAGGGCTTCCCCATTTCCTTTTTAACAGCAATGTGCCCAACAGGTTAAAAGAGGCGCCTCCATCAACTGTGTCTTCTTCTTTTTATATATAATTTTTTAATTAAAATTTTCTGAATACTCACTTTACATCCTTAAGATATCAATGACTTCCTTTCTTCTCTTTCCGTGGTTCATTTTACATATCATAAATCCCTGCATATTTTGCACAAACTATACCGTACAGTGTTCCATTATTGCATCCATCAAAACTTGTTTACACTGTTTGAATTTATCTTAATGCTGCCAGAGTTTTCAGCTGCACGCAATTATTTCCCGTACTGTATATTCAGCAAACGTTTTCCAATCTTCTTTAGACTTATGTTCTTCTGTGTTTTCAGTACTGGAGGAGTGTGCGTTTGTTGCTACCTACATATTAATAATAATAATAATAATAATAATAATCAGGGGCTTTCCCACTTCTTTCTTAACAACCAATATGCCAGGCAGAAGTCCAACAGGTTAAAACAACCTCCATCCACCGCGACTTCAATGCTTTAGGAGTGAGGGAGTGAACGAGTGTGAAATTTTTGTGTGTAGTTTTGTGTGTGTGGTGGGGATTGGCCAGACCTGTTGGATTTCTGCCTGCAGGCGCGAGAGGCTCCCCCTCCCTCCTTTCCCACAGTTCCCCCTCCCCTCGTCTTACTTCTGATTGGCTGCTCAGCCTCCCTCCCCTTTCCAGTCCCTTCGCGGAAAAGGAGGGCGGGCGGGCGGGCGCGCGGGCGCGCGCTGATTGGCTCCGGCTGGCTCTCTGTTTCTCCCTCCCACGCCGCACAACCCGCCCCTGCGCGGGCGGCCGCGAGCTGCCGTGGAACGCTGAGGCCGGCGCGCGCACGCGCACACGCCGCCCCTTTCTCTCTCTCTCTCTCTCTTTTTTCCCCGGGTCTGGCATGCGGGAGCGGCGAGGCTGCGTTGCTGTTGCTGGGGCGGCCGGCTGGCTTGCAAGGAAGCGGGCAAATCAGGTCAGTGGAAGCTGGGCTGTGTGCATGGGTGGGGGTGGGGCGGTGGGGGACGACTCCCCGCCTTTATCCTCCCCCTTTGCAAATCCAGCGCTGCACCGCGTTTTACGGCATTGCAGCGCATATGCATTTTGCAATCTTTTGCAATAAGTCCATGCAGCTGCATTGCATCGCCTGTGCGTTTGATGCACCACGCGCGCATTCCTGTGTTGTTGTTTTTTTGCTCCATTTGTGTCTCCTTCCGCCCGGGAACGGCATTGTGTGTTACAAAGGCAAGGGGCGCCTCGCGCGCACGTGCAAGAAGAGAGGCTCCGTCTGCAGTTGGCAATGCAATGCCCCTTGTCCGCGTTGCATTTCCCTGCGCGCGCACGTTCCGCCGCCGCCTCCTCCCACCGCCGCCGCCGCCGCCTCCTCCCACCGCCGCCGCCGCCGCCGGCAGGTTCCCCAGGTCGGGTTGCAAGAACCCGAAAAGGCGTGCATCGTTGCAAGAAGGGAAGGCGCCGCCGCGGAAGAGGGTGCGTCGAGAAAGCGTTGGGCGGGGCTGCAAAACGGCAAGAGAGAGAGAAAAGAGATTTTGCAAAATTAAAATAAAAAATGGCTCGTGTTTCTGACGTGCAGGAGAGGAGTGGTGGGGTGAGGGGAGGGCGCGCGCCTGTGCCATGCGGTGGACTCGAGAAACTGGGGGCGGGTGCAGGCGATCCTGCAGATAATTCTCTCGCACCACTGGCTTTCCAGAGTGCGCAATCGGGTGAGGTGAAGGTTGAAAGAGGATCGCTGCTGTGGGGAGAAAGGGTGGCTGTGGCCCGTGCGCAACCCACAGACAGTTTGCATGCTAGTTCTTTTGTGACCGAGCGCTCCTTCCCCTTCATTCCGGATTGCACCAGGCATGTGCCACTTGTGTGATTCTCCATAAATGCAAAGGATGTGATTTTGGGGTTAGGGACAGGGGGACTTTTCTGCAGGGCAGAAACCTCTTAAGCGCTTGCCTCCTTTACGAACCCGTAGCGCCTGGAATGTGGGTTGTTCTCCTCCATGTGGCAAGGGGTTGGCATGCGATGCACCCAGCTGGCATCTGGAGTTCCACTTTTGCTGTTCCACTCCCGCTGCCTGCAGGATGCATTATGTTTCTGCACATGGATAGGGAAGGCCCAGTTCAGTTCATACTGGACACCACACTGATAGGGACGTCTTCCATTTCCTCCATGCGCCTATTGAGCTGTCTGGCTCAGTCCTGAGGTTTGCGGCCAATCGGGGAAACTTTAGTTTAAGAGCAATAAGAAGAGCTCTGCTGGACCGGGCCGGAATCCTGTTCTCACAGTGGCCAAGCAGATGCCCCAGTGAGAAACCAGAAAGCAGGATTTCAGCATTTGGGAGCCTAACTGTGGCATAGCCATCGTGGCTTATAGCCACCGACTGCCCTCTCTCCATGAATGGGTATTATAATATTATTAATTTCATTGCTATACTGCTTTACATTCCAAGGGGAAAAGTCTTATAACAACACATTGCAGTGTCAGATAAAACAATTCAGAATAAAACAAATAAGGGGAATATTTCAGATCCTTCTCTAAGTGAGGTTGGTGGCCGTCCCTGCCCCGTGTGGGAGCGAGTTCAATAGTTTTAACCATGGGTAGGCAAGCTAAGGCATGGGGGCCGGATCTGGCCCAATCGTCTTCTCAATCTGGCCCGTGGACGGTCTGGGAATCAGCATGTTTTTACATGAGTAGAATGTGTCCTTTTATTTAAAATGCATCTCCGGGTTATTTGTGGGGCATAAGAATTCATTCATTTTTTCCCCTCCCCCTAAAATATAGTCCGGCCCCCCACAAGGTCTGAGGGACAGTGGACCGGCCCCCTGCTGAAAAAGTTTGCTGACCCATGGCTGTGTCCCGTGTGAATAATTAGTATTAGTATTAGAGTAATTTCGTTACTATGCTGCTTTATATTTTAAAGGGGGAAAATGCAAAAAAAAGAAATCCCTTGCGTGTTTTGCGACTGGCGAGGGTCCAATTCCGACCACGTGGAGATCTCTGGGTGCCAGGTTGGCGACTGACATCTCCACCTGGCTGCCACCTCCATCTTTCTTAAGCAGGTGAGCAGAAGAGCTTATTGGCTGCATTTAAATCCCGCCTTTTCCTCCAAGGACTACATGGTTGACCCACCTCACCCCCCAAGTTAATCCCCATAACGACCGTGCAAGGCGGGCTAAGAGGCTGCGACTGACACCAGAGTCACCCAGTGAGATTCACGATGGAGTGGGGGTTTGAACCCCGATCTCCCAGTTCGTAGTCCAGCACTCTAACCACTACACCCCACCGGCTTCCTAGATGACTTCTGCTATGGGGCAGCTCTGTAAATCAAGTAGGCAAATAAACATGGCGAAAGCCAAATGCCACTTAAGAGAAGGGCTTGAAATATTCTCCTTGAAGCCTGAATTTGTTTTATTCTGAATTGTTTTATTTGCTGGTTTAATGTGTTGTGAACCGCTTTGAGGTTTTTTTCTTTATAAAGTGGAATGTAATGAATGTAATGAATAATATTAATAAATCCCATTGGAAAGGGGGGTGGAGGCCGCCTAGACTTCTGTGGTGGCGACTATAATGTAGGTTTAAGGTGCCATTTCGCGATTATCTTATACGCCTGAGTTTCTAACACTGCCCTTTTTTCCAGCTCCAGATTTGGAGCAGGAAATTTTCCAGGGCTTTGATTTTTCTGTGCAAGGTTTTCCATTTCATAAGTTCGTTAGCAGTAATGAGTGGGTGCCAGCTGCCACTGCGATATCTGGCAAGCTTGGCCACTGCAAAGTTTTTAGCTTTGTTTATTAAATAGAAGTAAAACAAACATGCCGAGTTAGATTACTCTCTAGGGCATCAGAAAATTTTCCCATGCAAGCCTAGTTTGTACAGAGAGAACTGGGCCAAAGCAAACAAGATGAATTTTAACAGGGATAAATGTAAAGTACTACACTTGGGCAAAAAAAAATGAAAGGCACAAAAACAGGATGGGTGACACCTGGCTTGAGAGCAGTACATGTGAAAAGGATCTAGGAGTCTTGGTAGACCACAAACTTGACATGAGTCAACAGTGTGATGCAGCAGCTAAAAAAGCCAATGCAATTCTGGGCTGCATCAATAGGAATATAGCGTCTAGATCAAGGGAAGTACAGTAATAGTACCACTATATTCTGCTCTGGTCAGACCTCACCTGGAATACTGTGCCCAGTTCTGGGCACCACAGTTCAAGAAGGATACTGACAAGCTGGAACGTGTCCAGAGGAGGGCAACCAAAATGGTCAAAGGCCTGGAAACAATGCCTTATGAGGAACGGCTTAGGGAGCTGGGTATGTTTAGCCTGGAGAAGAGAAGGTTAAGGGGTCATATGATAGCCATGTTCAAATATATCAAAGGATGTCATATAGAGGAGGGTGAAAGGTTGTTTTCTGCTGCTCCAGAGAAGCGGACACGGGGCAGTGGATTCAAACTACAAGAAAGAAGATTCCACCTAAACATTAGGAAGAACTTCCTGACAGTGAGAGCTGTTGGACAGTGGAGTTTGCTGCCAAGGAGTGTGGTGGAGTCTCCTTCTTTGGAGGTCTTTAAGCGGAGGCTTGACAGCCATCTGTCAGGAATGCTTTGATGGTGTTTCCTGCTTGGCAGGGGGTTGGACTGGATGGCCCTTGTGGTCTCTTCCAACCCTATGATTCTATGATTCCCCCCTGCCCCGAAAGCCCACGTCACTGAAACTAGAGAAGGGGGTTGGTTTGGATGCTGGGCGGGTAGAGGGAGATTCATGCACAAGTATCACAAGATAACATTTTGGGTTGCACAGTTGACATGCTTTTAGTAAAAGTGGCAAAAGGCTTTGTTGGTGTTCAGTTGTTTAGTCGTGTCCGACTCTTCGTGACCCCATGGACCAGAGTACACCAGGCACCCCTATCCTTCACTGCCTCTCGCAGTTTGGCCAAACTCATGTTAGTAGTTTCGAGAACACTGTCCAACCATCCCATCCTCTGTCGTCCCCTTCTCCTTGTGCCCTCCATCTTTCCCAACATCAGGGTCTTTTCTAGGGAGTCTTCTCTTCTCATGAGGTGGCCAAAGTACTGGAGCCTCAACTTCAGGATCTGTCCTTCCAGTGAGCACTCAGGCCTGATTTCCTTCAAAATGGATAGGTTTGATCTTCTTGCAGTCCATGGGACTCTCAAGAGTCTCCTCCAGCACCATAATTCAAAAGCATCAATTCTTTGGCGATCAGCCTTCTTTACGGTCCAGCTCTCACTTCCATACATCACTACAGGGAAAACCATAGCTTTAACTATACGGACCTTTGTCGGCAAGGTGATGTCTCTGCTTTTTAAGCAAAAGGCTAGGAACCGTTAATCTCTCCTCCTTGTCTCATATAGTCAGTCGCCTGCTGTGACTTCTGAGCACACATTTCCTGCATGCTTTCAAACATTCCTCACAGCCGGTCTATAACAGTACATAATAATAATAATAATAATAATAATAATAATAATAATAATTTATTTATACCCCGCTCATCTGGCTGGTTTTCCCCAGCCACTCTGGGCAGCGCCCAACAGAATATTAAAAAGCACGATAAAACATCAAACATTAAAAAACTTCTCTGAACAGGGCTGCCTTCAGATGTCTTCTAAAAGTCCGGTAGTTGTTTATTTCCTTGACATCGGATGGGAGCAGGGAGCATGTCGTCCTGCAGATGTTGTTGAACGCCATCTCCCATCAGGCCTAGCTAGCCAGGGATGACGGAATTTTGAATCCTGCAGCATAGGGACCCAAGGGTCATCTAGTCCAACCCCCTGCAATGCAGGAATCTCTGCTAAAGCAGCCATGACAGATAATAATTTTATTTCTACTCCACCCTTCCCGGTTTAAAAACCAGGCTCAGGGCGGCTAACAACAAATATAAAACACTGATTAAAATGTTACTTAAAAACAGCATCAAATACAACATAAGACGCAGCATCAATATCAATAAAATTCAAAAATTCAGGGGTCATGGGGGGAAGAAAAGGGGGGGAAATCAGTAGACATCAAATCAAATGATCACCAGGGGAGAATTTAAATGTTGGGTCCCAGAAAGGGTTTCGTCGTAGAAGAGGAAAGGGAAAAGGGAATGGAGGACCAGGCTAATTCACATTGAGCCACCTGAGGGATGCTGCAGCTCTGGGTTACAAACTCCCTCCCTCCCCTCTCTGTAGTTTTGTTGAGCACGGGGAGCTGTGGGTTTGTTTGATGCTGAGATGCGCAAACGCCGCCCGTATCTGCAAACGAAACGGCATTTCCGCGAGAGCGCGTGTCGATTGGAATCTCGGTTCCCGTGCAAGAAGTGCAGAGCGTTCGGCGATGCTTCCTTCCCCCTCTCTTTAGCTTACCTGCATGTTGTTGTTCCGCATTTCATCTCCCAAGACCTGCAAAATCAGCAAATAAATTTGGCAGGTGACGGCCGCCACTGCACCCAGAGCCACCGGATCATTAAACCGTGACGTAATGCCCTCATGGTTCGCATGTTCGCTCCAGCGCCGAAGGTGGGTATGCTGGGTTATACACCTGATGTTTAGAAAACAGCTCTCTTACTTTGTCAATAGTTTGCATCTCCCCGTAAAGTGCCATTTGGGCCCCGTATGTTCATAAAAACAGGTATACCGTTCCCATGGGGGGGGGGAGAGGGTATAAATACATTGCCAAAGGAGTGTGGATCCTGCATTGTTTCCTACTTAAAGTTGCTGAGGCCATGGATCTTAATGTGCACCTATCCTGTCCGGTGCTTGTATCCCTAATGGGGTATAACTGTTGCTGAAACCGTTTGACCCAGGCATGTCCGAAGTCCGGCCCGGGGGCTTAATCCTGCCCGACGGTTGGTTTAATCCGGCCCATGCGGCAGTTTATTTCGTGGGGGGGGGGGAATCCTAAAAGGTCAACAATTTTGGTCGGCCCTCACACATGCTCACTTCATCAAATCTGGCCCTCTTTGAAAAACGTTTGGAGACCCCTGATTTAACCTGTTTGAATATCTTGTGTTGATTTTTGCTGCGCTGCTTGGCTAAACTGGAAACTAAACTTTGGCTCAACTTTGCTTGCTTTTCTTATGGCGTAATTCTTAAATCTCAGCCCCTTGCAAGGCAGGACTGCGCAGCTGCCCCATACGGGGATCAAACCTGCAACCTTGGCAGAGTGGTGCATGCTCTAGTTATCTCCCGCTTGGACTACTGCAATGCGCTCTACATGGGGCTACCTTGGAAGGTGACCCGGAAACTGCAATTAATCCAGAATCTGGCAGCGAGACTGGTGACTGGGAGCATCCACCGAGACCACATAACACCGGTCCTGAGAGATCTACATTGGCTCCCAGTACGTTTCCGAGCACAATTCAAAGTGTTGGTGCTGACCTTGAGAGCCCTAAACGGCCTCAGTTCAGTATACCCGAAGGAGCGTCTCCACGCCCATCGTTCACCCTGAGATCCAGCACTGAGGGCCTTTTGTCAGTTCCCTCATTGCGAGAAGTGAGGTTACAGGGAACCAGACATAGGGCCTTCTCGGTGGTGGCGCCCGCTCTGTGGAACGCCCTCCCATCAGAGGTCAAGGAAATAAGCAGTGATCCTATTTTTAAAAGACTTCTGAAGGCAGCCCTCTTTAGGGAAGTTTTTAATATTTAATGCTGTATTGTTTTCAGCCAGATGGGCGGGGTACAAATAAAATATTATTATTATTATTATTATTATTATTATTATTATTATTATTTTATATGAGCACCATCCCAGCTATCCAGGCTTTCTATGTCCCTGTCTCAGTCATCCTCTGCCATACCTGATTATCTGCTCCATGGCCATGCTTCTACCTCTGTAGTCACAATTTCATTCCTACCTTTGGGAAACTCGTTTCTGAACCCTGCAGGGTCCTCTCCAGCCTGTCGATTGCTAATTTCTGCTGTTGCTGGAGGAACGGCGGCTTCTCCCAGGGCGCCGGGTGAATGGATACTCCATTCTCTCCAAAATTGATGTCATCGTTGGATGTAATCAGACAGAACATTCGAATCCACTTTCCGCCTCCGCTCGTTCCCTCCCGCGCTGCCAGCAAGCTCTTCCCTCGTAATAACCTGAAGCTAATTTTCCTCGCCCTCGCCGTAGAGCTGGAGTGAAATGCATTATTTGCAGTGATGATACTTATTTGAGCAAACCCGTGCATATTTCCTATTTGGGTTTTTTATTTCGTTTCCCCATTACGACCTCTTCCCCATGGCCCTTCTTTTTTAGTGCTGTTTTTCAAATTTGTTTGAAGTTGATATTGGATATCCCCGTAGCAAAATGGAAGCCAGTCGTAGGAGGTAGAGGATAGTGAATGCTGTCTGTTCGGACATGAAGACTCGCCAATTTGTTAATTTTTTTAAGATTCCAAATTGCTTTTTTCTCCCCATGCAGTTTTGCAATCTCCCAGCTCGTTTGTAGTTCCGCAAGTGTGCCCGCTACGCTTGCTGAAAAGGCTGCTGTCCTGTGTTTCTCTCGCTTCTTCAATACAGTCGTACCTCGTGTTGCTTTCGCTGCGGGTTGCGAATGTCACAGGTTACGAACACGCCGAACCTGGAAGTGTTTACTTCTGGGTTTCGCCGCACGCGCATAAGCGTTCTGTGCAATTCACACATGCGCAGAAGAGCTACTTGACGAGAGTCCCCACTGAAAACAGCCGGACTTACTGCGGAGTAAAGCAGGCGTAGGAGGGCAGGTGTTCTTGTGGCACAAGCTTTTTCAAAGTCGGATGTGGTCTTTTGCAGCCCTCTTCCGGAGAACGGAGCAGGCTGGCTTAGTTTTGGAAACTGCTGTAAGGTTCGTGTGAAGGTGCCTCACGAGTAATGGCGCAGGAGCCCAAACGGTCTTTTGCGGTTTTATTGTACAAACTATTTACAGTGCAGAGCTACAAAAAGCATGTCTGTCTCAGTCACTGGCAGAATCCGGGAGTGGCCCCTTCCGGCTTCTCCCCCAGCATAAGAACTTCGGCACCCCAAGTCTCCCTCCTTGTGTTTCACCCCCCTGTGCAACTGGGGTGCCGGAAATGGCATGCCTCCCTCCTGACCAGCCGGGCGAGGTGAGCGCAGGATCTCAGCAACATCCCCAAGCCCTCTCCCCGCCAGGCTCCCTGCTTGTGGCTCCTGGCTAGAAATGGTGCTGGGGCTCTCAGTGGCATCCCTAAGCCCTTTCCCCGCCAGGCTGGTTCCTCCCCACTGGTGGTGTGGCGGCTTTCCCCGCTGGAAGAGGTGCTGCTGCTCAATTGGCGTCGGGGCTCTCTGTATGCTAACGGACCCTCCGTTCCCCTCAGCGGGACAGGTGGCAGTTCCCTGACAACTCCTATATAATAAAAAATTAATTTTATATCCTGTCCATCTGGCTGGGTTTTCCATGTACCGTATTTTTCGCTCCATATGACGCACTTTTTTCCTCCTAAAAAGTAAGGGGAAGTATCTGTGCGTCTTATGGAGCAAATGGTGGTCCCTGGAGCTGAATTGCCCAGGGGCCAAAAGAGGATCATGCTTTTTATTTTACAAAGAGAAAAGGGGGTGTTGAAAGGACCCCGCTCAGCAGCTGATCAGCAAGAGATCGGGAGAGAGATAAGAGTCCCGGCTCCCTTTCAGCCCCGCCCTCTTGCCCTGCCCTCCTTTGTTGAATGTGCTGCAGAGGGAGGTTGTTTGTTTCCCCAGCGACATGTGACTGGCTGATTAGATTATCTGCCTGGAAACTGTAGAAAAGGTTCCCTTTCCTTTAGAAGCTGCAGAAATGTGAGTTGAACCCCATAAAAACAGAGCTTTTCCTCTTTGCTTTTCCCCCTTTGCAAAAAAGCTGCAAAACTTTTAGCTGACCCTCAAAAAAACAGGGTTTTCCCTTTGCAAAAAAGCTGCAAAACTTTTAGCTGACCCTCAAAAAAACCAGGGCTTTTCCCTTTGCAAAAAAGCTGCAAAACTTTTAGCTGATCCTCAAAAAACAGGGTTTTTCCCTTTGCAAAAAAGCTGCAAAACTTTTAGCTGACCCTCAAAAAAACCAGGGCTTTTCCCTTTGCAAAAAAGCTGCAAAACTTTTAGCTGATCCTCAAAAAACAGGGTTTTTCCCTTTGCAAAAAAGCTGCAAAACTTTTAGCTGATCCTCAAAAAACCAGGGCTTTTCCCTTTGCAAAAAAGCTGCAAAACTTCTAGCTGATCCTCAAAAAAACCCAGGGCTTTTCCCTTTGCAAAAAAAGTTGCTAAACTTTTAGCTGATCCTCAAAAAAACAGGTCTTTTAGAGGAGGAAAACCAGAAAAAAAAATTCTGGGTTTCCTCCTCTAAAAACGAGGTGCGCCCTATGGTCCGGTGCGCCCTATGGAGCGAAAAATACGGCAAATGCCAGCTGGGGAAAGATGGGAGCATTGCAAGGTTGTAGAGTTCACCAACGTGGAATTTCTCTTCGCCCTCGCAGATCTCCGGCTTAGAGAGACTTTCCCTGCTAGCTTTGCGGCAATGCAATCCACCATTAGTTTTCCCGCGTTGCCAGGCATCCGGTCCCCCCCCCCCAATAAAGGTTTCTGTGTGTGACATGTAAAGAGTAAATTTCCGCCCCCCCCCCAAAAAACCCTAAAAGCACATGTCAGGATCAATCCATCTCTGAGATGCACTACTCATAACACCAGTGGAACATAATACCCGTTCCGCATTTGTAAGTGCTGTGTTGTATGCACTTTGGAACTCCCTGGCAATTGAGATCCAGCAGGCCCCCTTTCCTGTACTCTTTTCAGTGCCTGCTAAAAACATTCAGGTTTGGACAAGCCTACCCAGAGGCTTAGGAAGCTCGGGTAATTTTAGATTCAGGTAGGTAGCCGTCTTGGTCTGACGCAGTCGAAAAATTAAAAAATTGTCTAGTACCGTGTTACACCGTCTTATATTTTTTTTTGCTCAACAAAACACAGTATGGCTTATTTTCAGGGGATGTCTTATTTTAACCGTGTCGCATCAGTACGCTGCATAGCCACGCCTCCCCAGGCTGTTTTAATGGGAGGTACCACGTCACTATGGCTTATTTTCGGGGTATGGCTTATTTTTGGGGAACGGCTTATATTTCGCAAATGCATAGAAATCCTGCTATGGCTTATTTTATGGCTATGTCTTATTTTAGGAGAAACAGGGTAAGTAGCACCTTAGAGACCAACTAAGCTTGTTCTGGGTTTGAGCTTCTTCAGAGTCTACTAGACATTTTTTTTAAACCCCCCCCCCCCAGGTAATTTTAATCTGTTTTAGTTGTGGATTTTTCTTGATTTTCTCATTTCATCATCGTTAAAAACTGCTTTGAGGTTTTATTAAACAAGTAAATGCATCTTTCAGTGAATGCCGAACACACCTGTTCACCTTGGCTTTTGACGCTTAAGGTGTACTTTTAGGACTCGCTGCGTTTTTATTTTGTAGAGTTGTTTTAAGCTGTTTTTAATATGGCCTTTTAATATTAATGTTGTGTCTTAATTGCTGCAGCTCGCCCTGGGACCTTAGGGCGAAGCACGGGTAATAAATTGTAATTATTGTCACTATTCATGCATATGTTACCATTTTGTTTTCAGTTTCTCCTTTACAGAGGTGCATTTTCGCTTCGCAGAGTAAACGTTTTAAAAAAGGGGCCCTCCTTGAACCTCTCTCTGCAGTCCAAAAGCTTCGAAGATGTCTTAGACCTCACCTCTTGAATTGCAAGGGAAGGAAACATTTCACTAGACGGCAATATTTTTGGGTTACTGCGGGAAAACCTCCTGTGATGCAAAGTCCTGAAAACGTTCCCAGGAAGTGACCTGGCCGGAGATTGCATAAATTTATTTTGTAGCTGCAATGCCCCGCAAATAACCCAGAGATTCATTTTAAATAAAAGCACACATTCTACTCATGTAGAAACACGCCGATTCCCAGACCGTCCATGGGCAGGATTTAGAAGGCGATTGGGCTGCATCCGGCCCACGGGCCTTAGGTTGCCTTTGTTGTTGTTCAGTCGTGTCCGACTCTTTGTGACCCCATGGACCAGAGCACGCCAGGCACGCCTATCCTTCACTGCCTCTCGCAGTTTGGCCAAACTCATGTTAGTAGCTTCGAGAACACTGTCCAACCATCTCATCCTCTGTCGTCCCCTTCTCCTTGTGCCCTCCATCTTTCCCAACATCAGGGTCTTCTCCAGGGAGTCTTCTCTTCTCATGAGGTGGCCAAAGTACTGGAGCCTCAACTTCAGGATCTGTCCTTCCAGTGAGCACTCAGGGCTGATTTCTTTAAGAATGGATAGGTTTGATCTTCTTGCAGTCCATGGGACTCTCAAGAGTCTCCTCCAGCACCATAATTCAAAAGCATCAATTCTTCGGCCATCAGCCTTCTTTATGGTCCAGCTCTCACTTCCGTACATTACTACTGGGAAAACCATAGCTTTAACTATACGGACCTTTGTCGGCAAGGTGATGTCTCTGCTTTTGAAGATGCTGTCTAGGTTTGTCATTGCTTTTCTCCCAAGAAGCAGGCGTCTTCTAATTTCGTGACTGCTGTCACCATCTGCAGTGATCATGGAGCCCAAGAAAGTGAAATCTCTCACTGCCTCCTTTTCTTCCCCTTCTATTTGCCAGGAGGTGATGGGACCAGTGGCCATGATCTTAGTTTTTTTTTTTGATGTGTTCTGTGTTATAAAAAAAAATCAAGCATTGCTAAGAGTTGCTTCTTTTCTGTTTTCAAGTGCAGTTCTTACCAATAAAAAAAAAATGGTGTGGTGCAGGCAAATTTTTATTCCGGAAATAAAGTTTGAGAACCAGTGTATTAGCACATGCATGCTATCTGGGCATGTTTTAACTCAGCATGCCTCTTTCACAAGGTAGGAGCATAATGCAAAACGTTTGTTTGTGCACTAGAGAAGTATCTGTTGAGAGACAAGGTGCAATTATGAAATTAATGGATTTCTGTCTGCCTCCGTACATTTTCACGGACACCAAGCAGAATCGTCAGACAACGAATCGTTGTCTTTATTACATGCAGGTTGGCAATTACCTGTATATTCTGGCGTATAAGACTACTTTTTAATCCAGGAAAATCTTCTCAAAAGTCGGGGGTCGTCTTATACGCCGGGTGGAGAATCTGCGGTCGAGTATATCTCAAACTCTATATTTTAACTGGAAAAGTTGGGAGGTCGTCTTATACGCCCAGTCGTCTTATACGCCGGAAAATACGGTAATGGGCAAAAGAGTGCCTTCAGTCCAAGAAAGATTAATAACGACAAAAGTCCCAAAAGCTGAATTAGTTGAAAAAAAAGTTAACCTCTGCTGCTTTCAAAGAGAGTTAGTCATAGCAGGCTGGATTTGGGGCCAGCGTTTCTCTATGAGACAGAATATGGCCATAATTTAACTGGGCTATTTAAATACCACTGATTCCTGTGAGTGATTGAAGCAAACTCCTATTTCGCTTCCTCTGAAGCCATTCCAAGTTTAAAATGACTTTGCTTGTGTCTTAAAGCAATCGTGATGTTCGGTTGACAGGAATAAATGCTTATAACTTGATGCAATGACACAAGACCTATTTTGTCCCCTTTCTTTCAGAAAGGAGCAAACCAAGTTCAGTAAACCGACCTCGGTGTCAATCCACGCCATTGTTAAGTTAGCCCAGCCATAGTTTGGTGTGGTGTCTGAACGGGTAAACCGTGGCTTGCAATCAGGCAGGAAACCTAGAATGAGAAACCAACAGTGGTAGAATCTCAGATTCTAGGTGCCAAGTGGCTGCGCTCCCCAAAACGAAATGTCTATAGTTGCAATTTTGGGGCCATATTGCTCTAAAGTCTTATTTTTCAAGTGAAAAGCGAGGGGACTCTGATTCTGATGAAAGTGGCTCTGCTAGGGATTGCGACCTGTGTTTCTTGTTTGTGCCTAGCCTCTTCCTGTTTGGCTATATTGCTGCAGGTTGTTTTGCAAGTATTGCCTCATCTGACTTGCCGGCTTTCACCATAGCATCCCGTAAGGTGAGATCACGGGCTCCTGCAGAACAGGAACCTGTTGGGGATGATTCTCTCTCAACTACTTAAACTTAGGGACAAGAGTTCCCATATCAAAATAGAACGTAACATGCAAAACCTTGTGCGCTCTGAACAGTTTTCCTGTGCTTAGTAACCTTGCCTGAGTCTTCTTGCAGGAAATGTGTGTCGTCTGCAATCTACAGCAATTTTTGAGTTTCTATGTTGTTGTCTGCCATAGAATCTCAGACAGTTTCATGCCCATTTTTTAAAAAGTCAAGTGTGTGTCTCTTTCTCAGCTGCCACCTGTGTACATTCTGCTCTCCCTGCAGATCCGTATTTTGACTTGGGATTGTGCTGAATGCATTTGCCTTGCAGCTTCTTAAAGAATCTTTGTGGCCAAAAAAGGAAAAAAAATGTGCTGTTAAAAACATGTTTTGGGACTCCGGGATTTCGGCAGGTGTTAAATTGAAGCAATTCTGCTAACCTTTAAATGGACTTGGCTCATAGCTGTCAACTTTTCCCTTTTTTTAAAAGGAAATTCCCTTATTCTGAATAGGATTCCTCATGAGAAAAGGGAAAAGTTGACAGCTATGACTTGGCTGCTTTGTGCAGCAGGAGGCAATATCTAGTGCACTATCTACTTTGGTCTGTAACTGGCAGTGATGTGCTTGAGAACAGCAAGATCAGGAAAGTGAACCAAGTTAGGTGGTTAGGGCAGAGGCGGATTTTAAAGATAATCCTAAAGATTCATAGAATCATGGAGTTGGAAGAGACCACAAGGGCCATCCAGTCCAACCCCCTGCCAAGCAGGAAACACCATCAAAGCATTCCTGACAGATGGCTGTCAAGCCTCCGCTTAAAGACCTCCAAAGAAGGAGACTCCACCACACTCCTTGGCAGCAAATTCCACTGCCAGGAATTACTCTTACTGTCTTACTGTCAGGAAGTTCTTCCTAATGTTTAGGTGGAATCTTCTTTCTTGTAGTTTGAATCCATTGCTCTGTGTCTGCTTCTCTGGAGCAGCAGAAAACAACCTTTCACCCTCCTCTGTATGACATCCTTTTATATATTTGAACATGGCTATCCTATCACCCCTTAACCTTCTCTTCTCCAGGCTAAACATACCCAGCTCCCTAAGCCGTTCCTCATAAGGCATCGTTTCCAGGCCTCTGACCATTTTGGTTGCCCTCCTCTGGACACGTTCCAGCTTGTCAGTATCCTTCTTGAACTGTGGTGCCCAGAACTGGACACAGTATTCCAGGTGAGGTCTGACCAGAGCAGAATACAGTGGTACTATTACTTCCCTTGATCTAGATGCTATACTCCTATTGATGCAGCCCAGAATTGCATTGGCTTTTTTAGCTGCTGCATCACACTGTTGACTCATGTCAAGTTTGTGGTCTACCAAGACTCCTAGATCCTTTTCACATGTACTGCTCTCAAGCCAGGTGATTCATCGTAGCCGATATTATTATTATTCTTTTATTTATACCCCGTCCATCTGGCTGGGTTTCCCCAGCTAGTCTGGGCAGCTTACAGCATATCTAGAAACATTATTATTATTATTATTATTATTATTATTATACAAATCATTGTTCTGTTGTCAATATCTTTACAGGCGTGGGGCTTGGATGGTGACTTGGGAAGCTGCTGAGCATGGAATTTTTTGGAGGGAGATGAGTTTACTGCACCTGTCATTTGAATCTGTTGGGAGATTTCTTGGATGCGTGTGCTGATTTAGGTAAGTAACTTTTAATTTTTATTATTTATATTTTTATTTATTATTAAAACAACACGGTTGTGGTCCAAGCTGCCTCTGCAGCACACCTGACGCCGTTCCTATGCGCAGGCCCCGTGTTGACAGAGTTTTGACTTCTCCACATCTTTCCTTCGTTTGCCATTTTGTCGCTTTTGGGTCCAGCCCACGGTCAGCATTCTGGGCAACGGTTCGAGGGGCGTTTCCTGTTTTGACTCTGCGGCATTAGAGAAAGGAGGAAGAGTTTTGAAACGGGGTGCCCTGTGTGTTGGTGTTCGGAGGTATTTTTTACCAACCTGAAGGTGTGTCATGTTCCTAAGGGCCAAAAGCAGGTGTCCCAGTGCCCAAATGTGGCCCTCTGGACATCTATACCTGGCCCTCCTCCGGCTTCACATCCTCCTTGAATGTTTCTACCTGGCTGGAAGGTGTTTTGAGGTCTGGTCATGCACCCCCCCCCCATATGAAGAATAGAGGTGTTTGGGTGTGTCGAAACTACCCCAGTGAAAAATGATTTTTAAAATCACATTCGTTGCTGTGCTGAATTTTGTCTCTGACATCTGGCCCCTGGGGGGGGGGTGGGAGATGTGGTCCTTGATCTGAAAGTCTTCCCCACAACAGATTTGCACTCATCCTTTGTGACCCCTTCCTATTCCTCCCTTATCCTTTCCTGGCTCCCTCATTGTCAGGATTCTGGTTTGTATGCAGCTCGGGGCAGAGATTGCTCTTTTTCTGACATGGCTCCGTGGTTGCAGTCTGTGGAAACTAGCCTGCTTAGGAAAAAGCTTCGGTTCATTGTCCCACGCACTATTGCCCTCTGGTTCTGCCCATGGCATGTGGCCCTCAGATGGTTTTCAATGAGGGAATGTGGCCCCCGGGGCGAAGAAGGTTCCCCACACGTCCCAAATACCCAAGAGTGCTTCCATGTTGTCACGTTGCTCGCCAAAGGCGAGCGGAATATTCTCCGGGTTATTGGTCAGGAAAGCGCGGCGTGATTTTGTTCCCCTGCACAACAAACGGCTTGGTGGGTACCTGTGGTAATTGCATTGCAAGGTGGATACACAGTGCCGGGCCTTTGACAAGCCAAAATTATTTGGTGAAGTGTTTTGTTTTTTTAAAGTGTTAACTTCATTGGAGCAACGCACGAGATTATTGAATCTGCAGTAGCCTAGGCGCTTGAACTGATTTGATTTTTGTAACCAGCTTAATTGTGAAACACAGGAATGCCAGGAACTGGAAAATATAACTTAGCAACGTTAGGCAAAGTTCCTGTGAGCGATCCCCTGGGCACTTCTTCTCTTTTGATTTTTATTTTGGAGAGTCCACGTCGTCAGCCTGCCAGATCCGGGGTGGTGTAATATTTAAGCGTGCTGGACTAAGACCTGGGAGACCAGGGTTCGAATCCTCACTCTTTGTCTTTCGGTCCAGCCTATTTTCTCAGGATTGCTGTGAGGATAAAATGAAGAGGGGACAATGATATGCGTCATCTTGAGCTCCCTGGAGGAAAGGTGGGGGCGTGGAAAACGAAAGAAATAACTAAGTTATCGTTTTCCGTTTTAAAAAATGGAATCGGAACGGGGATAGAAGTGGCAGTTACCGAAGGAGTCCATTTTTGAAGGTGGGTCAAGCAAAGTACTGAGCAGGACAACGCAATCCGAAAATATGTGGCCTTTCCGCTGACAGCTGTGCCGAGCCTAGGGCAAAGACGACCGTGCTGTCTTGAGTAACTTTCCGATACAGTGTGCAAAAGGCAAAATTGCTTAGCTCGGAACAGAAATAAACAAGATGGAGGGGGTGCCCATTTAGCATATCTGTTCCTGTGTACAGTCATACCTCGGTTTACGAGAGCTGCAGGTTGCGTTCGTCACGGGATACAAACGCACCAAACTTGGAAGTACCGGAGCGGTGATTCGCGCATGCGCAGAAACGCCGGATCGTGGTTTGCGCATGTGCAGAAGCGCCGGATTGTGCCGTGTACGTGCGCAGACACGGCACTTTAGTTTGCACGCTGCTCAGGTTGCGAACGGGGCTTCCGGAACAGATCCCGTTTGCAACCAGAGGTACCAATGTATTCCAGTTACCGGTCCAGTAAGGAAGGGACGCATTGAAAACTTTGGAAGCAGGCCTGTGGCGTGTTTGTGTGTAATGCATCACACGTGCTTAAGGGAACCCGCAATTCCTGTGCGTCATTTTGGGGCGCGCACAACTGAGTGCGGTGGAAGAATTCAGGCACGCTAGGGACCACCCCCCTCGACTCAGCTGGCTATTTGAATTTCAAAGCAAGCTATTAAACCACATCAGAAATGCATCTGCGGCACCAAAGCAGGGAGAGAAAAGGGGGGGGGCAACATTAAATTGGAACGGCGCTGGGGAATAGCGGGGTTGTCAAAATGTGTCCCTTATGAGAGCTTAAATCTTAAATACTTCCACACGACCTCGGTTGCTGGCAGATTAAGGGAGGTCTTTTCTGCTGGGGGGGGGGCTTTAAGAGATTTGGGGGGGGGTTGTATATTCATGGTGGGGAGGGTTGAGGGGGGGTTCTTGCTCATTTCCCCACCCCTCCCCAACTCTTGCTTTCCTTCCCTGCCTGTCCCCAGTTACACCCTTGTGCAAATTAATTGAAACAAACAATGTAGTCTATTGTACAAAACGCCCATTTACACGTACAAAACTCACATATACGCACATTAGTAACGGATATGACCTCTGTTTTTAAGCAGCGTTGGAACACGGTTTGGCGTGGAGTGTGCTACTTTCGAACAGTCACTGTTGATTTTTGGATCCGTGTACCACACTTGGTTCAGTGCCTGAATGAGCTTCTCCATAGTCGTACAGTCTACAGAACGGAAGCGACTAGTGTGGTGTAGTGGTTAAGAGCAGTAGACTCGTAATCTGGTGAACCGGGTTGGATTCCCCGCTCCTCCACATGCAGCTGCTGGGTGACCTTGGGCTAGTCACACTTCTCTGAAGTCTCTCAGCCCCACTCACCCCACAGAGTGTTTGTTGTGGGGGAGGAAGGGAAAGGAGAATGTGAGCCGCTTTGAGACTCCTTCGGGTAGTGATAAAGTGGGATATCGAATCCAAACTCTTCTTCTTCTGCATATAGTCCACAGATTTACGTCTGGGGAATTCCCTGGCGAATCAAGTGCTGCTCTGTCCTGAATTTCTTCACCTCTTTCGATGTGTGACAGGGGGCTAGGTCCTGCTGCAATATCTCCCAGCTCAGTCTGGATTGCACCTTGGCGCCTTGTGCATGCAAGGCAGCTTCTTCCCCACCGAGCCGCGGATTCCCAGAAAATAGTTGGGAGGGGGGCCCCAGGGGTCATCTAGCCCAGCCCCCTTCAATGCAGGAATATCAGGTAATGAATGTTTGGCAGGTGTCCACCTAGATGCTGGATGAAAACCTCCAGTGGAAGAGAATTCATCAACTTCTGAAATGTGAGTTGGGCAAGGGTAGTCTATTGCACAAGGTGCCCTTCTTTCTTCCTGAAGTTGGATCGTGGCTCTTTCCAGTGTCTGAATTGCACTTTGCCCGTTCTGTTGCAAAGGAACCTCAGGGCCCCTTTGCATGGAATAAAGGTAAAGGGACCCCTGACCATTAGGTCCATTCGTGTCCGACTCTGGGGTTGTGGCGCTCATCTCGTGTTACTGGCTGAGGGAGCGGGCGTACAGCTTCTGGGTCATGTGGCCACCATGACTAAGCCGCTTCTGGCGAAACCAGAGCAGCGCACGGAAACGCCGTTTACCTTCCCGCCAGAGTGGTACCTATTTATCTACTTGCACTTTTGATGTGCTTTCGAACTGCTAGGTGGGCAGGAGCAGGGACCGAGCAACAGGAGCTCACCCCGTCGCGGGGATTCGAACCGCCGAACTTCTGATCGGCAAGCCCTAGGCTCTGTGGTTTAACCCACAGCACCACCCACCACAATATTACAGTGGTGCCCCGCTAGACGAATGCCTCGCAAGACGAAAAACTCGCTAGATGAAGGCATTCGTTTAGTGGAAGGCAGCCCCGCAAGACGAAAAAGTCTATGGGGCTGCCTCGCAAGACAAAAAAATTTCTTCTTTTTTTTTCGTCTAGCGAAAGCGCGGCTTCCATTGCTGCTTCGCTAGACGAAAAACCCGCTAGACCAGGGGTCTGCAACCTTTAAGACCAAAAGAGCCACTTGGACCCGTTTCCGAAGGGGAAAAAAAATCTGGGAGCCGCAAAACCATTGCGACATTTAAAACAAATATAACACTGCATTTTATTTTTAAAAATCCGATTTAAATTTTAAAAAAATCCGATTTAAATTAAAAAAATCCGATTTAAATTTAAAAAATCCATTTTTTTATGAAAAAAATCATTCATTTTTATTCACCCTGGGGACCACTACCAGGTCACAGCCTGATCCAAGGTGGGTTGCAACAGCATACAAATATTTGATTTGTTCTTGTTTTTTTTTAAAAAAATGAGTCCTCAACTGCACACTTGTGTTAAATGTTTGTCCCATGTCTTATTGAAGACTGCTGGCTTTTACAATAATCTTAGTGTCTTTTACCCTTAATATTCCAGACCAGAGGCTATGTTCACCTCTTCCAGACCAGAGGCTATGTTCACCAACCTCCTCTCTTGCTAAATAAAGCACAGAATTGCACCAGAGAAGCCTGTGATGTTTGTGCTGACTTGCATACAGGTGGCTGTAGTAGTTCGTAGTGTTCAAACCTTTTTAGGGGAGTTCCCTGCCCCCTTAATGACAATGGCGATAGATTATGCACATGAACACAGATCCAAGTTAGGACTCCTCTCTTCCACGCCAACAGGTGCTTTGTCAAGGCTCCCCTAACACACACTCAGGACAGAGGAAAAACTGAAAAACGTCCCGGCCTTGCTCCGGGGCGGAGAGAGACGCGCGCCCCCAAGAGCGCGGTCTGAGGCTGCGAGCGGAACCAGCAGCGAAGGCGGCAGCGGCAGGGAAACAGGCGCCGCTTCCTCGACCATTTTTAAAAAGAGGGCTTCCCCCCTCGCCCGCCACTCTCCGCCCCTGGCCCAGCCCGCAGCTGCCTACCTCGTCGTCGCCTCGACGCAGCAGCCAGCAGCCTTCTGAGAGGAACCGCGGCCAGCCCTCCCCCGCGGTCCCACGACCCAGCCGAGGAGTCCTGGCCTCCAGTGCCCGTGCGGGGACGCATCTGAAGGCCCCCTTCCTGCCCCCATCCCGTCCCGCCTCCCAGCTGTCTCTGGATGCCGCGGGGTCCCACATACCCGCCGACCCCGGAGCTCCCCTGTCCGCCCCAAGGCCGCCTCCCACGCTAGGAAGACTCCCGGAGCTGGGCAGGGTTGGTCCCGCCAGGCAGGCTCGGGGGGCGGCCTCTCCCATGGGCGCCTGCTTCGGAGGCGGAGGCGGGGTCTTCAAAGTTCCCCCTCCCGCTCGCCCAGCTCCATCTCTTCCCGAAGGAGCGTGCGCGCCTCAGGCGCGCTCCCCGCCAGAGCCCTTGGCTGAGCTGCGCCACCTCTACTGCGTCCCCACCACCTCCGAGCCCCGCTGCCCCGCTGTTCAAGGCCAGGTGATCCTGGGTACGCCCCTGAGAAGCGCCCTCAGCCTCCAGAGGGCGGACCGCCGGCCAGCTGGAGGGCGGTCGCTGCCAGCTGGAGAAGTGGGCGGGCGTATCCGCCCCGGAGCCACGGCAGCCGTGTAAAAGAGCCGCATGCGGCTCCGGAGCCGCAGGTTGCTGACCCCCGCGCTAGACGAAAATTTTCGCAGGACGAATTATTTTCGTCTAGCGGGGCACCACTGTACAGTCACAATAATAAAAATATTAACATTATTATTATTATTATTATTATTATTATTATTATTATTAATACCCCGCCCATCTGGATGGGTTTCCCCAGCCACTCTGAGCGGCTCCCAACAGAATATTAAAAGCACAATCAAACACTAAAAGCTTCCTAAACAGGGCTGCCTTCAGATGTCTTCTAAAAGTCAGATAGTTGTTTATTTCCTTGACATCTGTTGGGAGGGTGCCACCACCGAGAAGGCCCTCTGCCTGGTTCCCTGTTAACCTCACTTCTCGCAGTCAGGGAACTGCCTGAAGGCCTTCAGCGCTGGACCTCAGTGTCCGGGCTGAATGATGGGGGTGGAGGTCTACTGGGCTGAGGCCGTTTAGGGCTTTAAAGGTCAGCACCAACACCTTGAATTGTGCTCGGAAACATACTGGGAGCCAATGTAAGTCTTTCAGGACCGGTATTATATGGTATATAAGCAGGTTCTCTCTCCCCACCCCAGTCTGCAATGCGCGCCCGGCCTTTCGAAACAGGCAGCGTTCCTCATGCCAGCGAGATCCGCCAAATAGGACCAGTCTTGATTAAATTCATTCGTCCGGGACCTGCAGCCACAGGGCTGGCTGCTCGCTTCCCAGACTCCGAGATGCAGTTGGCATCAAAGTGCCGATCTCTCTGTGGCTTGGTGGGGTGGGGTGCTGGCGGGTGGAAGTAGGAGAACCTCAAACAGGTTCTCGCCTTGCCAGGAAGCTGCCTAACTGGAGCCGCACACCTGGTGCCAGTCGGGGAGGCCGTGTTGCGTTTGGCGGCGCTGGCTGAGTGCGCAGGAGGTGCGTACTCTTTCCCACAGCTGCTCCTGCGAGAGGCAAACAAGTGACCTTCCGATAAGGATCTCGCAGGATCCTCCCCCTCCTGTTCTTGCACGCCTGCGGGCTCTCCCTCTCTCCCACTGCAGCTGGAAGAGCAGGGCTGTTGCTCTGCTAGGCATACGTAAACAGCTCCGTCTGACTCTTAGGGGAAGTCTGTTTTTTTCTCTCGTGCGCCGGATCGATGTGTCCAGACGGCTGCAAATCTGCCGGTAAGTGACGAGGCTTGGGGAAGAGAAAGCAGGGGAGATCCAGGCAGCTGAATGCTGAAGATTCAAGGACAGGTAAAAAGAATAACCCTCCTTCGCACAGCGCATGGTTAATCTATGAAACTCGCTGCCGCAGGAGGGTCCCACCCTTAAAAGAGGATTGGACAGCTCCGTGGAGGAGAAGTCTGTCGATGGCTACTAGCCGTGCGTGGTGGCTGTGCTCTGCCTCCGCAGTTGGAGGCAGAAATGCTTCCGAATTTCGGTTGCGGGAAGGGAGAGGGCTCTTGTGTTCGAATCCTGCTTGCTGGTTTCCTACAGGCCACTGTGAGAAGAGGATGGGTGGAGCAGATGGGCCATTGGCCTGACCCAGCAAGGTCTTATTTACAGAGTGTTCGTCCTCATTTGTTTACACTGCAGACATGGCCAAACGCGGCCCTCCAGCTGTTTTGGGACTACAACTCCCATCATCCCTAGCTAACAGGACCGGTGGTCAGGGATGATGGGAATTGTAGTCTCAAAACAGCCGGAGGGCCAAGTTTGGGCATGCCTGGTTTACAGGGAAGATAGACCAGTGGTTCCCAAAGGTGCCATCCCTCCCCTAGAGGTGCAGTGGGGTTCAAGTGTGTGGCGATTGGGGGGGGGGCTGCTGGGGGTGTCAATGGCTACGAGGCTTCAAAATCCATGTTGCTGAAACTATAATTAAATAATTTCGTTCGGATTTTGAATAAATGTGCAATTAATTGTCACTGCTAAAAACAAACAAACAAAGAAATCGCTTCCTTGTGCAAACTGCAATTTTTGTTTCCTTTTTTTACTTATTTTAATCTTGTTGCTATTTTTTGTAATATATTTATTAAATTTTATAAAAAACATTACAAACATACTAATACAAAACACCCTAATACAAAAGCAATACAACTATACTTAACAAAAAAACAAAACTACAATGCAACAATAATAAACAAAATACAAAACTACAATAAAAACGAAAAAAGTTACACTATCCTTAACCTCTATCCTTAACATTGTATCCTGACTCCCTCCTGTCTCCACTTCGTTCCTTGTGAATCATCCTTAGTTATTTCTTACCATTTTAGAATATCTTATTTTACTATAAAAAAAATAATTAAAACTTATTTAATATCTCGAGATAGCAAACTGCCATTTTTGAACGATGGCGTTTATTATGGCACCGAGGGGGCATTGCCTGCCCCCCAAACGTTTGGGAACCACTGGGTTAATTGACTGTTTGGAGAGAGCACATTCGTCCTGGTCTGTGATGCAGTGACCGTGATGCTGTGCAAATTTCCCTGTCGCTTTACTTCCTGCAAAAAAACAACAACCATCCTTTGGGGAAGTGGGATTTTTTGCTCAAGACGTTCCAACCACTCGTAGCTGTGGCACCTGGTTTTGCTGGTATGTGATTGAACCCACACCCCAAAATAGTTGCGGTTCGGAAGCTCCTGCAACAAGATTAAACGCCTGCCGTTGTGCGTAGCCAGGGCAATAGAAGTTCTCGACATTTTGGCTCAAGGGTCAGGAAATTCACTAGACACAAAACAGGGTAAATCTCCCTAGATCTGCATTTCCCTTATTCTGCCTTTGGATTTAACCCTTCATTGGGTTAGCGTAAACATTGGAAGTGGGTTGAGATGGCTATTTTTGCAATGCTGTTGGGGGGGGTGGAGATCCTTGCCCAATGCCATCAGCAGTTCCTGATATTAAAGAGAAACAATATTCCGAATGAATCAAAAAGCACAAGAAAATCAGACCCCGGGGCGCGTCAGTGGCTCAGCAACCGTCCTCTACCATACATTTGCGGGGAGTTTTACCGTAAGCGCCGAAATCATAGCGAAAGAAAAGGGCCCTCCTTCCTTTTTCGAGTTCTGTTCCGCTCGAGCGGGCTTCTTTTCTCGTAATGATATTTGCATTTCTCCAAGGATTCTGCTCTTCATGCAAATAGAATTAAAAATGTAAGCAGATGTGCGGCCTTAAGCACTTTTTTTTTAAAAAAAGAGTTTTGCATTTCAGAATTGGCTGTGACAAAGGGGAAGTGATTTTTAAACGTGTGCGGGGGGCGCGTTTCTGGGTGGCAGTTGCCTTGAGAAAAGTCGCTAACAGCTGAATGTGTGATTCTTTTTTTGGATGGTGGAAAAAACCAGCACCATTCACACACAACACACACACACACACACACACACACACACACACACAGAGGTATAAGCTGTTAGTTTCCTGTTTTGCTTTTTAACCGGCAATTATCAAGGGTCTGCAGCCAGAGGGTTTCAGCACCTGTGTTTCATCCTGTTTTTTCTTATTTTTCCTTACAAAATAGAAAATTCTTTCCAGTAGCACCTTAGAGACCAACTGAGTTTGTTCTTGGTATGAGCTTTCGTGTGCATGCACACTTCTTCAGATACACTGAAACAGAAGTCACCAGACCCTTATATATAGTGAGAGGGTGGGGATCTGTTGACTTCTGTTTCAGTGTATCTGAAGAAGTGTGCATGCACACGAAAGCTCATACCAAGAACAAACTCAGTTGGTCTCTAAGGTGCTGCTGGAAAGAATTTGCTTTTTCCTTGTCTCTCTGTTTCTCACCACTTCTCTGTCTCTCTCCAGATAAGAGCTGCTAGCATTTAAGAAATCACATTCAGCAGCTTTGCAAATATGCTGCTGGTATCTGCTTGAATCCTGGAGGCATTCCAGGGCTTTGAGAGGTCATTGAGGTGGCAGACCTCTGCTCTCTGCTAACCTGAGCATTGGCGCACTTACAGACCCGAAACTGTCCCCCCCCCGGCCCCATCTATATCTCCAGGTGCCCACATATCTTGACTGAACAGGTAACCCCATGGCCTGTGCTTCTCCTCTCCCCTTCCCGCAGGGTGGATTTGATTTAAAGAGAACAGGATGCTGGACTAGGTGGGCCACGGGATGCAGTGAAGAGCTGAACGCATTTTCCTCGTGCACATTCCTATACGTAATTTTTCCTAATAGGGGTTTTTGTTTTGGGTGTGGGTGCGCTTTGCGAGTGTCGCACCGAATCGCAAAAAGATCAAAATTCAAAATGCGATTCTGTTCCGATCAGAGCACACTAGGAGTTTGAGGTGTGGTTTGCATGGGAATTTGCAGAAATCTTCATTGCCTGCCTTTAAAACTTTCCGCGTGAAGTCCTGGCTTGCAAAGAATGCAAAATCGCAGCAGCTTTTGTGTGTCTGTGTTGTTTTGCGGCCTCGCGACCTCATTGTCGCTGTTAGCGCTGCTCCGGCTGAATTGCAAAAGGCACTTGAAGATTCGAGTCAGAGGCCCGGGCGGATGATGAGACAGTAACCTATTTTCCGTTTCTGGTCGACAGCCCAGATGCAGACCAGGAAATCTGCAAACAGCCAGTGGGAGAGAGAGAAACAGCCAGTCGTTCTTAAGTTCTTGGCGCTGCCGTCGGTTGCCAAGGGCAGGGAGCGTAGGATTGGACCGCCTGCGTGTCGGGGAGGCCAGCATGGTTTCTGCATGCACAGAGCATGTTCCTTGTGTCTGCGTGAGGAGGAACGCTATGGCCTCAAAAGTTAAATGTCACCGGAGATCGCTTCTGATTTTAATGCGGCAGACTCACTATGCGTTCCTACCCGGGGAACTTTGAATTCTGCCAAGACCGCCTTAGGAATGTCACAGCGAGCGTCACCAATGGGCAGCTGAAAGGGCGAGAGACCCCGAAGCTTGCGGTGCTTCTCACAGCTCTGTGGCGGCACCCAAATTTGAAATCTCGCCGGGAGACACACGGGGCGTTCATTTCTTGAGCTCGCGCACAATCGTCCACGCAAAACCACTTTCAGGCGTTACGCTCTTCCCATGTGTAAATGCTCAGGATTGCAGAGTTGGTGAATTTCTAACACACTGCTTGCATGGCTATTATCACGAGATCGCCTTACCCCTATATATGCCCACACTGCCGCTTCAGTCGGAGAAAGTGGCGCCGGTGTTGGAAATTAGACAGGCGCCAGGAACATCTTGCTATAGCGTAGGTCCAGTTACAAGTCTACAGGTGAAACTCAAAAAATTAGAATACCGTGGAAAAGTCCATTGATGTAAGCAATTGTTTTCATTAGCCGCTGGAGTTTAATATATGAGATAGACTCATGACATGCAAAGCGAGATATGTCAAGCCTTTGTTTGTTATAATTGTGATGATTATGGCGTACAGCTGATGAGAACCCCAAAGTTGAAATTGTTAATTTGGGGTTCTCATTAGCTGTACGCCATAATCATCACAATTATAACAAATAAAGGCTTGACGTATCTCGCTTTGCATGTCATGAGTCTGTCTCTTATATTAGTTTCACCTTTTAAGTTGAATTACTGAAAGAAATGAACCTTTCCATGATACTCTAATTTTTCGAGTTTCACTTGTATGATTCTCCCCTCACCTTCGTTCATCCTTCTCTATTTGACCTTGGGCAGACCCCAGCTGGAGACCTGCGCCCACTTCTGGACGCCACAATTTAAGGAGGGGGTTGACAAGCTGGAACGTGTGCAGACGAGGGGGACCAAGGTGATCGAGGGTATGGAAACCAAGCCTTAGGAGGAACAGTTGAGAGAGTTGGGTGTGCTGAGCCTGGAAAAGGGGAGACGGAGAGGAGCAATTTCCACATGAAGAAATGCTTCCTTTTTGCCCGTCCTGATTCTTCCAAAGTCCAGCTTCACTGGATGGTTTCCAGGTTAAAAGACTCAAAGTGGCAGTGGTCACATTTTTGGGTTGGTCTCCACTATGGCAAAGCTTGAGGAGGTGTTGCAAGGATCTTGGAGGAAACAATATCTTGGAGAGCCAGTGTGGTGTAGTGGTTAAGAGTGGTAGACTCGTAATCTGGGGAACCGGGTTCGCGTCTCCTCTCCTCCACATGCAGCTGCTGGGTTACCTTGGGCCAGTCACACTTCTCTGAAGTCTCTCAGCCCCACTTGCCTCACAGAGTGTTTGTTGTGGGGGAGGAAGGGAAAGGAGAATGTTAGCCGCTTTGAGACTCCTTCGGGTAGTGAAAAGCGGGATATCAAATCCAAATCCAATACCAAACCCCGAATCTTTGACAGCTACAGTTCATTTTTTGTGCTCTGTCTTGCAGTCTTTCTTCTCCCTCTTTTAGTCCGCAAATGTCCCCAAGCGGTGTTCTTTAGCGTTCTGGATCTCAGGAGAGTTTGTTGCAACGCATAGCTAAGTGTCGTTTTTTTTACGATGGGCGTTTTTGAAGTCATTTGCAGCCTTGAGACCCATTGCGTTTGGGTTCAACTGAGGAATTTGCAAGGCCAGAAACAGCCTTACTACTGCTTTGCATCTTCAGAGCTTTGATGTCTGCTGCACGACTCCCATCATCCCTGACCGCTGGTCCTGCTAAGTTAGGGATGATGGGAGTTGCAGCCCCAACAAAAGCCGGAGACGCAAGTTTGGGAAACCCTGATCTAGTTCGAGCCTGCTGCAATGCAGGAATCTTTTGCCCAATGTGGGGCTCGAACCCATGACCCTGAGAGCAAGAGTCTCAGGCTCTACCGAATGCCGCCTCCTTCAGCTCCTTGCTCTGCACCTATCCAGGGGTGTAGCAAGGGGCCCCCGCGCCCGCTTCCATAATGGAGGGGGTGACAAATAATCAAGGAACATTTTTTTTTGATTTTTTTTGAATATTTTCTTTTTGAAAATGCCTGCTCCGAAGGTCTTATCTTACTATACTATGAATTCTATAGCTATATATGAAATTTCATGCATATCTGTTAATATCTTGACCCTCCTCCACCAAAATAGCTGTTCACTTGGCTGTTTTCCTATGTCTTGAAGGCTGAAATTTCAGTTCAGTGGGGCACTTACTGTTCCCAACCCTAACCCTGTGGAAAGCCATCTAATTAGACTTTAATTTGATTTTGAGATGTTTTTAGGAGGTAATTTAATTATTGTTTGATTTTTATACCAATGTTATGTATCTGATGTTACCCACCCTGAGCCTGACTTTGGCTGGGCAGGGCGGGATATAAATAAAAGTTTATTATTATTATTATTACTTGTTATTATTCCTTTGTAAGAAAATATGAAATAATGTAAAACCATTTTTGCGGGGGGGGGGGGGGTTTGACAAGAAATTATCCGCACCGGGTACCAATTTTATTCACCTGACCTTCCCGTGCCTGGGGGGGGGGTAATGACAATTTTTTTTTTTGCCCCCGGGTACCAATTTACCTTGCTACGCCCCTGCACCTATCGCCCACTGTGGCGTTTGCCCTTCCTGGGGAATATATGAGTGTGCAGGAGTAAGTGAAGGGTTAAGTGGCTGACCCTGGGCGGACCAATAAACAGAGGGAGGAGGAGCTAGGGGCAGCTGAACAAAGGCAGTTGGAGTTAGACAGTTGGTTAAGGGCAGTTGACTGAAGCAGTTGGTTGGTGGGTGGTTGGTGACTGTGAGGGTTGGTGGTGTGGTAGAGTGGTGAGCGTAGCGTTAGGACAGGGTTGAGATAAGAATACAGTGGTGCCTCGCTAGACGAAAAACTCGCTAGACGAACGGCATTCGTCTAGCGGAAGCTGCCCCGCAAGACGAAAAAGTCTATGGGGCTGCCTCGCAAGACGAAAAATTTTCGTCTTTTTTTCCGTTTAGCCGCTTCGCTAGACGAAAAACCCACTAGACGAAAATTTTCACAGGACGAATTATTTTCGTCTAGCGGGGCACCACTGTAAGTATATACCAATGTAACCAATATCTTAAGTTTGTTGATATTTTAAATAAACACTTATTATTTTGTTTAAAATCACACCCTGACTGTGACAGTGATTACCAGGGAAGAAGAAGAAGAAGAAGAAGAAGAAGCAGAGTTTGGATTTGATATCCCGCTTTATCACTACCCGAAGGAGTCTCAAAGCGGCCAACATTCTCCTTTCCCTTCCTCCCCCACAACAAACACTCTGTGAGGTGAGTGGGGCTGAGAGACTTCAGAGAAGTGTGACTAGCCCAAGGTCACCCAGCAGCTGTATGTGGAGGAGGGGAGACGCGAACCCGGTTCACCAGATTACGAGTCTACCGCTCTTAACCACTACACCACACTGGAGGGGATCCTGGTTGGTGGCCGCGAAGCGCCGTGGTGGCACAGGGATCAATAGTCCGTTAAAAGACCGGGGACCCTGTGTGATCGCCACACCCACCCTGTGGACATGCCAGGCAGCCAGCAGGCATGTGTGATGCTCTGCGATTTGGAGGTCATTCTGCAGCGAGTCAAGTTGGTGCCTTTTGCATTTCTAGATAGTTGTGGCGGGTGATCTTTGGTTCTTGACTTCGTGGTATTGGGCCTGTTCGGCACGGCTGTCATTCTCCCTTGGTTTCTGTCCAGGCAAATAGCACTGAGATGAGGTCAGGGATTGGTGGAGTGGTTTTGCTGACACAAAGGCAGCTTTTGTTCCTGACTTTGCAGGAAATGGCATTCCCCCTTGTGTTTCTTAGCAGCGATGGGCATCTCTCCTACTTTTGCCTCCCTCTCAGCCTTCTGACAACAACCCCCCCCCCCGCCTGCGTCAGCAGAAACATTCAGAAAGAGGGGGGCTTATTGGCAGAAATACTGATTTGCAAGTATGTGGGACGCGATTATATTTAAGTGACGTGTGCGCAGAACCGTGAAGGTTGGCACAGTGCTTAATCTCATTGCGAGGCCTTGAGAAATGAGATAAAAGTATGCAAGGTGATCTCGCGTTTCTGCAGGAATGCAGGGGAAAATAACTTAATGCGTCTTCCAGGGTCCAAGCCTTGTTGGACAGGTAGCCTTCCAAGAGGCTCAGGACTGCGGCTCTGTTACTAATACCAGAATAAAAGCTAGCAGGTGTACTGTTGAAGTCAACAACGCGAGGAATATTGCTTTTTGACCACTGAGTTCAGCCGTAAACGTCAGTAAAATGGCCAGAGGTGGGCTATTGCCTGTGTGTTCCCCTGCCTTCCTACAACACAGTGTGCATTTTGATGAAAATTGTCGTGGCCTATCTTGGAATCTTTGGTACTAATAGACACCAGCAGTCTTAGTTCAGTATAAGTTATATGCCAAATTAAAGATGTGTGTATGCACACACAAAAAACAACCTTCACCGTTTTAGGTCAAGCATTGTGTTTGCTTTTCATTTTGTTCTTGCCTGTTAAATCCCACAAACTATTTGAAAGGAGGATGTGATTTTTCAGGCCCTTCCTGCTCTTAAACCAGAACCAAGTCATTTTGAGACAGGCTGCAAAGTCGCTTGCTTTTGTCAGTTTATTTATTTGTTTTTATTCAACCGGCGCCATTGCCTGGCATTGCATGGGGATTCCCAGAAACCAGAAGATCTGATTTTGAATTGGCCGGTTCAAATCAGTGCCGTTCTGAAAAGCTCCCTCCGCCATCTTGATTCAGATTGGCGTCCGGTTGTATCAAGAATGGAAACAGAAATGTGGTCCCTTCCTCTCAGGAGGCACCATGACAAAAGAGGTGGCCAAATGCAGAGCCGACAGCTTTCCAAAATATATAGCAGACGAATTATCCGGGGTGGAAAATTCCCAGGCACCTCCTTACTCAGGCACCTGAAAATTGCAGCGTGCTCATTGCTGGCTAGCAAAGTATGGTTTAATCAAGAGTCAGTTTAGCATGGGAGGTAAGCTTCCAATTTGGATCCTGCCCAGGCAGAACATCCCTCAAGACTTCTTCTCAGTGGGGTAATTTGAAAGTCCTGCCAGCTGAGAGCACATCATGTAGAGTTTCGTTGAAAGTTTGCTCCTCAGGTAGGTTTGCTTGACATTGGTCAATTGGAGATGGGTCATTGAAGTTCGTCTTTTGTCTCTGTTGTGTGTGTGTTTTGGGGCCAGATCTCTGTGAACTTGACCAGTTCTTCTCCATATAGGATACACTCGTCCAAAGGGAGCGGGTGGCGCTGTGGTCTAAAACACAGAGCCTCTTGGGCTTGCTGATCAGAAGGTCGCCGGTTCAAATCCATGCGACAGAGTGAGTTCCCGTTGCCCTGTCCAACCTAGCAGCTGGAAAGCATGCCAGTGCAAGTAGATAAATAGGTACCTTTGTGGCGGGAAGGTAAACGGCGTTTCCATGCACACTGGTTTCCGTCACGGTGTCCCGTTGCTCCAGAAGCGGTTTAGTCCTCCTGGCCACATGTCCCGGAAAGCTGTCTGTGGACAAATGCCAACTCCCTCGGCCTGAAAAGCGAGATGAGCACCGCAACCCCATAGTCGCTTTTGACTGGACTTAACCGTCCAGGGGTCCTTTACCTTTACCTTTTTTTTTGCACTCATCCAATCCATGATGCTCTGCCCCAGGAGTCCCTTCCAGCTGGATGTTGTGGCTGGCCCTGTGCAGAACCACAGATTTGCACGTGCTACGTTGGAAACCCGGCTCTGCCTCAGTTTCCTGGCCCTGCAAGCACCCAGGAAGGCCTTCCTGTTTCGCCCAGCTTTCACAGGAGTGCCCTAATTATTGGTTGGTGCAGTTTTACTTCTGCAGCCTGGGCTTTGTTTTAATTATGTGGTCTGTGATTTAATTAGATATTGCACAATGGCTTATATAATGAACGTAGTACACACTCACTTACACTGCTGTGCCGGCAAACTGCCCATCATGGGAAGAAGAGCAGGAAAAAAGCTGGTGTATTTCCACCAACATTTGGAGGGTGCAAAATATTATTATTATTATTATTATTATTATTATTATTATTATTATTATTATTATTATTTAGCTCTCCCACCTAGCACTTTCTTCTTCCACAAAGTTTCCTTTCCGTTGAGTCTAGAGACCGAGAAAAGCAAGTAAGGTTTGAGCTCGCAGCCACAAAATGTATTGATGGACGCTATCTTTAAGATGTGGAACGGTCACCCTTGGGAGGTTGTGGACTCTTTCCTTCCTTGGAGGTTTTTAAGCAGAGATCGCATGCCCATCTGCCAGTGGATACTTTAGCTGAGACTCCTGCATTGCAGGGGGTTGGACTAGATGACCCCTGGGGTTCCTTCCAACTCTACAATTCTCTTGTCATCTGCATCAGTGCTTGAAATTAGGCGTGGAGATCTCTGGATGCTAGGTTCGTGACATATGGCTGGCCCCTTCAGCTTTCCTAAGCAGGTAAGCAGAATAGCCTGTTTATTCCATTTATAGCCTACCTTTTCCTCCAAGGAGTACATGGTTCACCCCCTTCCTCAGTTAATCCCTACAACGACCCTGTGAGGTAGGTGAGGCTCCAAGGTCACCAGGGTGAGCTTCATGGCGGAGTGGGGATTCGAACCCCGATCTCCCAGGTTGTCAGGAGTACATGCAGGAACCAGGCCCCGTGACCAGCAGGGCTTCGCAGGACTGGGGCCTTCCTAAGTTTGTTCTGAAGAGGCAAGGCGTGGCCGCACAGGTGTGGCCGATTGGTAACACATAGCACCTGGTGGCAAGAGCCGGGAAGGGATATAAGGTTAGCATTTCCCTTTGGATGTTTTCCACAGCAACACACTTCCTGCCTTGGGCTTCTTGACTCCTGGTTCCTGATCCTCAGACCCTTGGCTTCCGGACTCCCGTTCCGGCTCCCACCCCGCCGTCTTGCCCCCAGTCCCGACGTCCTCAGCTGGGACTTCGACCGCCCGTGAACCGGACCGTGACACAGGTCCTAGTCCACCGTGCCACATGTGGCTTCCTAGAGTCCTCCTCCTGTTGGGCAGCTCTGTCAATTTAAGTAGGTAAATATGGAAACAGCGAAATGTCACTTAGAGAAGGGTCTGAAATATATTCCTTGAAGCCTGAATTTGTTTCGTTCTGCATCGTTTCGTTGAATGTTTTAATATGTTGTTAAAGAGCTTAGAGATATTGGAGAGAGGGATGAAAACTTTCCTCTATCCACTTTCCATAAACGTCTTAACTCGCCTTTTCACTAAACTATAAATTCATAAATGCTGCAAGCTTTCCTCATAGCGGAGCCTGCTCCATCCCTTTGATAATTTTGGTTGCCCTTTTCTGAACCTTTCCCGGCTCTGCAACATCCTTATTTTTGTGGCAAACCAAGGATGGGTTTCCCACAATCTCTTGTGGAAGCCAGCTTCCGTTCCTCATCCTCTTGAGCTGCCTAGCTGTTCACTGGCTCCCAGAGTTGAGGAGTTCAGAAACGGAGAGAGACTTGGCAAGCAATGAATGCAGTCCCTCGTCTTCCTCCCCCAGTGGAGTTTTGGAGCTGGACTGTGACAAAGTCGCTAGGCCTTGCAAAGTTGGAAGGGGGCGATGCATAGCAAATACAGCTTCCGAGATGCGGAAGCTGGCAAGCGAAGTGTAGGGAGGAAACAAACCAGGGACGTTTTCCGTTTGTTTGCATTGGTGTGGGTGAGCTTGTCTGGAGAATGGAGAGCTTGGCATCGGAAGGGTCCAGATCACGGCTAGGCATGCTGGAACCACACTCCGTGTGTAAAGAGGCAGGAATAACATGAGTAGGCAGAGAAAGAGAGGCCTGGACGCATTACTTACGGCATTGGGAAGCTTGGGAACTGAAGTAGGACTGGTGAGAGCTGTAGTCCAGAAGTCAACAGTGTGATGCAGCAGCTAAAAAAGCCAATGCAATTCTGGGCTGCATCAATAGGCGTATAGCGTCTAGATCAAGGGAGGTAATAGTACCACTATATTCTGCTCTGGTCAGACCTCACCTGGAATACTGTGTCCAGTTCTGGGCACCACAGTTCAAGAAGGATAGTGACAAGCTGGAACGTGTCCAGAAGAGGGCAACCAAAATGGTCAAAGGCCTGGAAACGATGCCTTATGAGGGACGGCTTAGGGAGCTGGGTATGTTTAGCCTGGAGAAGAGAAGGTTAAGGGGTGATATGATAGCCATGTTCAAATACATAAAAGGATTAGCTTATATATGCGGGACACCTGGCTTACTAGTAGTACATGTGAAAAGGATCTAGGAGTCTTGGTGGATCACAAGCTGAACATGAGTCAGTAGTGTGATGCAGCAGCAAAAAAGCTAACGCTATTCTAGGCTGCGTCAACAGAACTAGTGTCCAGAGCAAGGGAAGTAATTGTTGTTGTTCAGTCGTGTCCGACTCTTCGTGAACCCATAGACCAGAGCACTCCTGTCTTCCACTGCCTCTCACAGTTTGGCCAAACTCATGCTAGTTGCTTCGAGAACACTGTCCAACCATCTCGTCCTCTGTCATCGCCTTCTCTTTGTGCCCTCCATCTTTCCCAACATCAGGGTCTTTTCTAGGGAGTCTTCTCTCCTCATGAGGTGGCCAAAATACTGGAGCCTCAACTTCAGGATCTGTCCTTCCAGTGAGCACTCAGGGCTGATTTCTTTAAGGATGGATAAGTTTGATCTTTTTGCAGTCCATGGGACTCTCAAGAGTCTCCTCCAGCACCATAATTCAGAAGCAATGATTCTTCGGCAATCAGTCTTCTTTATGGTCCAGCACTCACTTCCATACATTACTACTGGGAAAACCATAGCTTTAACTCTACGGATCTTTGTCGAGGGAAGTAACAGTACCACTCTATTCTTCCTTACACACTTGGAATACTGTGTCCAATTCTGGGCACCACAATTTAAGAAGGATGTTGACAAGCTGGAAGGTGTGCCGAGGAGGGCGACCAAGATGATTGGGGTCTGGAAACCAAGCCTTATGGGGGGCAGTTGAAGGAGCTGGGTGTGTTTAGCCTAGAAAATAGGAGACAGGATAGTCATCTTTACATATCTGAAGGGCTGTCACATGGAAGATGGAGCAAGCTTGTTTTCTCCCTGCTCTGGAGGAGAGGACTTGAACCCATGGCTTCAAGTTGCAAGAAAGGAGATTCTGACCAACATTTGGAAAAACTTTATGACAGTTAGACCTCATCGGAAGTGGAACAGATCCCCATGAGAGGTGGTGGCCTCTCCTTCCCTGGAGATGTTTAAGCAGAGGTTGGAGAGCCAGTGTGGTGTAGTGGTTAAGAGTGGCAGACTCGTAATCTGGGGAACCGGGTTCGTGTCTCCGCTCCTCCACATGCAGCTGCTGGGTGACCTTGGGCCAGTCACACTTCTCTGAAGTCTCTCAGCCCCACTCACCTCACAGAGTGTTTGTTGTGGGGGAGGAAGGGAAAGGAGAATGTTAGCCGCTTTGAGACTCCTTCGGGTAGTGAAAAGCGGGATGTCAAATCCAAACTCTTCTTCTTCATCATCTGTCAGGGATGCTTTAGCTGAGATTCCTGCATCACAGCAGGGGGTTGGACTAGATGACCCTTGGTTCCCTTCCAACTCTACGATTCTGTGATCCTATCTGAGTTTCTAACACTTGCCCCGGAGTGAACCCTCTTCCCTAGATAAAAACATGCAAATGGATGTGTCGGTCCCAAAGGAGGTAAGAAGCCAGGATTGGAGAATTGATGGAGATTCCAGAAGAGCGTATGAGAAGCCTGTTGGATCGGGCCAGCGTCCCATCACCCTACTCTCACGGCAGCCAAGCATATGCTGCAAAGGGAAAACCCTCGAGGGCGAGAGCTAGTTTCCCCGTGACTTCCCGCAAGTGAAATTCGGAAGTGTTGCTTTGCCCAATTGTGGAGGCTGAGCTCATGTCAGCAAACTGGCCTGTTCCTCCTTTACCTCTGTGCATATTGATTTGGATCCAGCTTCCTGCATTCATCTACCCCACTTTAGTGCCAGACAAACTAACTGCCCCCCCCTTGGTGTGTTTTTTCTCCCCTGCCAGGCCCCTTTGGTAGTTCACATTCTCTCTCTGTTCGGCTCTTGCTGCTGCTGCTGCTGCTGCTCCAGGCCTTGGCATGCTGCCACCCAGAGCTGGAATACTCTGCATTTGCAAAGCTGCCAGTTTAAATGATTATGTTACGATTCCCCGTAGAGTTGGCCTCCCTCTTCCCCCTTCTTAAGCTTCCCCCCTCTCCCTCCCCGGCGCTGCTTTTCCTCTTAAATTGGCACTTGAGATTGCTAATTGAAGGCAGACATCGCCGCCCGGGGACAGGACTGGAGAGACGCCTCGCGTTCCCGTCCTTTTCTCTGGAAGACGCCCCCCTCCCCGCAGGTCCCCGTCCCCCAAAGGCGACACTCTGCTTTGGAGAGAAGGCGGCAGAAGCGACAGCTGTCCGCAGCAGGGGGGCGACTCTCAAGGTAGGTCCGGGCGCCTGTTTCGGCCACGTCGCGAGAAGCAAGCTGTGGGTCCCCGGAGTGCGCAGGAGGAATATCTCTGCAAGCTCTTTCTCCTGGAAGCTCTGGGAGATTTATTGGCCTCGCTGTGCGAGAGTTTATCAGGGTTGGGAAAGTCTGTCCCTTTGAGGTTGAGGACTTGCAGCTGTTGGCCCAAGGCGGGGAGGGAGGGGGTTGGCGGGGAAATCCCCCCCAAAATGCCATTGGTGAGGGTTTCTCCCCGCTCCCTCTCGGCCGCTGGGGTGGGCTGGGGATAAGCGAGGAGGAGACACCAAGCCACTTGGAAATGGGCAGAAGGGGGGGGAGATCTGAAGTTATCTGCTTCCAGGCTCTGCAAAGCGTTGGAGCTGTTTGTGCCTTTGCCGGTTCGGCCTTAATCCTTACAAGCTGGAGTAGTCGAAGGGGCCTGCAGGAAATAAATGCACCCTGCATGCTGCAGGAAGTTCCCTTTCAACCATGCCCCGATTTGAGCATTGCACGCCGCTTGCGTTGCCCCCCGTGCTAGGCGCTGTACAGGAAGGAGATGGGAGGGGCCGTCCCTGTTGCAGAGATGGTCTGACGAACAAAAGCTGTTTGAGCGTAGGAAGGATTCCTTTGGAAGGGGTGGTGGTGGTGGTGGTGGAGACTTCTAAGCGGTGGCTGGATGCCCATGCTTCCAGGGAGGGGACTCTTAAACTGCGATTCCTGCATTGCAAGGGGTTGGACTAGATGGCCGTTGGGGTTCCCTCCCCGTTCTCCAATCCCGTGAATCTGCACTACGCCACGCCTCCTGGCTGAAGCCACCAAGTGGGTCTGCGCCTGTTCGTTGCCGAGATGGGTTTCACGGTGGTGAAAAGGTGGACTACAAATGAAAGAGAATCGATGTGCTAGATTGATAAAATGGACAAGGGGCTGGGGATTGAGTTTTCCTGCGAGATCCATTTACTGTTGTATTTTATTTTCTGGTTCGCTGTCTTAATCCGTTTTGCTCTCTATAGCTTTATTTATTGTGAAGCCACCCAGAGGACTTCTCTTCCCTGCCCCCGCCTAAATATTTTATGATTTTCGCTTTTATTGATCGGGGGGGGGGGAATGAGCCTGTTGGGTTGGTTCTTTCATCAGCAAACCTTCCTCTTTTATTTGCATAGAGCTTTCATTGTTCAGAGAGCTTCGACATAGGTGATCATCAGCAATAGAAACTCTAATCATAGAATCAGAGAACTGTAGAATCGGAAGGGGGACCCCAAGCGTCATCTAGTCCACCCCCACCCCCGCAATGCAGGAATCTCCGCTAATAGACAATGATATCAGCTATTTGCTGATAGGTTATGGTTGCCACAACAGAATGTCTAGGCGCCATTCCCCCCCCCCCCCCAATGGAATTATTGTCGTTGTTTTCAGGTTACAGGGAACCAGGCAGAGAGGGCCTTCTCGGTAGTGGCACCCGCCCTGTAGAACACCCTCCCACCAGATCCACCAGATGTCAAAGAGAAAAAACAACCACCAGACTTTTAGAAGATATCTGAAGGCAGCCCTGTTTAGGGAGGCTTTTGATGTCTAATAGACTATTGCATTTTAATATTCTGTTGGAAGCCGTCCAGAGTGGCTGGGGAAACCCAGCCAGATGGGCGGGGTATAAATTATTATTATTATTATTATTATTATTATTATTATTATTATTATGTGCTTTAAATTTTAAAGGGGGGGATCTGAAAGCGGTTTACAACGCATTAAAACACCAAGTGAAACATTCCAGAATGAAACAAAATTCAAGTTGCCGGGGAAATATTTCAGATCCTTCTCTTAAGTAGCAGTTTGCTTTCTCCATATTTAGTTACCTGCTTCATTTATATAGCTGCCCCATTGCAGAATC
This sequence comes from Lacerta agilis, assembly GCF_009819535.1. NCBI lineage: Eukaryota > Metazoa > Chordata > Lepidosauria > Squamata > Lacertidae > Lacerta > Lacerta agilis. The sequence continues at coordinate 81,000,853 of NC_046318.1, read as the reverse complement.
AAGTGTGGGAAACCAGGATGGTCTAATGGTTAGAGCAGGCATAGGCAAACTCAGCCCTCCATCTGTTTGGGACTACAACTCCCGTCATCCCTGACCACTGGTCCTCTTAGCTAGGGATGATGGGAGTTGTAGTTCCAAAACATCTGGAGGGCCGAGGTTGCCTATGCCTGGGTTAGAGTGATAGACTAGGACTGGGGAGATCTGGGTTCAAATCTCCCACGGGGGATTTGCCACCACCTGACAAAAGAACCATGTGATTCTGGCGTCAGGTTTGTGGCATGGAAGCAGCAGCAGAACATGGAGCGTGGACTGCTGCTTCTCGTCCCCGCGCAGGACGGGGTTGGGCTAGATGACCCTCGGATCCCTTTCCCACTCCTCATTCCCACAATCTGTACATTCTCAGGCTTTTGTTCACCGCGGTGATTGCGCAGGAAGCTGTCTTGAGATGTGCGGATGTCTTGGAGAGGAAGGTATTGTTGGGGTGGGGGAGAGGGGTTGGCTCATCTCTCGACCGACTCCCAAAGTAGGGTCCAGCACGCAGCAATCTCCGAAATTAAATTCACGACCTCTCCTAGCAACTGCGTTGGTGGACCCCTGGAGACAATAACGCGAGCGCTCTCTCATGTGCTCCTCTCCATCCTGCAAGGGCGCATGGAGCAATGGGTGCAATTCAGCGCATGCATTCCTGCATTTATTTATCCCCCTTCCGCTCCCTTTCCTTTTTCTAACCCTCCCTTCTCCAACCCCTCCAGACCTTTTTCTCCTTCCTGCTCCTACAGAGCAACAAAACTCCCTCCCTGGTCCTAGAAATGCATGGAGTATTCTCCCAGGGACGGCACTTGCTCCCAAGCGCAGGGCTGGAGCGCCGGACAGAGGTTCCGGTTCGTGAGTAACTCCCGGGAAGGGACACGAGTCTCTGCTTCCTTTTCCTCCTCCGACCTTTAACCAGGTCACTGTGAGCTGGTGTGCGTTTGTGAGTTCGGTGGCGTTCTTGTTTCTTTAAATAAGAAACAAAACAAAAAAATCCCGAAGGAACAGAGGGAGAGAAAGCGGGGGAAAGGAAGAGGGGAAGGTGAACTCCCGGAAATGTGCATTTTTGAACGTCCGTCCTTTTTATAGCAGATGCCGTTTCCTTTTGCTTCCAAATGCAGAAGCTCTCTGGACAGTGCCTCTCTCTTTGGAGCTGTCCTGCACATTTCCTGCCGGAGTGGCAGATGTCTGCGGCTATTGAGGGAGGAAAAAAACCGTCTGGGCGGATGACACTGTTGCTTCCTCTCCTCTCCGCCCCCCTCTTGCGCTCCCTTCCCATCTTTCCGGCTTCCACTTGGCCCCGTATTCATGCAGATGTTTGGGGCCTCTCCTCACTCCCTCTAACCCTTTCATCTTCCGCATCCTGCCTCTCCACGCCCTTCCACCCACTGGGAATTGGGCGAACTTTGCTTTCCTGTTGCTCCTCTCCTTTGTGCCAGCTGCTTCTCTCTTCTCTCTCTCTCTCTTTCTCTTCCCTCCTTTCTTTTGTCTGCAAAACAGTCCTCGAAACTGCAAGCAGGGAATCCAGCAAGCAGAGGTCCTTGGGATAGAGTAGGGTGGGTCCTAATCCTTTGCTGCTGCCGTGCCGGCTCTTAAACCTCCCCAATTTGGTTTCTCTTTTTTAAAACAACAACGCTAAACTAAAATTTTTATTATGCTTGTTAACACACACAAATGCATTCAGAATCGAAGGGGTTGATTTAAACAGCAAATCATAAATAAGTATCAGATCTCCTCCTTCCTTTAACACAACTCTCTATGTATTTTAAATACGCAGTTGCATAAATAATCCAAACGTCATTGTCTTCTGTAAATATCGGAGCAAAAGTATCAAATTGTCTGTATAAATTTGTGTGTCTGATCAGGGTTAAAAGGCATGCCAGTAAATAGAGAAACCAGCTAAATTTCATTTGCACGATGCCCTCTTAAACCACATGATGTCTGTTCTTCTAATTCTTTCTAGATATGATTCCTAACTCCATTTATTTTGTATTCCACTGGAGGTTACTATCCTATCTTGACACTGTGGTTCATTTTATTACTTCTGGTTTGCTTTCTGTGCTTCGTGACCCTTGCGAGTGTCTGGAGCATGTCCTTTGTGCATAGCCTTGCCTCCTGGACTTCACTAGAATCTCAGAAATTTAGAGATGTAAAGGGACCCCAAGGGTCATCCAGACTGACCCCCCTGCAATGAAGGAATCCTGCCCACAGCTATCCCTTGGGTGGGCTCGAACCATCAACCTTCTGGTGAACAGCCATTGTCTTGATTGAACAGGGAGACCCCCCACGGAACACCCAAATATATCAGTGGATTTTGGGGGGGTGCGTGTGAATGAGTAGCAGTGGCCGAGCTGTCTTTTGTGGGGCCTTGCCCCCCCCCATTTTTAAAGTTAGACAGGCTCCAACACTCCACATTTTCTTTGAATGCAACCCCCCCCCCACCCATTTTATTGGTACTGGCTTTTCCAGAAGGACGTGTCAACTCGTTGGCATTGTTCTAGCCCCCCCCCGAAAACTGTAAACTAACCAGATGTTTAACTGAGAATCAACCACAACCAGTCCATCATTTGGGAAATAAGACTTTAGAGCCATCTTTCCCCCAATGTTTGAGTGTAACCTTTTGGCACCTAGCTTATACATCTACAGGTGAAACTCGAAAAATTAGAATATTGTGGAAAAGTCCATTTATGTGTGCAATTGTTTTCATTAGCTACTGGAGTTTAATATATGAGATAGACTCATGGCATGCAAAGCGAGATATCTCATATATTACAGTAGTTTCACCTTTTAAGTTGAATTACTGAAAGAAATGATGTGGGAGGAACTGTCGCAGAAAACACCATTTGCCCCGAGTCCCCTAAATTAAGAACCGGCCCTCTTTCGCCTTAATCACAATTGCTATATTTGGTGAGTGTGTAGGCAACTTGTGGTAAACCGCAGAAGTCAAGAGGGCACCTGAATTAAGTTTATTCATAGCTGGAGGCCGGACCCATTTCTTTCTCCCCCTCCAGAACTCTTCACCCCCTTCACAGACTTAGCAACAACCGAGTAAGTTGTGCTAGCAAAAAAAAAGATTAAATAAAATGCAGCCTTAATTGTTGTGGTCCATGTAGGTCTCATCTGGATGGATTTGATTTAAATCAAATCAATTTAAATCACTAGCCAGTAATAAGACTGGATTTAAATCTTTTTTTTTTTTTTACAGAAAGACTCATTCTTGCTGGTATAATCTTAATATTTACAACCAGATGAAGGTTTCATTTTTGGAATAATAAATTTTCAGAGTCGTTTTTACAGTTATATCAAAAATTGCTGATTTGGTTATACTATTAGAAATACATAATTATGAAATTATTGTGAGGTTTAATATTAACTGTTTATATCTGGACAGCTTTTCTGCTGTACTTCATTGGAAGGAGAAAAATAATCATTTCCTTAACAATTTATTTAACTAAAACAATAACATAGCATATGTATCCATGTTTCTTAACTGATGTGGTTAAATATTTTTTTAAAAAACAAAAACAAAACCTTAGATTGAAGTTTTAGCACACATGAAAAACTTAAAACAAATCCTTTTTTCCTGATGAATAGCCTTTGGACTATAACGTAACTTAAACAGAAAACTATATTTAGAAAGATTTTTCCTCCAAAAGCATTTTTTTAAAAAAAAATATCCAAAAAAAATTATAAAAAATATTGCAAAGCACAGAGCATCTGTTGTTGTTATTTATTAAAGTCGTATGCTCCCTTCATCTGTAGATTTCATGGCTGTTCCCTGCATAAAAATACAAGGTCCAGAGGGTGGCAACACGAGAGCAGGGCCTTCTCTGTGGTGGCTCCCCATCTATGGAATGCTCTCCCCAGGGAAGTTCGCCTGGCGCCTTCATTAGACACATTTAGGCTCCAGGCAAAAAACGTTCCTTTTTAACCAGGCGTTTGGTTGATCCGATTTACATCCTATGCCCTTTTAAAATGTGGCTCTCTTTTTTGGGGGGGGGGTTGTTTATTGGGTTATTGTTCTTATTTTGATTTTATCTATTGTGATCTTTTCTGTGAACTGCCCTGAGACCTCCGGGTATAGGGCGGTATATAAATTCAATAAAAATAAATAAATCAATAAGAACAAATCAGTACCTCTCCCCAACACATTCAAAAGTGTATTAGATGTTGACCAGCCAGAGTAGAGAAGAGTTTGGATTTGATATCCCGCTTTTCACTACCCGAAGGAGTCTCAAAGCGGCTAACATTCTCCTTTTCCCTTCCTCCCCCACAACAAACCCTCTGTGAGGCGAGTGGGGCTGAGAGACTTCAGAGAAGTGTGACTAGCCCAAGGTCACCTGACAGCTGCATATGGAGGAGCGGGGACGCGAACCCGGTTCACCAGATTACGAGTCTACCGCTCTTAACCACTACACCACACTGGCTCCTGGGAGGGGAGGAATGTTTTTTTGCCTAGCACCTCAAGATGTGCAATGAAGGCGCCAGGCGATCCTTCCTGGGGAGAGCATTCCACAAAGGGGGAGCCACCACAGAAAAGGCCCGTTTTCGTGTTGCGACCCTTCAAATTTCTTGAGGAGGCACACAAAGGAGGACTCCAGAAGATGATCTCGGGGAAACAATTCCTCATTCGGGATTGTTCCAGACCAGGGGGTCAGCAAACTTTTTCAGAAGGGGGCCGGTCCACTGTCCCTCAGACCTTGTGGGGGGCCGGACTAGTATTTTGGTGGGGAAAGGAAAATAATGAATGAATTCCTATGCCCCACAAATAACCTAGAGATGCATTTTAAATAAAAGCACACATTCTACTCATGTAAAAACACGCTGATTCCCGGGCCGCATCTGGCCCCCGGGCCTTAGGTTGCCTACCCGTCTTTTGGTGGCCCCTTTCTGAACCGTCTCCAGCTGCACGGTATCCTTTTTTTCTTACAGCAGGATGGAGGGGGAAAGGAAGGATGTTGCTGTAAATTATTACTTTTCTGGCCTTGTAATGTTGGCGTGTGGTTGAGCCGTCTTGCAACGGAAGGTGAGCTCCAGGCCATGCCTTGAGATGGGGTTGAGGCGAAGTTTGCCAAGGTGGTCGCAGTTTCCCCTGCACCTGGGCGAGGAGTAGGACCAGTGTGGATTTGATTTAAATCTAATTGATTTAAATCACTACTCGGTAAGACTTGGTTTAAATCATTCATTCATTGCTGGTATAATCTTAATTTTTACAACCAGATGGAAGGTTTCGTTTTTGGAATACTAAATTTTCAGAGTAGCTTTTACAGTTACATCAAAAATTACTGATTTGCTTAGGCTATTAGAAAATACACTGGCAGATAATTGTGAAATTATTGTGAGGTTCGATAAGTTAACTGTTTATATTTGCAGTCACAGGTGGGTAGCCGTGTTGGTCTGCCATAGTCAAAACAAAATCAAAAATTCTTTCCAGTAGCACCTTAGAGACCAGCTGAGTTTGTTCTTGGTATGAGCTTTCGTGTATCTGAAGAAGTGTGCATGCACATGAAAGCTCATACCAAGAACAAACTCAGTTGGTCTCTAAGGTGCTACTGGAAAGAATTTTTGATTTTGTTTATATTTGGACAACTTTTTCTGCTGTACATTGTTGGGAGAGAAACAATCATTTCCTTACTAACAATTTAAAGAATTTATTTGACTAAAACAATAACATTATAGCATATGTGTATCCATGTTTGTTAACTGATTGGTTTAAAAAAAAAAAGTTTAACCACAACACCTTAGACTGAGTTTTAGCATACATGAAAATCTTAAAACAAAGCCTTTGGACTATAATGCAACCTAAATAGAAAACTATCTTTAGAAAGATTCTTCCTGCAAAAGGATTGTATTTTTAAAATCCAATTTAAAAAATTTTTTAAATCTGATTTTTTTTTTTAAATGATTGATTTTTATCCACCCTTAATTGGATGCAGCTCTCCAGACTGTGCTGCGACAGCTTTAGGGTGATGGGGCGGGGGGGGGGGGAGATAAATCTTTCTTCTCAAAGGAAGCAGTCTTCGAGAGGAAGGGGAATCGGAGCTCAAGGAGGAATAAGCAGACATGCTGTGACTCAACAGTTTAATCTCCAGTGAGCAATCTAATCCTGGGATTTTTGCAAGATGCGGCTGTACCTGGGCGAGGTGAAAGAGAGAGCTGCTGGCACTGGATCCCCTCACCCCCCCCCAGCTGTGCTCTGGCTTCGATGGCTTAGGAGCACCCAAGTTTTGCTCATCCAGGACACGTACAACTTTGGGTTGATTTGCAGGTTACGCTTTTGGTGAGATGCCCCCCCCCCGTTGCCTCCTCCACCCTTTCCTGACTGCTCTGCCATTCTTGGAAATGTGGGGATGAAGCTTTGCTCCTTTAGGCCTCTGCTGTGCGGTCACAGCACATCCCACCTCCCTAAGGGGGGGGGGAAACACCTGGGAGCTTTAGTTTGGGGTGCTGGAAATTGGAACTGTGTGAGTGGTAAACTACACTTCCCAGGCTTCTCCAGGAAGTTGAAAACTGAAGATTCATAGAATCATAGAGTTGGAAGAGACCACAAGGGCCATCCAGTCCAACCCCCTGCCAAGCAGGAAACACCATCAAAGACAGATGGCTGTCAAGCCTCCGCTTAAAGACCTCCAAAGAAGGAGACTCCACCACACTCCTTGGCAGCAAATTTCACTGCCGAACAGCTCTCACTCTCACTTAAATCGCTGCATCTGTGATGAGTCGAAATCTCTTTTCTTGTCATTTGGATCCATTTCTTCCGGGTCCTGCCCTCTGGAGCAGCAGAAAACTAGCTTGCTCCATCTTCCACATACAGGTGAATCTCGAAAAATTAGAATCTTGTGGAAAAGTCCATTTATGTAAGCAATTGTTTTCATTAGCTACTGGAGTTTAATATATGAGATAGACTCATGACATGCAAAGCGACATATGTCAAGCCTTTGTTTGTTATAATTGTGACGATTTTGGCGTTCAGCTGATGAAAACCCCAAAGTTGAAATTGTTAAGTCGGGGTTCTCATCAGCTGTACGCCATAATCATCACAATTATAACAAATAAAGGCTTGACATATCTCGCTTTGCATGTCATGAGTCTATCTCATATATTAGTTTCACCTTTTAAGTTGATTTACTGAAAGAAATGAACCTTTCCACGATATTCTAATTTTTCGAGTTTCACCTGTATTTGAAGGCAGCCACCATATCCAAGCAAAACATATCCAAGTCCCTCAACCATTCCTCATAAGGCGGCTTCTCTGAGAGAAGCTCACGGCACCCACAGCTTGCTTGCACCGGTCCCTTCCCTTCCCTTGTCACTTCCTAACGTACCTTTCTGCCTCAGGAGAGGGAGAGAATTTGAACCCAGGACTTCTGCGACCCATAGCACAGCCTCTTCTTTTGGTCACCCGCACCTCCGTGCGTCCATACGTCGAAAGAGCTCTGCTTTTCTTTCTGGATGGTTATCCCAGCGGGGGTGGAAAGTTTCCATCCTGCTTAACGTGCACCTTAGTTCAAAGCAAGGCATTCTGGGAAGTGGTAGTTACAGGGTGAGCGGGCTGCCTTTGGGTGGCACCCTCTTCTCTCCCGTGTCCCGTCCTGCCCGCGGCTTCCGCAGTTACGGCCAATTTGAGGGTTTCGGGAAAAGGAGCTCGCGGCAAAACTTAATAGCAGCCTGCCCGTGGCGTGTCTGTGTTGCCGGGGCCTTTTGTTAAGGAGAAAATGAAAGGCTCTCAGCATTTCCTGGAGTTTCACTGGGTCCGTACCTGAAAATTACTGCTTGTGCCTCTATAAATCTGGAGGCATAAAATTGTCCTGCTGATGCCAGAATCTCACGGGCTTTTATGAGAGATTCCGGCGGCTCTGCAGTCTGCGGCCGACGGCAGTTCAAGGCAAAATCACTTCCACGGTGCCAGGTTCTTTGAGCATCTGTAGAACAGCGCAACAGCCAATATGACAAAGGTACCCCCTCCCCACCCCCAAAAGCCCAATGTTTCGGCAATACAAACATAACAAGATTACATGAAATGCATTACACCTCCTGGCGGTAGCAGAAAAAAACAAGGGAGCGTAACTTTTCCATCTTGCTTGTGTGTCCTGAAAGGCAAAAGTGAAAGGAAAGTGACTTAATTGCTTTTCAATTAATGGTTTTTCATGCCGATGATTTTAGCTGTTCTTTCTTTTATAATAAATAAATAATAATAAAAATTTTTTTATTTATACCCCGCCCTTCCCAGCCAAAAAAACGGGCTCAGGGCGGCTAACATCAATTAAAATCACAGCAAAATAAAACACATAAACACGATCAATTTAAAATAACAAATTAAGCTACAAATTTAAAAATTCAATTAAAACTGCAGGTCTCAATTTCAAAAATAACCCACCAATAAAAGATGAAGCGTAAATATTAAACAGAAGCCAACCCAAAGGCCAGGTGGAACAGCTCCGTCTTGCAGGCCCTGCGGAAAGATGCCAAATCCCGCAGGGCCCTGGTCTCTTGTGCTAGGCTGTTCCACCAAGTCGGGGCCAGTACTGAGAAGGCCCTGGCCCTAGTTGAGGCCAACCTAGCATCTTTATTGCTTGGGACCTCCAAAAGATTATTATTTGAGGACCTTAAGGTCCTACATGGGACATACCAGGAGAGGCGGTCCCTTAAGTACGAGGGTCTGTAAGACACCTTCAGTCCCTGTCCGGGTGAAAGGTGGGGATATAAATAAATATATATTAGTAGTAATTTCTAGGCTCTGAAGGGGTTGATGTAATTTGTGTGTGGCGACTCTCATCCCGTCCCGCATTTAAGAATTTTAAGAACTGCGTGCTGACCCTGGGATTTGCTCGTAAGCTAACCTTGGCCTGAACCCCATTTTCTTTTAGTACGCAACCTCCTCATTTGCCTAAACACCTTATTAGAGCCCAGATCACGCAATCACACTAACAGTTCACGGTTTACTGTGAACCCACATCACCGGGGCTTTTCGTAAACCACAATCCCTGGCTTTAGCCTTGTGTCTGAGCCAGAGGTTGCGGTTCGTATCCCCGTCCAACAACCCCACTATCATTAAGCCACTTTGGCTACGGGTCATAATCCTTCCTCTGGGCATATTGCTAAGCCTGCTATCGCGGTTTGTTTCCTCCTCCCAGACTCAAGAAACTGAGCAGATTCAGTTTCCTTGCGTACAGTAAACCGTGGTTAGCAGCTTACCATGACGCATGAACTTCCAAATGAAAACACTTTTTAAAACAAGCCTGGCATAATGGTAAACTTCCTCTTGCATCATTGGGCTGTGTTTTCCAAAGAAACCAACCTCTTGGAGAGAAGCAGTTGTACCCTTTTGTATTCAAAGCAGTAAATTCACACTGCTTGCTACTGGGAGCAGAATAGTGGATCTTGCTCTGTTATAGGAACAAAGTAGGTTGAAGTGGACTGTCCAACTTCAGGTGGGAGGATGCAGTCGCTCCCACCGCAAGAACAGGTAATTCCTCCCTGCAAATATAGAATCAAATAATTTTTAGACTTTGCAAACCATAGAGCATCGCAGGGAAGAGGCTGGGATGGAAACTCCCCCCCCTGTTGTTTTGGGGGTTCTTTTTATGTATGTGCTCTACATGGGGCTACCTTTGAAGGTGACCCGGAAACTACAACTAATCCAGAATGCGGCAGCTAGACCACTGAGACCATAAAACACCAGTCCCGAAAGACCTACATTGGCTCCCAGTACGTTTCCGAGCACAATTCAAAGTGTTGGTGCTGACCTTTAAAGCCCTAAACGGCCTCGGCCCAGTAGACCTGAAGGAGCGTCTCCACCCCCATCGCTCAGCCCGGACACTGAGGTCCAGCTCCGAGGGCCTTCTGGCGGTTCCCACCCTGCGAGAAGCGAGGTTACAGGGAACCAGGCAGAGGGCCTTTTTGCTAGTGTTCGCCCGCCCTGTGGAACGCCCTCCCACCAGATGTCAAGGAAATAAAGAACTATCTGACTTTTAGAAGACATCTGAAGGCAGCATTGTTTAGGGAAGTTTTCAGTGCTTGATGTTTTATTGTGCTTTTGATATTCTGTTGGGAGCCGCCCAGAGTGGCTGGGGAAACCCAGCCAGATGGGCAGGGAATGAATGAATGAATGAAATAATAATAATAATAATAATAATAATAATAATAATAATAATAATAACCGGTATATACCTCCCCCAATTGCAATCTGATGTAGTTTAAGTTCCTTCTTCCATTTCGTTCAGGGGTACCTGCATAAACCTTGAATTGACCCAGCAAAAGTCATCACCAATGTTTGTACATTAGAACAGTGTTTTTCAACCACTGTTCCGCGGCACACTAGTGTGCCGCGAGATGTTGCCTGGTGTGCCGTGGGAAAAACGTCCCGGCCGTTGTTGCCTTCCTTCAGCCAATCAGGGTCAGCCCGCGCGTTTGTACACAGAGCTGAAAAGAGACGCCCGCCTTGCCCCAGCAGCGCCGAGGCTACACTGCACTGCATTGCACGGCCCTGGACGCGGCAGCCGGGCCGGCCACCTCAAAAGCGCCTCCCTCCCTCCTTCGCCCTGACGGAGTTCCCCGCCTCCTCAGCCATTGGCATGGCCCTGAAGGGGTCCTGCGCACCGCGCGCGCCTTGTCGCGAGTGGGGTTCTGAGGCCAATGTAGGCACGCGCATCTTAGAAGCGGGAGGGGGGTGGAAAGAGCGGGCCGGAGATGAGGAGGAGGGAGCCGGCGGTGGACGTGGGTGGGGGCTTGGAAATGGCGCGCGCGAGGCGGGGGGGGGGGGGGGGAAAGAGAGAGGATTCAGTACCAAATCGGATGCAAAACTGCATCTATAACCTCTCAAGGGAAATGTTTCCCAAAGTGCAGTCATCTCCAACCTACATAAATTAATTAAGAATTCTTTTGCTGTTTGGAGGAAATAACAAGCCTGGCTCCTTTCAGCTAGGTGAGAGCACTTTGCTAATAAATGATGAATAATTAGGATGTGTAGGTTTCCTTTTGCATTTATTTCGCACTTGCTGGTTCAACCTCTTTGAACTTCCCAAAGCACAAGATCATCACAAAAAAGGGAAACACCACATTGGCTGGGCTCTCAAGTGTGGCATGGCAGTTAATTATATCATGTCAGGATGTCTCAGGAGCTTCTCCACTCATGTCTTTGTCACAAAAAGTCACTCAGGTACAAGACTAGAGTCCCTCAGACCTTACTTGGGGCTGGACTATATTTTGAAAAAAATATGAACAAATTCCTATGCCCCACAAATAACCCAGAGATGCATTTTAAATAAAAGGACAGGTTCCAATTCTGTAAAAACACACTGATTCCTGGACCATCCGCGGGCAGCATTTAGAAGGTGATTGGGCCACATCTGGCCCCCGGGTCTTAGTTTGGGGACCCCTGCTCTTAAGTCCAAGAATTATAAAATACTTTCTTTGTGTTTATTTGATTCCTATTCAAGAGAATTACTTTATATATAGTCAATATAGGCACAGAGTTAATTTTTTTAACATTTTCTAATGGTGGTGTGCCTCGTGATTTTTTTCATGAAACAAGTGTGCCTTTGCCCAAAAAAGGTTGAAAAACACTGCATTAGAAAGCAACAGCTTTATAGCTCCTTCTGCAAACTGCCGAGCGTCACTGATACCCTCTATATCCTTGGTGCAAAGCCTAGACAGCCATCACCTTGCAATTATCCCAGCGACGCTGCCTATGTTTACAGCGACATGCAGACATCTGCGGCAGCTGTCAGGCTGACAATTAGTTTCCAGGGAGGCCTCTGAGGCTAAAGTCACCCACCGCCAAGGTGCAAGGTGGCGTCATGCTCTCTGGGGGCCGCTGTCTTTCCCACGCCTCACCTGTCAAGCTGAGCATTGTTTACTGTGCAGGAATTAAGGCTGGCATCCAGTTCCCCAAGCAGGAGCTCGGACTGGGAGAGTTGCAGGGATCTGTGCCTATGGCTGTCCCAGGCAGGAAGAAACGTAGGAGTCTTAACTCCTACCGAATCAGAGCATTGGCAATCCTGTTCTCACAGTGGCCAACCAGATGCCTGTGAGAAACCCACATGCAGGATCCTAGCACAAGAGCGTTCTCCGCAGCTGTAGTTTCCAACCGAAGCGCCGCTGCCTCCAACTGTGGAGACGAGCGTCGCTGCCATTGCTGATAGAGAATTTGTCCAATCTTTTAAAACCACCACTGCTTCTTGCGGAAGCGAGTTCCATAGTTGAGCTTCCAGCTGCCCTACACGAACCTGCTTGTGGCTTTCTTAATCACAACGCGTTGTGTGAAGTCACACACACACGTCCCTTTGTGTTGAGTTCCCCCAACGCCTTTCGGGACAAAGCCACAGGGCTTGCCGTCCTGCGTTTTCCTCCTCACTCTGCCAGGAACTTGTTCTTCTTCTGCATGCAAAACAGGGGCGGTCCCTACCTGTCTTCCAGGTGATGAGTTTTCCTCTTTCCAGCCTTTGATGAAAAGCCTTTTCTGCACGCAGGCAGAATGGGTTCCTCTCAGCCATGTTCAAACTGGTCCAGGCCTCCGGGGCTAAAATATTCCAGTACCTTCATATGTTGTTGTTTTTCCCCCCCCTTCTGTTCCTCCAGATTTTTGTCTCCAAACTTCGGAACCGGTTGGTGGGAAAGGGGCTCACTAGGGAAGGCCATGGTGCTGCTGCTGAGGAGCAGCATAATTTCTGCAGATGTTTAAAAGGCATTGATCTCGATGGCCACATGTCCGGAGATAAACGAGAACCTACATCTTCTGTGCCACTGCAAACTTTTTTCCGTCAGTGCACGCTTGCATTTTTTGTGCATGTTGCAGAATTCATGCAGTTCACGTGGGGGGTAGTAGTGAGGAGACGTGAAAGGCTTTGCCAGTGCTTTGTGTGAGCTGCTCATGAACCCTAGAATATGCCCCAGACGCCACTGTGTGAAACTTGAAATACAGCCTTTTGCAACTTCTTTCCCTGGCAATGTTGGATGTGGTGTGGTGATTAGAGTGCTGGACTAGGACCTGGGAGGCATTTGGTTTTCCCCATATTTATTTGCCTACTCAATTTATAGACCTGCCCTCCTTTCCTCCTTTCCTTCTACTCTGCACTTATAATCTGAAATCTTAGGCGCAATACTGAGCCCAGAGCTCAGAAACTGCTTGCGCTAATGAAATTCCCTGCCGCAAAATGCGCCTGGAACGGTGGGAGTTTCGTACACTGCTTCCCATTATCTGACCGCTTTCTGGTTTTCCGCAAGGGATGTGGCTGCAACAGGAGGAGGAGATTTGGTCTGTGACCTGCAGAAGGGACCAGTCATGCAGTTTGCTCCATTTCAGAGTATATTTCTCTGGAATACCCTGCGTCATGACGCAATGTACGGGGTGCAAAGAATCACATGCGCCGTGCATTCCCCGGGGTCCCCCAGTCCACGTTTCAGGGCGAAATTCTCCCCAGAGAACGGTGGGGAGAAGATGTCTCCGTAGTCTTTTCCACTTCAGTAGCTTTCGATGTGTTTGAAATCTGGATCAAGTTGGTTAAGAGTTTGATCTCCCTGTGATCCTTCCCTAAATCCTCCTGAGCGCTTACTCCTTCTGTGATGCGCGCAGAGAGCTGCCAGATGAATAATAGCTTGGCAGGTGGTGAGCTGGCGTCATTGTTGGCCCGCCTGTATGTGTGTGTGGTTTTTTTTGTACCCGCCTGCGCAGTGTACATATTGCCGGTGTTGAAGCGTTCGGACGCTGGTTTGTTGCACTGCAAGTGATGTCGAGATGTTTATGGGCATTCTGTGACCGATAGAACTGTCAGCGGAATGTTCGCAGGCTTAACCCTCTGGGGAAAGGGGCGCTTGTTGGTTTGGCTGGGATTACGAAACCCCATGCAGGCTCTGTGCATCTGTATGGGGGGCAGGCTGGCCGGGAAGACTGACTGGGAAGAGAATCTGGAAAGGCTGGCGGCTGAGCCAACTAGCACTCTTGTTTCCTGTTTTATCGACCCCCCAAAAAGGCATGCTTGTCCACTGATCTGTGGAAGCACGCTTGGATTTTCAGGAGGCTGCATGCATGGGAGAACCCAGACACAGTTGGATTATAGGCAGTAGGGAATTCAGCTAGATGACACTTGGGGATACCTTCCTGGTCTCCAATTCTGGGCACAGCAAAGGGGGAACAGCATCCCCTTTGTACTTTTCTGCTTTGCTTCCGGATAGGCTTGCCCGCTATTGGAAGAAGAAGAAGAGGAGTTTGGATTTGATATCCCGCTTTATCACTACCCGAAGGAGTCTCAAAGCCACTAACATTTCCCTTTCCCTTCCTCCCCCACAACAAACACTCTGTGAGGTGAAACAAAATCGAAAATTCTTTCTAGTAGCACCTTAGAGACCAACTGAGTTTGTTCCTGGTATGAGCTTTCGTGTGCATGCACACTTCTTCAGATACACATGCACACGATGTCTCTAAGGTGCTACTAGAAAGAATTTTCGATTTTGTTTTGACTATGGCAGACCAACACGGCTACCCACCTGTAACTGGATCTGTGAGGTGAGTGAGCTGAGAGACTTCAGAGAAGTGTGACTAGCCCCAGGTCACCCAGCAGCTGCATGTGGAGGAGAGGAGACGCGAACCCGGTTCCCCAGATTACGAGTCTACCGCTCTTAACCACACTGGTGGAAACAGGATGCTGAACTAGGTGGATTTTATTCGGTCTAAGCTAACAGGGCTGCTCTTAGCTTCTTTAAGTGTTTTCGTAAAGTCAAAGCAATCTTCCCCCCAACAATTCCCCCCCCCTTGCCATCTTGAAAACAAAAGCCAGATGGGTGCGCCAAGCAGATGTGGGGCAGGTGTCCGTCGCGAGAGAGGAGCCCGTTGATGTTTATCAAACAGCCTTGAGAAGTTTGCACAGGATATGAGGGTATGTCCTTCAAAGCTGCCTTAGCCCAGCGGCTGCATCCTGGCTCGGCGGTTCTGCGTAATGTGATTTAGGGTTATAAATAGACCCCTGGCCAAGCAGCTCCGCTTTTGCTCCCCATCTCTCCCAGGGGGGATACCAGAACTTCTCGGCAGGTTTGCTCCCCCCCCTCCACCTCCTCACGAGTGTAGGACTGTTTAATCACATCATCAAGAACTATGGGTCAAGGGATAATTTCTTCCTTAGCGTTATAAGCCATTCATGCCTCTGGGGCTTGCTGGTTATCCACATTATTCCTAAATTGCCAGAGGTGATGGTACAGCACCACTGGGAGTAACTGCTTGCATTTTTTAATAGTGGTTTCCCATTACTATCGCTGCTGTAAAACACTCCCAAGGTACTGTAGTTGTTATAAGCACTGCTCATAATTACTGTAAAATGGGATATGGATGCAACCTTGCTGGGAACGGATAACTCTAGAGACCACTGGTGGAACAGTGTGTGTGTGTGTGCATGTGCGTGTCCATTCCTTCTCACATTTTACAAACACAGAGCTCATCTTTACACCTAGAAATACTGAATTGCTCGCAACCTGTGCACGTTACCTAAAATAAGCAGATCTGCACCGGCAAGCTTCATTTGCAAGATTCTCTTTTTGGTCACAGAAGAGGGCAGTTAGATTTGTGCAACACCGAAACCCTCCCTCTACCCGCAAAAAAATACTGCTGCAAATGCGTACACACACACACACACACACCGGACTGAGATCCTACCAAGCGTTGTCCTTAGATTTTTCAAAGCAAATTTTCCAACGCTAAAAAAAGAGGTGGATAGTAAACTCAGATTCCCAGGATGCTGGGTTGCGCGCCTCAGTTTCCAAATCTTTTTTTTTATAAAGAATTTATTGGTTTTTGCAAAACAAAGAACAACATAACACATACACCAACACAAACCCAACAATCAAACCATAATAAAAACAAATCACACCAATAATTCTTTTTCTTGTTTACACACACACACACACACACACAAAACTTTTCTTGTTCGAATCAATACTGGGTGACTTCCCCCATTTTCTCTCCTTTGGTTCCAATTCTAATTTTACTTTAATAACTTCTCATCTCTAAAATTAAATCATTCAAAAATCAAAACTAAACATACTTCTTAAAATCTAGTTTTTACTCCAAAATAATCTATCACTTCTTAGCTTATTTCCAAATCTAAGCAGCATCGTGGGGTTAACGCGGTGTGCGAAATGGGGCTTTGTGGGGGGGGGGTCAAGCTTAGAGCCATGGCTTGTGTCAGATCCTGGTGGGGTGTGCGTGTACACACGCGTGCATGTAGATTTAACATGACCTACACTTGTAGCAAGGATGAGCCAGATGAACAGGGCTTTCACTCAAGAGCTAATGGGATTTAGAAACACATAACAGCAGTAATATTTCCCAAGGGCTGCAAAAGTTGGAAGTGGTCCCCTTGGGCATTCGCCTCCCTGCCGCATTCTGAAGCCTTTTATCGCCTGCCTCTCCTAGGCACCCACCAAAATGCAAGGTTGCTAGGAGCAGGAAGTAGCCTGTAGCAGCAGCAACAACAACAACAACAACAGCTGGGATGGAACTCTCAGCATAAGAAAAAAAAGTTGCCTTCTCCTTTTTCGTTGCTGCTGCTGTTTTGTGCAGAGGGGGAGTGATCAACAAAGATTCTCTCTCTTGTCCGTCCGTCGTCCACCCACCCCCCACCCCCCGGGCTGCCGTATCCCTTGCTTCATTCGGCTTCCCCATTCCTGTTTACTTATGTGCTTAGCCCCTGTGTTCTATTTTGAGGCTCTTGTGCACGCGGTGCTAAGCAGCCGATGACCCTTCTGAAGGTAAGCGTTGCGAAACGAGAGCTGTCAGGCAGATCACGCCACTGGCTTAGCCGGCAGCCTCTTCGAAGGGGGACTGAGCAGTCCTCTGCAGGGCGAAAATCTGGCTGCAAGAGGCGTTTGGGCAACCCGGGGGTGCTCCTCTTCTGAAAGGTAAGCCTCGGTTATCGGAGATGAGAATCCAGGGACCGTTTCTGTTCACCTCCTCCTCCTCCTCTCGCAGGAGAGGAACTTTAGCAAGCGATTCTCTCGAGCCTCTTTCCCCCACCCTGGGACGAATGCTTTGTACTTCCTGCAACAGAAGGTTCTTGCATGGACGGTCGATGCCTTCTTAAAACTGCTTTCAAAATTGCTTCTTCCTTCCTTCCTTTAACCAAGCTCAGGTATCTCAGCACGCAGCTCATCCTAAGCTATGGCTTTGCAGATTTCCAAATTTACAATTTACCAGTTGGTTAAAGCAACATGTTGCGGCAAGCTGGTAGGGGTTCCGGAAAAAGGAAAGCAGGAATAAATACGCTGTTGGGGGGGGGAGTTGCCAAGTGGCGGGGATTTTCAAAGTCCCAGATGGGTTCTTCTGTTTGGGAAGGTCCATCGCTTAGTAGGAGAGAATTTGCATTGTAGGAGAGCCCTGTACGAGGAATGGAGCGGGGCATGTTTAGCTTGGAGAAGAGGGAACTGAGAGGTGATACGATAGCCACCTTCCAATATCTCAAGACTGTCAACACGGAGCATGCTTGTTTCCTGCTGGTTCGAAGGGTAGGACCTGAACCGATGGGTTCAGATTACAAGAAAGGAGATTCCCACTGGACATCAGGAAGAGCTTTCTGACATTAAGAGCCGTTGGACAGTAGAACTGTCTCCCTCAGGAGGTGGTGGACTCTCCTTCCTTGGAGGTTTTTAAGCAGAGGTTGGATGGCCACCTGTCATGGATGCTTTAGTTGAGATTTCTGCATTGCAGGGGGTTGGACTAGAGGACCTTTGGGGGTCCTTTCCAACTGGCCAATTCTGGGCTGCATCAATAGGAGTATAGCGTCTAGATCAAGGGAAGTAATAGTACCACTATATTCTGCTCTGGTCAGACCTCACCTCGAATACTGTGTCCAGTTCTGGGCACCACAGTTCAAGAAGGATACTGACAAGCTGGAACGTGTCCAGAAGAGGGCAACCAAAATGGTCAAAGGCCTGGAAACGATGCCTTATGAGGAACGGCTTAGGGAGCTGGGTATGTTTAGCCTGGAGAAGAGAAGGTTAAGGGGGGATATGATAGCCATGTTCAAATATATAAAAGGATGTCATATAGAGGAGGGTGAAAGGTTGTTTTCTGCTGCTCCAGAGAAGTGGACACGGAGCAATGGATTCAAACTACAAGAAAGAAGATTCCACCTAAACATTAGGAAGAACTTCCTGACAGTGAGAGCTGTTTGGCAGTGGAATTTGCTGCCAAGGAGTGTGGTGGAGTCTCCTTCTTTGGAGGTCTTTAAGCAGAGGTTTGACAGCCATCTGTCAGGAACGCTTTGATGGTGTTTCCTGCTTGGCAGGGGGTTGGACTGGATGACCCTTGTGGTCTCTTCCAACTCTATGATTCTATGTACAGTTCTATGATCCTATGCATGGTGTACAGGAAGTCTTGGTTTCAGTCCAAAGGCCCATGCCCCTGAAACCCTGGAGACCCCTTGGCAGTCAGGATAGACAACACTGATCTATATGGACCCAGTGGTCTGACTTGGTCTAAAACCAAGACTCCCCAAAGGTTTGGCTTCATATCTCAGACTGTCTTTTCTCACAGCCCCACTTGTTGCAAAGACTTAGAATCTGCGAGGCGAGGCATTCTCCTCCCCAAAAGCCCTGGGGTGGTTAGAGCGACACCAGCCCCCCCCCTCTCTCTCACACACACACAACCCAATTCCTGGCCTTGACTACCCAAGCAAGCAGGCATCGCTGGCAGCGATCCCAGTCCGTTTCCGATTCAGCGTGTTTCTGGTCTGCGGATGTTTGTGCGCTCGTCTCTCTCTCTCTCTTTCTCGACACAGCAGTTTCTGGGTTGGAAATAAGAGGAAACTGCTGGTGTGACGAGGGCCTGGCACACCCAAGGCTTCCGTAGGAGGGGCGCGCAAGGCTGATGCTTGCCTCCGGCTTATTCTTAGCACGTTGCGAGCTTCGGAGCTCTTGAGTCGCTGCCAGAGCGAGCCCCAGCGCACCCGAGGCGCACGCTTGCTCCTTCGGTGCTCCTTCCGCCACGCACGAACAGGCTTTCTGGCCGCTCGCAGGAGTGCCTCTCTCCTACTTCAGAGAGAAGAGAAGTGCCAGGGACTGGGAAGCAAAATGCCTCTGAGGAGGTGGGAGAAGCACCTTCGCGCAAAGCGGAGGTAACATCGGGAAGGTTTAGGAGCCTTCTGCCCTCGATGGACCCGGAACCTGCTCGCAGAACCACGTCCCGAGGCTCACCCAGTGCTTTTGGAGCCGTGCGAGGATTGTAGTGCGTGCCTCGGCTTGCCGCACCTGTGCTCGATGTGCGTTGTGTTGGGAAACTCTGAACAGGGGGAGGTAAGGCATCTATAAGCTGTCGCCGTTGTCCCCACTTGTTTTTGGTGCGTGATTTTATTCAAATGGCATCCCCTCTCTTGAGAAGGATGGGCCTGTCTCTCTCCGCAGAGCCCCTAATCTCGTTGCGAAGTGAGCACATTGAACCTAAAATAGTTCGGCTCCTTTTTCTTTCTTTCTTTTTAAAAAAGGAAGACTTGCCTCAGCGGTGGGAAGCCAGCTGTGTGTGTCTGTGTGTGTGTGTGTGTGTTAAGATTACCATCAAAGGAAGGAATAAGGCTGCCATTGTTTGAGAAGCAAATTGCGGCTTTGGTCGTCATTAAGCACCAATAAAATTACTGTATGAATATTGGTCCCGATCCAGCGCTCTCTGATTCTGATACGATTGCAGAGGTTTCACATCAGATGGGTCAGAGACCTACCAATATTAGGCATACTGGGTTTCGGATTGTAGTTTGTAGGGTTTTTTTGTTGTTGTTTAAGGCTGTTGTAAACATGTCTGAGCCTACAGAAGAGGAAGCCGAGGCTACACACATTTCATTGCAACAGAATAAACTGAATTCTATTCAACCCGGTCCCATCTCCTCGGTTTTGCGAGGTAATGAGGCTGGAGACTTCTTGAAATGTTCCTAGCCCCGTCTCACCCACCTGTGGTTATCAACACTGCGGATAGGAAACAACATTTTTTTGGTGTCTCTCGCACCTTCTTCTCTTTCTCTTGTGTTAACGGGACACAAAATTTGTTGGCTTCTAAATCAGCTGGCCTCTCTTTACTGATAGCGCAGCACAGCGGGGCATATTGTGCCAAATCCTTCATCATAAGTAAATTTGGGGGGTTTCGTTTAATTAAAGAAAAAACCCTATACATTTTTACTTTACATACCCATGCTCTGACTTCCCCTGTTCTGGAGGGTTTACAGTCTGTAATCTGGTTACAGGTAGGTAGCCGTGTTGGTCTGCCATAATCGAAACAAAATAAAAAAAAAAACTTAAGTTTGTTCTTGGTATGAGCTTTCGTGTGCATGCACACTTCTTCAGATACACTGAAACAGAAGTCACCAGACCCTTATATAAGCTCATACCAAGAACAAACTTAGTTGGTCTCTAAGGTGCTACTGGAAGGAATTTATTTTTATTATTATTTTTAGTCTGTAATCTGGCATCTTTGAGGAAGGGCATGGCTGCGGTTAATGGGGTGGTAGGAAAGCCTCGCCCAGGATTGATTTCGGGAACAATAGGGAAAGTACAGGAAATTCTTTAGGACACACCCGTTCCCCACAGCTGGGAGTCTCTGCTATCCGGCAACCTGTTGTTTTGTTTTGTTTCCTGGGCATGTTGTGTGCCCCCTTTTCCACGCTTCTCTCTTTGAGCCTCAGTAAAAGCAATTCTCTCCTGGAGGGTTGTGTGTGTGTGTGTGTGTGTGTGTGAATATTTGGGATCCGCCGAGTAGAGCATATGTTTCTCAGTGCTTGCATCTCTCCCAAAAGAACAAGCGGTGTTGTAGCCGGTCCAAGAAGCTGTTCGGTCTGCTTCGCATTAGCACCCCGTCTCTTGTCCCGGTGGAGAGATGCAAATCTCTTGCCATGCAGCCAGGACCGAGATCTTTTCAAAGGAAGAAATGAGGCCATGGCTAGATCTTGCTTTTTTGGCAGGGCTCCGGAGAGAGAGCGAGATAAAAGTTCAAAGCGGCGTTGACAAGTTCTTGGACGTTCCCTCTTGCAGGTGCCGTCAACGTGGTCTGATACCATCATTGCCACAACTTTCCTGGCCTGGGATTTTCCCAGCTGGGGAGGGCTAATCAGAACTTAATAAGGCTGTAAGCAAACTCATCTCCGTGCTGCAAGCCGTTAGAGTTAAAGTGGGACAGAACAAGATACAAGGTCGTTGGGAAGATTGGAAATCGTAGGACACCATCTTTGCAGCAGATCAGACGATTTGACTTGTCTACTCCAGCTCTCCGATCTCGGGCAGAGATGCTTCTTGGACACTTGGGACACGGGTGGCGCTGTGGGTTAAACCACAGAGCCTAGGGCTTGTCGATCAGAAGGTTGGCGGTTCCGTGTGCTGCTCTGGTTCACCAGAAGCGGATTAGTCATGCTGGCCACATGACCCAGAAAAACTGTCTGTGGACAAACGCCAGTTCCCTTGGCAAGTAAAGTGAGATGAGTGCCGCAACCCCAGAGTTGTCCGCAACTGGACCTAATGGTCAGGGGTCCATTTACCTTTACTCCAGCTCTCCAATCTCGGGCAGAGATCCTTCCCATCAACTCCTTACCTGGTCCTTTTATTCTCTTGCCTGACTCCTTGAGGGCAGGGATCATGGACCGGGCAGGTTCTGTTGGCTATGGAAAGGAGAGTGACTCTGGATCTCAGAGAGTTTCCTGAAACAAGGGGCAGAATATAGTCTACTAGTCAGGCCCCTTTGTTGGGAACCAGGGAAAGGAGGTGCCTTGGTGGATGCCAAACTCTGGTTTGTGAAGGTCACCCAGTACAGTCATAGGAGCTGTTTCAGCTCCTTCTGTTCACAATCCCACTCAAGAGGCCCAGAGAGAAGAATCTCAGGTGTGCTGCTACCTGAGCATGAGGTGGGGCTGCGTGGACACCATCTGGAAATGGGCAGCTGGTCCATTCTGTTGCAACTTTGACCTGAGATTTGTGTGTGTGTGCCAGGTGAGAGTGTGACCCCAGCCAGTCGCCTTGAAATTGCTTCAACTGTGCTTGCCTTGCTGCCAGTGCTTCAGTTGCAGAAACTGCTGCTCCCTCCTCCGCTGGAAGGAAACAGGGAGGCTCTGGGCAGATCTGGTATCAGTGTGTATGCACACAGCACCAGGAAAATATGGCTCTCACCAGGAGGTGGGGAGGTGACAGGGAAGTCAGTGCGGTGCAGACACAGCAGCAGCAGGCGCACCAGGAGACTCTGCCAGTGTGTTTGTGCCACACAGACCTCCACTGAGAGCCAGTGTGGTGTAGTGGTTAAGAGCAGTGGACGTATAATCTGGTGAACCAGGTTCGATTCCCCGCTCCTCCACATGCAGCTGCTGGGTGACATTGGGCTAGTTACACTTCTCTGAAGTCTCTCAGCCTCACCTCACAGAGTGTTTGTTGTGGTGGAGGAAGGAAAGGAGATTGTTAGCCGCTTTGAGACTCCTTCGGGTAGTGATAAAGCAGGATATCAAATCCAAACTCCTCCTCTTCCTCCCTCCCTTCCTTCCTCCTCCTCTTTCCCCCTGCAAACAGCTGCAGCTCACCTGCCAGGAAGCGAGTGTAGTGTCTCTGCCCCACATCCGGCGACATATTTATTTCCTCATCTTTCGAATCCCTGACAAGGGCGAGTTCATGCATGTTGACGAACCACGGGCAAAACTTTAAAATCACCTGAGGTCACTGAACCACCCTGCTCTTCTGAGTCAGCAGTTTACAATATTCAGCTGCAAGTTGTTCAGTAACGGCTGTTTGCAACCGAAGCTTGCATATATGTATGAGTCAGCTCCAAACTGCTAGCGTTGCAGGTTTCAGGTTCCAGGTGCAGTTGGGAAGTCCATTCCATACACCTGGCAGCAGGCAGGGGCAAGAAGGGGAGAGGGGTGATATCCACAGGCAACCATCTCAAGATGCTTGGTCCAGATGCTTTCCTCCCTGGCGAAGGTCACATCACACTAGTTGAGGCATCTCCAGCTGAGAAAAGACCAGGTAGACCTTCCTTGGCTAGAGAGCTGCTAGCTGCCCAGTCTGACTGTGACAGATAGTGACTGTCAGATACAGGGGCGTAGCAAAGTACCGTAAATTGGTACCGGGGGGCAAAAAAAAATTGTCCCCACCCCCCGAGGCATGGGAAGGTCAGGTGGTACCCCCCCCATTGATCCCCCCCCCCGCAAAATGGTTTTACGTTATTTCATATTTTCTTACAAAGGAATAATAACAAGTAATAATAAAAAACTTTTATTTATATCCCACCTTCCCCGGCCAAAGTTGGGCTCAGGGTGGCTAACATCAGATACATAACATTGGTATAAAATCAAGCAATAATTAAATTACCTCCTAAAAACTTCTCAAAATCAAATTAAAGTCTAATTAGATGGGTTTCCACAGGGTTAGGGTTGAGAACAGTAAGTCTTCTCTGAACTGAAATTTCAGCGTTCATGACATAGGAAAACAGCCAAGTGAACAGCTATTTTGGTGGAGGAGGGTCAAGATATTAACCGATATGCATGAAATTTCATATATACCTATATAATCCCTAGTATAGTAATATAAAACCTTAAAAATTTCAAAAATAATTCAAAAAAATAATTCAAAAAACATTGTTCCTTGATAATTTGTCACCCCCTCCATTATGGAACTCGGGGCGGCCTGCCCCCCCTTGCTACACCCCTGGTCAGATAATCTGATCTGGTATAAAGTAGGTTCCTGGGAGAAGTTGCACTCAGACTGTCAAAATCCTCTTGCTTCAACACACAGAGTCATTAAAACATGGTGCCGTCTCCATTCCCTGAGTTCACTGGGCTCTCAGGTCATCTGCTGATCCCCTTCATTACAGAATTGTAGAGTTAGAAAGGACCCCAAAGGTCATCTAACCCAGCAATTGAAATTTCCCAGGCTGATTTTGCACCTGGCTATGGGCCAGTTAGTGGGACGCGGGTGGCGTTGTGGTCTAAACCACAGAGCCTAGGGCTTGCTGATCAGAAGGTTGGTGGTTCGAATCCCCGTGACGGGGTGAGCTCCCGTTGCTCGGTCCCTGCTCCTGCCTACCTAGCAGTTCGAAAGCACAAAGTGCAAGTAGATAAATAGGTACCACTCCGGCGGGAAGGTAAATGGCGTTTCCATGCGCTGCTCTGGTTCGCCAGAAGCGGCTTAGTCATGCTGGCCACATGACCCGGAAGCTGTACGCCGCCTCCCTTGGCCAGTAAAACGAGATGAGCACCGCAACCCCAGAGTAATCCGCTACTGGACCCAATGGTCAGGGGGCCCTTTACCTATGGGCCAGTTGCAACCAAGTGAAGAGGGTCGTCTTGGTAGTGGCACCTATGGAACACCCTTCCTTCAGATGTCAAGGAGATAAAGAACCACACAACTTTTAGAAGACCTCTGAAGGCAGCCCTGCATCGGGGAGTTTTTAATGCTTTGTGTTTTGCTATCTTTTCATATATGCTTTAAGCTGCCTAGAGCGACCGGGGAAACCCAGCCAAATGGGTGGAGTACAGTGGTACCTCGACTTACGAATTTAATCCGTTCTGAATGCACATTCGTAGGTCGAAAAATTTGTAAGTCGAAAAAAGCGATTTCCCCATAGGAATGCATTGGAAACGAAAAATTCGTAAGTTGAGTAAACCGCATCTAAAATTCGTAAGTTGAGTAAACCGCATCTAAAATTCGTAAGTCGAGTAAACCCCATCTAAAACCGCCAACGGATGTCCTTCGGATGTCGAAAAATTCGTAGGCGTGCGGGCACTTTTTTCATTCGTAAGTCGAAAAATTCGTATGTCGAGTAATATAATAGAATTTTCATTTTTTTATTATTATTTTGAAGATGCCCGGGTGCCAGGATGGCAGCTGATGTCTCCACCATCTGGAGATGCATGCCTGGGGATCCCTGGGTCTTGCCTGCTTTCACACATACACAACACCTCCTATAGAATTCTATCCGTGACATCTTATCTGCACAGTCAGAACAAATGTCAGGAACCCCCAACAAAAGAGGAAAAGGATTTTGAAGTTAATGGGCTATGTGGAGGTGGTGAGATTGATTGGGGGGGGGAAATAAGAGACCCAAATGAAGAAAAGCCCATGGAAGAATGTCGTTGACAGCCAGATTGAAATTGCAAGCAGGTCTTGGAAGTATAAACAATGGAAGGATAGTAAGAATGAAGGGAATAAAGAAATTTATAGTAGAATAAGAATTTTGTATAAGGCATAGAGATGGGAAGGCCTTCGGGGGGAATGGGGGAAAACAGTTTTTCCCGCTCCCCAAAGCCCTTTTTTCAACAACAGAAACCACTCTGTGGAATATTCAAACTATATCAAACTGATTATTTTTTCATGGGGGGGGGGGCTGGATTTTTTCCAGGCCTTTCCATCTCTTATAAGGTAGCAGGTAGTTTTGTCTGTAGGGGAAAACCTCATGAATGTAAGAATGGGAAGTCGAATCGCTAAGAAAAGTGGTTGAATTGGATTTTGTGTAAAGTTTATAAAACCAATAAGAATTTAAATATAAAAAAGAATGAATTTGAGGAACCAAAGAGTCACATTGAAAAATATGACCTTTGAGCCACCTGGCCCCAAAATGGCAGCTAGACGCTCCATTTTGGTCATCATAACCGTGGTTTAAGGAGCCGTTTGGTTCCTATAATATATCTTGAGTTTCTAACACGGGTCTAGTCCATTCCCTTCCCAATGCAGGATTAACGGAGGACAAAGAACGGGGTCAGATGTTGGAAGGCACCTATTTTCTCCCCGCCCCCTTCTGCCGTCATTTTAGTCCTATTTATTTTGTAAACTTTGTACACCTCTTGGTTGCAAAACGTCTCAAAGCGGTTTGCAGAAAGAAAGAAAAAAGACCTTACTCCCTCTTAGCTAGAGGATGGCTTCCCCTGGTCCATATTGTGACCTCATGTGTCGCATACTGTGACAGCAGAATGGGCTGGGCAAGTTCAGGCCAGTGATGTCAACCTTTTGGGTCCCACCTCCTAGCAAAGAGAGAGAGAGAGAGAGAGATTATCTGCTGGGCAACACTCCTCCATGCCGGATAGAAAAGTGGGTGCCCGTTATTATTATTATTATTATTATTATTATTATTATTATTATTATTATTATTATTATTATTAATGAAGTGTTTAGATAGTGCTTCCTACCAGCATATAGTAGTACCTTGGTTCTCAAATGCCTTGGTACTCAACTTGGAACCCAAACACTGCAAACCCGGAAGTAAGTGTTCCGTTTTGCGAACTTTTTCCGGAAGCCGAACGTGCTCCGTTTTGAGTTTCACGCTTCCGATTTGAGTGCCACGCTTCCGTTTTGAATGTTACACTGAGGTCTGTCTGTTTTTGGTACTTACTTTTCTTTTTTGTTTGTGTGACTGTGTGGAACCCAGTTCAGCTACTGACTGACTGATTGATTGATTGTGAGACTGCAGTATATTGTAGAAATGGTAATTGATTTCAGAAGGCACTCTTCCATTCTGCCACCACTTTCCATTCTTGGTAACATGGTTGTAGTAGTAGAGTCCTTTAAGTTCCTGGGCTCTATAATTTCTTATAACTTAAATTGGTCAAGCAACATCAATTGTATTATTAAAAAGGTCCACCAGAGGTTGTATTTCCTGCGTCAACTAAGGAAATTTAAATTGCCCCAGGAAGTGTTGATCCAATTCTACAGAGGCATCATTGAAACTGTTCTCTGTAATTCTATAACGGCTTGGTATGGTACAGCCTCCAAGAGAGACAAGAAAAGGCTCCAATGAGCTGTAAGAATTGCAGAAAGGGTAATTGGTGTTAGCTTGCCTTCAATAGAGACAATTTATGCTACCCGAGTTAGGAAGAGAGCAGAGAGAATTGTAGCAGATCCTTTACATCCCGGTCATCATCTGCTTGATTTACTTCCATCTGGACGTCGCTACAGGACTTCATATACAAAATCGGCCAGGCACAAGAATAGTTTTTCCCCTTGTGCCATTAAATTGTTAAATTCGTAGTTGTATAGCTGAAGGGGAGGTAAATTATGGGTGGGGTTTCTTTGCTTCTTTGTATTGTGAGAGGAACAGTGTCTGTATGTTTACATTGCAATGTAGCTGAAACAAATTCCAAGTATGTTGGAAAATGTACTTGGCCAATAATAAATTATTCCTAGTCCTGTTGTTTTCATTTTATGGATCAATGGTCTCGTTAGATAGTAAAATTCATCTTAAGTTGCTGTTTTAGGGGTTGTCTTTAAAAGTCTGAAACGGATTAATCCATTTTGTATTGCTTTCTATGGGAAAGCACGCCTTGGTTTTGGAACGCTTTGGTTTTGGAACGGACTTCTGGAACGGATTAAGTTTGAGAATCAAGGTACCACAGTACTATATATCTGTATATAAGAGCCAGTGTTAGAAACAATATAAGCTAGCAGCCAAATGGCTCCTTAAACCAAGGTTGCAGTCGCCAAAATGGAACGTCTGGTTGCCATTTTTGGGCAAGAGGGTTCTATAGTCTTGTTTTCCAAATGATGGACTGACTGTGTTTGATTCTCAGTTAAAACATCGGGCTAATTCAGAGGACAGTATTTAAGCTGGGTTAAGAAATTTGAGAACTGAAAGAAGAAAAGCTGCTTGATCCAGAGTCATTCCACACATATATTGGCCTCTTTTTTTCTGAATGGTGACTTCTCCTGCTCAGCCTGAAAAAGAAAAAGGATTTTGATTTCCTGAAATTCATTTTGATTGTGCGGATAAAATATAACAGATCGAATTCTACAGGATGGGAGTGTTAGTGTCCGAAAACAGTCGAGATCCAACGATCCCCAGGCATACACCTCCAGATGGCGGAGATGTTAGGTGCCATCCTGGTGCGCTGGCATCTTCAGTGGCCGATAGATAGCCAGGTGTAAAATGCACTTGGTGCCTGGCTAATTTCGAACATTGAGGATGAAAGGGGGGGGCAAGGGGATAGAACCACGTACACTACCCTAAACTCCGGGGGGGGGGGAGGCGTAAAAACGTAATAGATAAACAAGCTTTTTCTGAAAAGGAACTTGGCGTCTGCATTGAGAGTTGGGCAGCTTGCAGATTTAACATACAGAAGAAGAAGAATAATGTACATTTAAAGAAGACTGGAAAATGTTTACTGAATACATGGGTGAAAACCGTTCATTTAAATACGCTGGTAGCATCAAGACAAATTCAACAGTGTAAATAAGTTTGGATAGATGTAACAATGGATTACCGAATGGTTTAGTTTATGTAAAATATGCTAGGCTCATCTCGCTTTACTGGCCGAGGGAGCCGATGTTTGTCTGCAGACAGTTTTTCGGGGTCATGTGGCCAGCATGACAAAGCCGCTTCTGGCGAACCAGAGCAGCGCACGGAAACGCCGTTTACCTTCCCGCCGGAGCGGTACCTATTTATCTACTTGCACTTTGACGTGCTTTCGAACTGCTAGGTTGGCAGGAGCTGGGACCGAGCAACGGGAGCTCACCCCGTCGCGGGGATTTGAACCGCCGACCTTCTGATCTGCAAGCCCTAGGCTCTGTGGTTTAGCCCACAGCGCCACCCGGAAAGAGAAGCAGCGAAGTCATTGACTTAAGGTTGTTTAAACGAATATTTTGAAATGTTCATTTCAGAGAGAGAGAGAGAAAGTTGGTCTATGCCCCTCTGATATGACTCTGCATTCATTGGACTTTGGGCTGAAAATCAGTTCTGTAGCCCATGAAGCAGGCAGGCGAAACCACAAGTCCTAGGCTTTGAATTTTGACCTTTGTGCTATAACTCTTCTTTCCCTTGAATATATCCCTATCGATGGAGACTCTTCCACTGACCAGAGACCCTTCCCTTCTTTCTTTCTCTCCCCCCACCCCCATTCCCCCTTCTTCCAGATTGTCTCGTATGCTGAAAGGCTGTGGATTTATGGAGGGTCCCGGGCGCAGCTTTGAACACTGCCCAGCGCAACATCCTGCCCGCTGAAGGAAGGACGCCGCCGCCCCGCCCAAAACCGGGCGCCCTGAGTCGTTGGGCTTCACCATTCAGGTCTCCTGTGCATGGCTCTTGCAGCCCGAGGAGGAGTTTTGCCGCCCGCTGCCCCAGCCTGAGCTGCCCCGGGTCCCCATCGCTGCCCCGAAATATTCTAGCTATCCAGATGGGGTAACGTGATGGCGCAGGACAGACGCCGGTGGGGTTAACCGAATGCAGAGGCCTTTCTAAAGAGGGGGAAGAGAGAGAGAGAGAGAGCCCAGGCAGGGAACCAGAACAGCAGCGAAGGACGTCTAAAATTGCACACACAAAGGAAATTGACACTACAGCAGGTCTTGTTTTTGTTTTGATTTTTTTTTTTTTGGAAGTATTGCTCCACAGCAAGCACAGGGTCCCTTTTTTTTTCTTAACTGGATCGTTTAAGAGAATCCAGCTTGCGCTCTCGCCAAAGCTGGGAATATTTTGCACAACATTTGTGTTGGTCGGGTGGGAGAAAAAGTAGCCTTTTTGCCAAACTCTTCCATTTCCTTTTTCGCCCTGCAAATCTTCTCTCTCCCCACCCCCTCATTTGGGGGCGTGTTGGATTTTGGTGTGTGTGCATTTGTTTTGTTCCCCCCCCAACCATTCTTGAGACCCCCCCCACTCCATCCTCCACCATGGCCCGCATGAACCGCCCGGCGCCTGTGGAGGTTTGCTACAAGAACATGAGATTCCTGATAACCCACAACCCAACAAACGCCACTATGAACACCTTCATCGAGGTAAGTCCACCTGAGCAAATTGGAAACGCTTTGGGTTCGAATCGGGTTCTGCGTTCGCCCATTGATTTAAAGGCCCGCTTGTGGGTTCCACCCAGAATGTTGGGGTTTCGCTCTAGCAAGATGCTTTTCAGGGGGGCTGACACAAAGGGCAGCGGACAACGAAACAATTGTGTGAGGGGAGCAAGGAACCTGCACTAGGGACACTGCTGCCACCCCCACCCCCCAAATCTGCTTTATTTGGTTATGGGAAACCGCAGAACAGATTTAGGTGATAACCAGGAGAATCCCATAGTTACTGCTTTGAATACAACCCAAAAAAGTTAAGACTTACATCACTTTTCCAGGAGTCTGTTCCAGGAATGTTGCAAGGAAGGAGGAGGGATTCCTGGTCCCCGTTCGAATCTCAGGTCAAAGGCACATTGAGTTAAGAGCTGGAGAGAGACTCTCTCCTCTTCCCCCACCCCAAAAGCGCTCCCAGGGATTTCGGGGAGTTGGAACAGCTGTAGAGTAGAATTTGGGGAGTCTCTCAACCCGGTTAAAGACAGCGGGTGAGAGTCTTAAGCTTGAAGTTGCACATTCTTACATGTCAAACAAAGAAGGGTGTATTTTCCCCCGACGTTCTCTCGCTGTTAACTGGAGAGGGATTCGGTTTGAATGTTAGGTGCCTTGTTCAGAAAGCCCCCTTAGTCACCATAGGAGCTCCTGCCGGCTCCAGGGTATGTGAAGATTACCTGAAGTTCTGACGTACTTGGAAAATTCTCAAGGACCCCGGCTGCCAGCAGTTCAGATAAGCCACAAACTTTTGGCACCGTCGCTCCTGCAAAAAGATTTGTTGTGCTGTCTTCACATCCAACTCCTAGACGGGGGGACCCATTTGTTTAGCCTACTTAAAGGTTACTCGCTTGCTGAACTTTCGGCCTACTCGGTGTCTATATCAGCCGTCGCATTTGTAGGCTGCAAAATAAAAACCATTTTGGATAGATCTGTGGTTCCCAGACACTTTCAGGACTCTGCCTGGTCGGTTCCAGAAACTCATCCCCAGTGCCCCTTGCCTTGCCCTATAAAAAAGTGTCAATCAGAATATTGGTTTGCACAAGCCACTAAGGAAGATAATAATAATAATAATAATAATAATAATAATAATAATAATAATAATAATAATAATAATAATAATTTATTATTTATACCCCGCCCATCTGGCCGGGTTTCCCCAGCCACTCTGGGCGGCTTCCACCAGAACATTAAATAATAACATTAAATAAATAATAACACAATAAAATTCAAAACAGTAGCAATTAATTGCAGATTCTTTCAAAATGCAAGTAAAACTATTTAGTTGGATAAATACCAGCTTTTCAAAGCGTGAAAGTCATCCTGCACCCCGCTTGCCCCTTAGCACAGACCCCCCAAGTAATCCCAGTCCCCCCCCCAAGCGGGTGGTACATTTTTTTTACCTGTTTTCCTGGAGGTGATTCTTACCTGCTTGGCAAGCGATCTGGTTGGCAGAAAGATTTTTTTGGCTTAATTGTAATTGTAACTGGCTGGGCCAGGAGAGTTAGAAGGAGTTTACCTTTGAAAGTAAGGTAATATTTAGACCAGCAAGGTCAAAGCTGTCTGCGTGGAGCCAGTGGAAGAGCTCAAAGTGTCCTCATCCCTGGCAGCCCTGAGAGTTTCCAATCAGCCCCCCAAAAGAGCAAGTTGCCCATTTGAAATGGGGTGGTCAACCTTTTAGCCTCTCGAAAG
This sequence comes from Lacerta agilis, assembly GCF_009819535.1. Classification (NCBI taxonomy): domain Eukaryota; kingdom Metazoa; phylum Chordata; class Lepidosauria; order Squamata; family Lacertidae; genus Lacerta; species Lacerta agilis. The sequence continues at coordinate 80,969,386 of NC_046318.1, read as the reverse complement.
GGCGCTCGACTACAAATCCCATCATCCTTGGCCCTGCTGGCCAGGGATCATGGGAGTTGCTAGTGCAGCTGGAAGAGCAAACTGGGAGGGTTATGTACTTAATTGGTTCCGGGTCTCTGTACGTAACCCGAAAAGTACGTAACCTGAAAAATTCAGTTTGCACATGTGCAAACCCAAAAAAACCGCTTTTGCACATGCGCAGACCGTGAAAACACTTCTGCGCATCCGCAAATCACGTGTGCTTTGGGTTGCGCTTCGGGTTCATAACCCAAAAATTACACAACCTGAAGCGTACGTAACCCAAGGTACGACTGTACTGCAGAAGACAGAATCAGGATTCAAGGTGACCTTAACAGATTGGAGAACTGTGCCCAAACTAACCCAATGAATTTCAGTAAGGACAAATGTCAGGTTCTGCTCTTAGGCAGGAAGAGTTAGATGCACAGATGCAAGACGGGGGACACCTGGCTTACTATCAGGCCATGTGAAAAGGATCCAGGGGTGTTTAGAAGACCACAAGCCTAACAGGAGCCAGCAGTGTGATGCTGCAGCAAGAAAAGCTAATGCTTTTCTAGGCCGCATCAACAGACGTAGAGTGTCCTGATCAAGGGAAATAATAGTACCACTCTATTCTGTCTTGGTCAGACCACACCTCGAGTACTGTGTCCAGTTCTAGGTGCCACAATTTAAGAATGCTGTTGGCAAGCTGGAGAGTAGGACTCGAACCCACGGCATCAAGTTACAATAGATTCCGGTTAAACATCAGGAAAGGCTTTCTGACAGTAAGAGGGTGGTGGACTCTATTTCCTTGGAGATCTTTCAACAGAGGTTGGATGTCCACCTGTCATGGATGCCTTAGTTGAGATTGACGGCCCTACTCTACATTTCTAGACTTCTGTGCCCGCGATGCAGCTACCACCCCAATTGGGGCCATCGGCGACTGTCTTAAAATCCCCAAAGGGCTGCTATGAAGAGGAGGGCAAAGACTTGCTCTCAGTAGATTTCATGGGTTTTCAATACAGGATGAAGTTACTAGATCTCATGGGCCAGAGAGAGAGGTCTGGAAGGCTACACTTGGCTGAGGTCCGCAACCCTTGGCCTAGTCGCTCCTCCTCCCACAAAGGTTCTCCTTCCAAGTCCTACTTTAGAGAAAGCAGACTCCAGCCAGGGAAGGCAGCAGTATTCCTTGCTGCTCCCTCAAAGGGTAAACGAGGGCATTTATTTTTAATCCCGGTAGGTATGCTGCAAGTTCGCCGAGTTGCCCACGTAACCAGATCAACATCTGCGGACAACAGAGCTGTTTTGGGGGCCTGAGTGGTGGGGGGGGGCGGGGAGAGAGAGAGAGAGAAGACAGACAGCTAAAAACAGCATCCTGGCCATAAGCCCAGGTATAAAGGGGAGCGCAAAAACTGCCCAGGAAATGTTAAGCAGATCTGGGTGAGCTTTAAAAACAGAACAAAACCAAAAAGGCAAGAGGGATGAAGGAAGGGACCTGTGGCATAGCAGAATGAAGGGAGTACATTCATGCAAAGTGAAACCCCTTTGCTCAAGAGTAAGGAGTGCTTTTGGGAAGAACAAGCAGCCAGGCACCTGGTTTGGTTAGCAGGTGACCTAATTCAGCATTCCCAAGGATCTGCCTGGGCAAGCACAACCGCCAAAGCGGTCAGAACCTCCTGCCAAATGTCGTCTGAAATCTTGCATCTCAACCGCCCCTATAATTTTTTTTTGGGGGGGGAGGGGGGAACTATGGCTTAAGTTTACATGATACCTTTTAAAGCAGAACCAGATCGCTTTCCCCCCAGCAAAGAATTCTGGGCAGTGTAGTTTACCCCTCGCAGAGACACAATTCCAAACAACCCTTGACAAACCACATTGCCCAGAATAATTGGGTGTGTGTGGCAAATGTGCAGGGAATGGGCTTGAAAATCTAAAACGTGCACACAGCCTAAGAGAACAGAGTTGTGGCTGATGGCTTCATTGTATCGTAGAGTTAGAAGGGAATGCCGAGGCTCATCTAGTCCAGCCCCCTTGCAATGCAGGGATCTCGACAAAAGCATCCATGACAGGTGGCCATCCAACCTCTGCTTAAAAAACACCCAAGGAAGGAGAGTCCACACAACCTTCCATCCCATGGTCAAACAGCTCTTCCTGCTGTTTATTTGGAATCTCCTTTCTTGTAACTTGAAGCCATTGGTTCAGGTCCGAACCTCCAGAGCAGGAGAAAACAAGCTTGCTCCCTTTTCCATGGGACAGCCCTTGAGATGTTTGAAGATGGCTATAACAGGGGTCAGCAACTTTTTTCAGCCGTGGGCCGGTCCCCTGTCCCTCAGACCATGTGGTGGGCTGGACTAGGGAAAAGGAGACCATAAACTTGACGTGAGTCAACAGTGTGATGCAGCAGCTAAAAAAGCCAATGCAATTCTGGGCTGCATCAATAGGAGTATAGCATCTAGATCAAGGGAAGTAATAGTACCACTGTATTCCGCTCTGGTCAGACCTCACCTGGAATACTGTGTCCAGTTCTGAGCACCACAGTTCAAGAAGGATACTGACAAGCTGGAAGGTGTCCAGAGGAGGGCAACCAAAATGGTCAAAGGCCTGGAAACGATGCCTTATGAGGAACGGCTTAGGGAGCTGGGTATATTTAGCCTGGAGAAGAGAAGGTTAAGGGGTGATAGGATAGCCATGTTCAAATATATAAAACGATGTCATATAGAGGAGGGAGAAAGGTTGTTTTCTGCTGCTCCAGGGAAGCGGACACGGGGCAATGGGTTCAAACTACAAGAAAGAAGATTCCACCTAAACATTAGGAAGAACTTCCTGACAGTGAGAGCTGTTTGACAGTGGAATTTGCTACCAAGGAGTGTGGTGGAGTCTCCTTCTTTGGAGGTCTTTAAGCGGAGGCTTGACAGCCATCTGTCAGGAATGCTTTGATGGTGTTTCCTGCTTGGCAGGGGGTTGGACTGGATGGCCCTTGTGGTCTCTTCCAACTCTAGGATTCTATGATTCTACTCATGTAAAAACACCAGGCAGGCCCCACAAATAACCCAGAGATTCATTTTAAATAAAAGGACACATTCTACTCATGTAAAGACACGCTGATTCCCAGACCATCCGTGGGCCAGATTGAGAAGACGATTGGGCCGCAATCTGCCCATGGGCCTTAGGTTGCCTACCCCTGGGTTATAATACGTCCTCTCAGTTTCCTCTTTTCCAGGCTAAACATACCCAGCTTCTTCAAGTGCTCCTCATAAGGCTTAGCTTCCAGACCCTTGATCATCTTAGTCTCCATCCTCTGCACACATTCCAGCTTGTCAACATCCTTCTTAAATTGTGGTGCCCAGAATTGGACACAGTATTCCAAGTGTGGCCTGACCAAGGCAGAATAGAGTGGTACTATTACTTCCCTTGATCTGGACGCTAGACTTCTGTTGATGCAGCCTAGAATAGCATTCACCTTTTTTTGCTGCTGCCTCACACTACTGACTCACGTTCAGCTTGTGATCCACCAAGACCCTTAGATCCTTTTCACATGTACTGCTAGTAAGCCAGGTGTCCCGCATATATAAGCTAATCGCCAAACGGCACCTTAAACCTAGTTACGGTCGCCACAGTGGACTGTCTGCTCACCTTTTTCCGGTGGAGTTTATTGTTGTTGTTATTCATTTCATTTCTATACTTTGTATCTTAAAGGTTAAAAGTCTAAAACTGGTTTACAACACATTAAACCATCAAATAAAAAAAAATCCAGAATAAAACAGCAACTGTTCCTCATAAGGCTTGGTTTCCAGACCCTTGATCATCTTGGTCACCCTCCTCTGCACACGTTCCAGCTTGTCGATATCCTCTTTAAATTGTGTTGCCCAGAACTGCACCTGGAAAACCCTTCTGACCAGTCAGAGCTGTTTGGCAGTGGAACAGACTCCCACAAGAGGTGGTGGACTCTCCTTCCTTGGAGGTTTTTAAGCAGAGGTTGGATGTCCATCTGCCATGGATGCTTTAGCTGAGATTCCTGCATTGCAAGGGGGCTGGACTAGAGGACCCTTGGGGGTCCCTTCCAACTCGTTTAAGATTCAGAACTCCAGCTGTGGTCTGACCAAGGCAGAATAGAGTGGTACTATAAATTCCCTTGATCAGGACGCAGCTCATGCGCTCGCCTTCTGACTTCTCGTGTCTCGGTGGCTCACTGATAAAATATTTTTTTGCCTTCTTTTGCTACCTGATCTTAACAGGAGACACCAGGGATTGAACCCGGGGCGCAAAGCTCTACCACCGAGCTGCGGCTGCTCCTCAAATGAGAGATCTCTTGTTTTATTTAGCCCGCATTTGAATTTCATGGAATCAGAACTGTATAGAGTTGGAAGGGACCCCACGGGTCCTCTAGACCAACCCCCTGAAATGCAGAAATTTAGATCTCGCTCACCTCGTTTCCTTCCTATGGGGCGGTTTTCCCCAACCTAGTGGTCCCCAGGCGTTTTTGTACTACGACTCCCTTCATCCATGACCCTTGGCGTTGCCGGCTGAGGCTGATGGGCGTTGGTAGTCTGTAACACCTCTCTGGGGGGGCACCAGTTTGGAGAAGGCTGCACCCGATACCAATGTGGGGAACACGGGCAGAAGGTTTTTAAAGAGTTGTCGCGAGGATGCGTCCCGGAAGGAAGGAAGCAGTTTTGCTTAGCCGTCGCAGGACTCCTGCCTCACTGAAGCAAAACGGCTTTCTGAACTGGGCTTCCGGTCGGCAGAGCGTGAGGCTCTTAATCTCGGGGTTGCGGGTTCGAGACCCACGTTGGGCCAAAGATTCCTGCACGATTCACTGAAGCCATGAGTCAGGCCAGGCCAGGAGAGCTAAAGTCTTCTTTCCCCTTCTTCCCCTGCGCAGGACCTGAAGAAATACGGCGCGACGACGGTCGTGAGGGTTTGCGAAGTTACCTATGACAAGACTCCGCTGGAGAAAGATGGCATAACCGTCATGGTAAGCCCGTTTTTCAGTTTCCAAGTCTGATAAACTGGCGCATTTTGTTTTCCTTTTCACAGGCTATCAGACAGGTATCCTCGTACGATGCTTCGGTGTACATTGGTTATTTAAGGAGTGCTTTTTAGCTCTGTACTGTTCGCACATTCGCATTGTGGCCACCTAACATTAGGGTTTTGCGATAATCTGGTTCCCAAAATTGTGATAGATCGCAAACTATCGCGATGCACTAGTTTATCATGATGTTGAGGTTCTGGGCTCGGCAAGGAGGGGGGAGCAAGAGGAGCGAGAGCCCCTCCAGTGGATCCCAGCGATCGCTCCAGCATGTCCTTCCCAGCGATGGCCCCTCGTGGCAATATGCTGTCATTCTGAAGCCATTATCGCAATCTTAACTTCGAATTGGTTTCAGGTGATTTATTGGTGGACTGCTCACCCGTACCTAACAAGACGTCATTTCTCTGTGATGTAAAACACCGTTGGTGCAGATATCGATCTCCCCCAAGACTAAAACTGTTGTTGCTTTGGAAAACGTAGCCCTCAATATGCTCGTTTTCTCCTGCTCTGGAGAGTAGGACTCGAACCAGTGGCTTCCAAGTTACAAGAAAGGAGATTCCGACTAAACATTTGGAATAACTTCCTGACAGTAAGAGCTGTCCGACAGTGGAACGGTCTCCTTCGATAGGTGGTGGACTCTCCTTCCTCGGAGATTTTTAAGCAGAGATTGGATGGCCACCTGTCAGGAATGCTTTAGCTGAGATCGCTGCATTGCAGGGGGTTGGACTAGATGACCCTCGAGGGTCCCTTCCAACTCTACGATTCTATAAATATAAATGGAGATGGGATCGACTAGAGCAAAGCCATGCCTTAAAATACCTTGGAATTATTATTTTTTGTGTGTTATCTTGGTAGTGGCACACCGAGGCAGTGAAAATCAAAGCGCAGAGAACGTTAGGGGCACTGATGAATTATTTTATTTTCCGAAGTGTAGAAAGTTGTTTGACTCAGCACTGAAAATCCCTTGCAAGGCAGCAACCTGGTTTTTTGCAGAGGGGTACAAGAGAGAACAGGGATGCGGGTGGCACTGTGGGTTAAACCGCAGAGCCTAGGGCTTGCCGATCAGAAGGTCGGCGGTTCGAATCCCCGCGACGGGGTGAGCTCCCGTTGCTCGGTCCCTGCACCTGCCCACCTAGCAGTTCGAAAGCACGTCAGAGTGCAAGTAGATAAATAGGTACCGCTCCAGCGGGAAGGTAAGCGGCGTTTCCATGCGCTGCTCTGGTTTGCCAGAAGTGGCTTAGTCATGCTGGCCCTGAGTGCTCACTAGAAGGACAGATCCTGAAGTTGAGGCTCCAGTACTTTGGCCACCTCATGAGAAGAGAAGACTCCCTGGAAAAGACCCTAATGTTGGGAAAGGTGGAGGGCACAAGGAGAAGGGGACGACAGAGGATGAGATGGTTGGACAGTGTTCTCGAAGCTACTAACAGGAGTTTGGCCAAACTGTGGGAGGCAGTGAAGGATAGGCGTGCCTGGCGTGCTCTGGTCCATGGGGTCTCGAAGAGTCGGACACGACTGAACAACTGAACAACAACAACAACCACATGACCCGGAAGCTGTACGCCGGCACCCTCGGCCAGTAAAGCGAGATGAGCGCCGCAACCCCAGAGTCGGACACGACTGGACCTAACGGTCAGGGGTCCCTTTACCTTTTATGAGTCATCTCAGTTGTCGTTGCGCTCGGCAGTCGTGAGCAAAATGGGAAATAACCTGTGGGTGTAGCACCCTCCTGCTTCGGGGAGTGCCCCCCCTCAAAAGCAGGAAGATGCCTGGGCTGGCTGGCTCACCCTGTGTCTTCTGCAGGGAGCGGCGGAGACTTTTAAAGGGGCTTGTATATGAAACCAGCTGCTCGCATCACCCTCTGTGATTATCTCGCAGGGAACGGATGTTTCAGCAGTTGCCTTTGATTCTTTGAAGCCGTCAGCAAAAGAAAAGGCGCTGGTGTTTTTTTTTTTTTCAAAACGCCTGTTCTGCCCTTTTAATTAGAAATAATTAAAGACGGCGTTAAGACACGATCCTCTGCGCTCAGGGCAAGGAACGGCGTGGGAGAAGGTTGTGGCTTTGCTCGGGTGTAATCTTTGCTTCCTGCTTCAGAATTCATGCTTCCAGCTCAGTACTAGTTTCTCTGTCTAGTTTCAAACCCGGACTCAGGGCAGTTTGCTTCCCAAAAGTCGGGAGGTAACCTAACTGGAGGTCTCTGCACAGGAGCATTGGTAAGATCTGAGAAGCAGTACAGTGGCACCTTGGTTCTCAAACTTAATCCATTCCAGAAGTCCGTTCCAAAACTGAGGCGCGCTTTCCCATAGAAAGAAATGCAAAATGGATTAATCTGTTCCAGACTTTTAAAAATAACCCCTAAAACAGCAATTTAACATTTATTTTGCTACCTTACGAGACTGATCCATAAAATGAAAGCAATAAACTATGCACTGCAGCCAGACAGTCAGTCAATCAATCAATCAATCAATCAAGAAGTGTGCATGCACACGAAAGCTCATACCAATAACAAACTTACTTGGTCTCGATTAAGGTGCTACTGGAAGGATTTTTTTTTTCATTTTCTATTTTGAATCAGTCAGTCAGTAGTTGAACTGGGTTCCACATAGTCATAGAATCATAGAGTTGGAAGAGACCACAAGGGCCATCTAGTCCAACCCCCTGCCAAGCAGGAAACACCATCAAAGCATTCCTGACAGATAACAATGAAATATCTTTTTTGACGCAGTTCGCTGCGTATGCTCTTAACGCTGAGCCTATCCAACCGTTAGATCTACGATGGTGATTTTGGCTAAGTGGAAACTGGAGGGGTTGCTGTCGATTCCAAGGACCGTTTCTTGAAGTCCAGGAGGAGATTGCAAAAATTCCCTTGCCCCGTGCCGGAAATGGCCATCAGGAATGGAGTTTAATCTGAAGGAAAACATACTTTATGGCGCCCATCTCGCCAGCTGTGCTGCCTATTTATTTTTCATTTAAGCGCCTGTGCCATACCACAATTCTTGTTTTATTTTTAACTTGCGGCACTGATAGCCCACTCAAGAGAGGTGGAGCCACTGGCGGCTTAGCGGTTAGAGCGTTGGACTGGAACTTGGGAGACCAGGGTTCAAATCCCAAGCTCGACCAGGAAGCTCACTGGGGGACCTTGGAGTCAAGCCACGGCCTCTCAGCCTAACCTACCTCACAGGGTTGTTGTGACGATTGAGGGGAGCATGCAGCTTTGATCTCCTAGGTGAAAAAGGTGGGATATAAATGCAATAAAATGAATCAGTCGTTAGGATTAATAAATATTGATTTATTGGGAGGAAAGCAATGACAAACCTAGACAGCATCTTAAAAAACAGAGACATCACCTTACTGACAAAGGTCCGTATAGTTACCTTAAAGCTATGGTTTTCCCAGTAGTAATGTATGGAAATGAGAGCTGGACCATAAAGAAGGCTGATCGCCGAAGAATTGATGCTTTTGAATTATGGTGCTGGAGGAGACTCTTGAGAGTCCCATGGACTGCAAGAAGATCAAACCTATCCATTCTGAAGGAAATCAGCCCCGAGTGCTCACTGGAAGGACAGATCCTGAAGTTGAGGCTCCAGTACTTTGGCCACCTCATGAGAAGAGAAGACTCCCTGGGAAAGACCCTGATGTTGGGAAAGATGGAGGGCACAAGGAGAAGGGGACGACAGAGGATGAGATGGTTGGACAGTGTTCTCGAAGCTACTAACATGAGTTTGGCCAAACTGCGGGAGGCAGTGGAGGATAGGGGTGCCTGGCGTGCTCTGGTCCATGGGGTCACGAAGAGTCGGACACAACTGAACAACAAATGATGAACGCTGCAAAATTAGCACGAGAAACAGAGTCTTATCGGGGTGGAGGGAGAAATCCCTTAAGATGGGATGTTGTTACGAGTGGCTGGCAGATGAGCCAAGGCGCGAGGGTGTAGCTGAGAGTGAAGATTTCATCCGAAGGCACGAGCCAACTTTGTGAGCCTGGCATAAGGCGATTAACTGTCAAGGAGCAAAGGCAGGGCAGGATTTGGGTAAAAATAGAAGGCACAGAGGCAGAGTCCCTTTTAACTTTTATTTGCACAATCTGCCTAATAATAATAATAATCTGCTTGTCCCTTCAGGTTTGTTGTTTGTAAATGTCAGGAAATAAGGAAGACTTGGGATGGGGGGGGTCCCCAAGTTGCTCTCCCTGTGGCCTGGTTCACGTATCACAAAAAGCCAACCTCCCTAACCAGGGGCTGCAGTCAAGGCTTATTCTTAGCTACAGCTCATGGTGAGCAAGAAACAAGCTTTTACTGGGCCAGCACATCCTCATGGTGCCAGTAAGCCATGGTTTGGCTCGATGTTTGCTTATCGCGACACGTGAGTGAGGCATGTGTACCCACCCCGGAAAAGCAGGAAGGGAGAGGGGGCTGTTGTGCTCGGTAGAATAGGGTGTCGGACTCGAAGGATCACCGGCCTGATCCAGTAGGATCTCTGCTGCTTTTGTGACGGAGCAATTCTGAGATGCTCCTCCGAAGGCCAGTTTCAGATGCCTGAGGCTAATGAAGTAGTTAGGAACATGAGAAGCAGCCTGGTACTGGATCCGACCGTTGGTTCATCAGACTCACTGTTGTCTGCACTGAGTGGGGATCTGAACCCTGGACTCCCAGGCCCTAGTCCAACACTTTAACCACTACACCACCCTGCCTTCCTAGAGTCATTGTGCTATGGGGCAGCTCTATCAATTAAGTAGGGAAATAATTACGGGGAAAGGAAAACGTCACTTGGAGAAGGATCTGAAATATTTTCCTTGGAGCCTGAATGTGTTTTATTCCGGATTGGTTTATTTGAAGTTTCAATGTGTTGAAAACCACTTTGAGATTTTTTTTTCTTTAAAATATAAAGCGCTATAGGAATGAAATGAATGATGATGATGATGATGATGATGTTGATCCCACAAGGGGGGAAATTATGCCTAGACATTTGGTTGTAGCGACCATCACCTAGGTTTAAGGTAAAGGTACCCCTGACTGTTAGGTCCAGTCGCAGACAACTCTGGGGTTGCGGTGCTCATCTCACTCTATAGGCCGAGGGAGCCGGCGTTTGTCTGCAAACAGCTTCCGGGTCATGTGGCCAGCATGACTAAGTCACTTCTGGCGAACCAGAGCAGCGCACGGAAACTCCATTTACCTTCCCACCGGAGCGGTACCTATTTATCTACTTGCACTTTGATGTCCTTTCGAACTGCTAGCTTCGCAGGATCTGGGACTGAGCAACGGGAGCTCACCCCGTCGCAGGGATTCGAACCCTTAAAGTTTAAGGTGCCATTTGGCGAATAGCTTACATATCCGAGTTTCTAACGCTGTTTCCCAGGGGCACGAAAATGTTGGGGTGGCTGAGAGAATGGAGGAACCCTCTTTCACATAACTTGACCCCGCTTTTTTCTCTTTATTGCATTTGCATAGTCACACCCTCTGCCAACCCCCCGCCGCTGAAATTAGGCTTGAAAATAGCATTCCGTTGCAGCCGATGAGTTGTGTTGTGTGTATATCATGGTTGTGGTGCTGGTGCATACGTTGCTGCTGCTATTTGTAGAGTTGGGAGGGACCCCCGAAGGTCCTCTAGCCCAACCCCCTGCAATGCATTTTTTCAGGGTTGTGATGGATGAAATTTTGGGGGGGGTGGGGGATGGGGAGCTATATATATAAATGCAGTAAACAAACGGCAAGTGAAATTTTGGCAGAGGCAGGTACAGGTGTGCCCCAACAGTGGCAGACAATGAAAGGCAAGGGGGAGGCACCCAATGTTGGCACCACTGAAATTTTAAAGCCCAGCGCCCACCACTGAATTTTGGACGTGCGGAGCTGTTGTAACTCTCGTCCCTCCCCCCTGCACACGCGTTCTCAACCTCCTCCTTCCTTGTCGTTTTTCTCCTCTTCCTTCTCTTAAGAGACGAAACAAAAGGGGTCTTTCATGCACCCAAATCTGTTTCTGCTTTGTGCGGGTGCCGGTGGGGATTGCGTGCCCCCACATGGTTCTCGTTTCACGTCGAACAAGGCAGCGTTGTGGTTCTCCCTCCTTATCGGCCTCGCATCGCGTTTTTTGCGGCCGGGAGCCTGAAAACTGGCTGTCCTATTTACCTTGCGTAGCCCTTGGAAAGGATTCGCGGAGGCTTGGTTGGTGAACTTGTCTCTTTCCGTCTCTGTCTCTACCCCCCACCCCAAACCCGTTCTGAATGGGCAGCTTGTCGAGAGCTGCTTCTCGTTCCACCCCTGGACACCGGCCAGCTTGCAAACATTTTCTCACTGTGCGCAAGAAGAGAGAGAGAGCCTGTTTGCAAGATGTAGCTTTTGGGCTCCGGAGAGCAATCAGATCACTCGGAGTCGGCCTTTTCCCTTTCTCTCTCCCCGCAACCCTCTTTGGGGGCTCCAGTCTTGCTTTTTTTGGGGGGGGGGTGTTGCTGACAGCCTTTTCTTTCTCGTTTTTGCAAAAGGGGCTCTGCTGCAAGGCTGCTCCTAAGAGCACAGGCCTGGCCTGCGTTCCAGGTCTCCGTAGCCGGGAGAGGAGACAGGCCGTGCCCTAGAAATGAACTATTTATGAGCTGCATCTGTGAAACCTCCTCCTTGGGTCGGTGCCTCGCCGATTACGCCATCCAGTGGATTTATCGCTGGCCCCCCGGGGGAAGGCCTTTTCCAAGCTTGGCTGCCCCCCCCTCCCTGTTTCCTTTCCTATCCAATCCTGTCTTCGTTCGTTCACGAACGGGTGGCCGTTTATGGTGCAGAAGGTTTTTCGTGTGCCTGTGTGCAAAGGGGCGGAATCAACCCAGGGTTGAAATCCTTTTGTCAACCGCGGAACTCGTGGGTGAGCCCAGCACGGCTGCACAGTGAAATCCAGATTGATTTATCCCATGCCACACAGCACCTAGCAACCCAGAACGGTGTGTTATATATCAAGTCAGACCCACGTCCCGTCTAGCTCAGTTTTGTCGGCACAGAACGGCAGCAGCTCTCCAAAGCTTTTCAAAAAATACATTTTATTGGAAGATTTTTATTTATGGAGAGATAGTGTGAAGAATGGAAAAGAGAGAAAAGGTTACATTTCTATAAATTATTATGGAATAATAATAAAAGAAATAATAGTACAGTGGATGCTCGGGTTGGAAACGTGATCCGTGCAGGAGGCGCGTTTGAAAGCCGCAGCACCACATCTGCACACTCACGGGTTGCGATTCGGCGCGCATGTGCGAAGCGTGATTTAGCATGTGTGAGTGCCAAAACCCGGAAGTAACCCGTTCCGGTACTTTCGGGTTCAGCGCAGTGCGCAAAATGAAAACGTGCAACTTGAAGCGGTCGTAACCCAAGGTGTGGCAATAATAATAATAATAATATATTTATACCACACCCATCTGACTGGGTTTCCCCAGCCACTCTGGGTGGCTTCCAAAAGAATATTAAAAACGTGATAAAACATCAAACATTACAAACTTCCCTAAACAGGGTTTCCTTCAGTTTATTATTATTATTGTTGTTGTTGTTGTTGTTGTTGTTGTTATATTATTATTATTATTATTTATGCCCTGTCCTTAATACGCATACAGTGGTGCCCCGCTAGACAAATGCCTCGCTAGACGAATGGCATTCGCTAGCGGAAGGCTGCCCCGCAAGACGAAAAAGTCAATGGGGCTGCCTCGCAAGACAGGGGGAAAAAAATTCGGCGCGAAAACCTCCGCGCTGCATTGCCGCTTCGCTAGACGAAAAATTCGCTCTGCGAAGACACTCGTAGAACGAATTATTGTCGTCTAACGGAGCACCACTAGTATAGTTATCAATAACCTAATATAGTTTGTGTAAAACTAACTCCAAATATCATTGTATTTATCCAAAGAAAGTCTGTGTATATTAGGGCTAGGCGATATCTGTTTTTCAACATTGTGATATATCACCAGCTAAACATTGTGATATACTGATATATCACGTTGTCAGAAATAATACCCCTCCCCACTCTCTCACTATATATAAGGTTCTGGTGACTTCTGTTTCAGTGTATCTGAAGAAGTGTGCATGCACACGAAAGCTCATACCAATAACAAACTTAGTTGGTCTCTAAGGTGCTACTGGAAGGGAATTTATTTTGTTTCAACTACAGCAGACCAACACCTGTATCAAGAAGAATGTACAGTGATGTGACGTAACAGATATCATTACTTTCTTTTCTTTTCCCTGATTAACCCTTATGTTTGTTACTTCTTTTTAATCTCAATAAAAAGAGAGAATAAACTTCTCTCTCTCTCTGTGTGTGTGCCCCCTCTCCTCCAGGACTGGCCCTTTGACGACGGCGCTCCGCCACCCACCAAGATTGTGGATGACTGGCTCAACCTGTTGAAGACAAAGTTCTGCGAAGACCCTGGCTGCTGTGTGGCTGTCCATTGTGTGGCTGGCCTGGGACGGTAAGCCGGAGCCCCCCGCTCGCTCTCAAAGGAGCCTGTGAATACATGCAGCTCCCCTCGGTCTAAGTCGAGCCATTCTTCTCTCGGGAAAGCATGAGGCTCTTCATCTCAGGGTCGTGGGTTCAGGCCCCGCATTGGGCGGAAGAGCCCTGCATTTCAAGGGGTCCGACTAGATCGGGGTTTCCCAAACTTGGGTCTTTTTTGGACTACAACTTCCATCATCCCTAGCTAGCAGGACCTGTGGATAGTGATGATGGGAGTTGTAATCCAAAAACAGCTCAGGGACCCAAGTTTTGGAAAACCAGGACTAGATAAAGGGAAAGGGACCCCTGACCGTTAGGTCCAGTTGTGTCCGACTCTGGGGTTGCGGCGCTCATCTCACTTTACTGGCCGAGGGAGGCGGCGTACAGCTTCCGGGTCATGTGGCTTGCATGACAAAGCCGCTTCTGGCGAACCAGAGCAGCGCATGGAAACGCCGTTTACCTTCCCGCCAGAGCAGTACCTATTTATCTACTTGCACTTTTAACGTGCTTTCGAACTGCTAGGTGGGCAGGAGCAGGGACTGAGCAACAGGAGCTCACCCCGTCGTCGGGATTCGAACCGCCAACCTTCTGATCGGCAAGCCCTAGGCTCTGTGGTTTAACCCACAGCGCCACCCTGTGGGTTAAACCACAGGGAAGTAATAGTCCAATAATAATAATGTAATAGTAATAGTAATAATTCATTCATTCATTCATTCCCCAGCCACTCTGGGCGGCTGACAGCAGAATATTAAAAACACCATAAGACATGAAACATTAGAAACGTCCCAAAACAGGATTGCCTTCAGATGTCTTCTAAAAGCCAGATAGTTGTTTATTTCCTTGACATCGGATGGGAGGGAGTTCCACAAGGCAGGCGCCACCACCGAGAAGGTCCTCTGCCTGGTTCCCTGTAACCTCGCTTCTCGAAGGGAGGGAACCGCCAGAAGGCCCTCGGAACTGGATCTCCGTGTCCGGGATGGACAATGGGGGTGGAGACGCCCCTTCAGGTATACTGCACCAATTCTGGGCACCACAGTTTAAGAAGGATGTTGACAAGCTGGAAGGTGGGCAGAGGAGGGCGACCAAGATGACCAAGGGTCTGGAGACCAAGCCCTATGAGGAGCAGTTGAAGGAGCTGGGTCTGTTTAGACCGGAGAAGGATATGGCCACCTGTCATGTATGATTTATTTGAGCTTCGCAATGCAGGAGGGTTGGGTCATGATGGACCCCTCCAACTCTGCGATTCTATCTCAGCTAGCTCATGTTGTGGGAGGGGGCACTGCAGGAATTTCAACTGAAACGTCCATGACAGGTGGCTGCTATCCAACCCCCGAGATGAAAACTCACCCACCCCAGCTCAGGGGACCATGACAAAAGTCAAAATGCGTTATGAAACTGATATCATGATATGAGCTTCAAACTAGTCCAGGGCGATATATCTATAGATCGGCCAGCCCTCCTTTGGGTTGAATCGTAAAGGCCAGATACGGTGGCCACATGTAACACACACACACACAGAGGTCTCTGGTTCCCGACCCCTGGATTAAAAAGTACGGGGTGCAGGCATTGCGCAAAATACCAAAGAGGCAACCAGCTAGGCTTATAGGGAGATTGACAAGGGCCTGTGCAGGGCTTTAGTAAAGGTAAAGGGACCCCTAACTGTTAGGTCCAGTCGCAGATGACTCTGGGGTTGCGGCACTCATCTCGCTTTATTGGCCGAGGTAGCCAGCGTACAGCTTCCGGGTCATGTGGCCAGCATGACCAAGCCGCTTCTGGCGAACCAGAGCAGCACACGGAAACGCCGTTTACCTTCCTGCCAAAGCAGTACCTATTTATCTACTTGCACTTTGACGTGCTTTGGAACTGCTTGGTGGGCAGGAGCAGGGATCGAGCAACGGGAGCTCACCCCTTGCGGGGATTCAAACCACCAACCTTCTGATCGGCAAGCCCTAGGCTCTGTGGTTTAAACCACAGCGCCACCCACGTCCCCTGTGCAGGGTTTTAACCAGCTGTAAATATCTAGATGCTCAAATAGGGAAGCGGGGTGTTTAATTATGTTTACTGCAGCTGCGAATTTCCTGTGCCTTCCTCCTCCTCCTTCCCCTCGCAAAAATAAACATGCCAGTCGCTTTTCTCTAGTTGAACCCTGTTTCTTCTTTCTAGTGCGATGGTTTAATCTTCTCTCTCTCTCTCTCTCTTTAAAACCAGAGCTCCGGTTCTTGTCGCGCTGGCGCTGATTGAGAGCGGGATGAAATACGAAGATGCCATTCAGTTTATTAGACAGTAAGTGCCTCTGAGCCGCCTGCTAAGATCCAGATTAGTGGCCACGCGTTCCAAGACTGGCTTGGTGTTTGCGGAGAGGAGTCAGGGAAAAGGCAGAGGTCGCTCGGCCTAAGGAACGCACCAAAAATGGCGAGCGTGTGGCTTGCCGGCATGGGTGCCCAGAAAGCCGATCGTGTGCAGACTCATAAAAGAAGGCTGGGACAAGTATTCCCCCCCCCCTTCTCTTGAACTCTTTATTTCGGTTTAGCTGAATGAATCAGAACCTGACCTACAAATTTACACAGGCTAAGCTGTTTGTTTATGGCCAGGATCCAAGGCCCATGGAAATTTAAACAGCAGTCTTCCCCCTCCTCTCCAAAATTGCTCTTCTGCTACGGAGGGGGCTTTGAAAAGCACTTTGTAAAATGCTTCTGTGCACTCACGCGTCTCGAGACGCGGCTTTTGGACCCCAGCCTCGGTCTTCCATAGTTGATCAAGGTAATGGGTAGAAATACTGCTTGGGTTATACATGGACTGACTTTATGGGGCAGACTTTTATTATGGCAAGCCACTCAGCTTTCTCCTCCTGGCCTCAACAACTCAACTCTCGACACACCTGTTGATGATCTCAATTTGGGTCGCGTTGCTAAACATCTGGAAGAACTTTCTGACAGTAGGGAGCTGTTTGGCAGCGGAAATGATCTCCCTCGGAAGATGGTGGACTGTCCTTCCTTGGGGGTTTTTAAGCAGAGGTTGGATGGCCATCTGTCACGGATACTTCAGTTGAGATTCCTGCATTGCAGGGGGATGGACTAGATGACTCTTAGGGTCCCTTCCCACTCTTAAGATTCTATCATTCTACTCTGGTTGAGTCATAGAGGGGGCTGTACTGCTTCCTAGTCCTAAGCGGTGTGTCACATCTAATGAATGCCCTTCCTACGGCGGCAGAAAACTTAAATGTAGAAAGCTAGCATATCAAGAAGAAGGATTTAGCTTAGCCCTGTTCTCCCTGAGAGGCTAACTTTTCTTATGCAAAGATGCAAGAGGATTCCTGTAATCCTGTAACAGTGACACCATCACAGCAGTACAGGCCAGGCCATTGGTCTTCTCTAGCTTAGTACTGTCTACACTGACTGGCAGCATTTTCGAGGGATTCGGGCAGGGAGTCATTTCCAGCTGCACCCAGAGACACCCTTGGGGGGATTGAACCCTGAGCCTTCTGCATGCTGAGCAGATGCCCTCCGGCTGAGCTACGAAAAGAGAGACCGCGCCAATCTACTGAGAACCAGTCAGTCTGGGTCAGGGAGGTTTCGATCCCGTGACGAGGGAAGCTGCAGAATTCTGCACTAACCGATGCCGTTGGGAGGTTTAGCCTAGAGCCTTCTGCATGCCAAGCAACTGCTCTCCCTCCGAGGTGCAGCCTCTCGCTTTCAGGGGGGTTATTTGTAGGGAGAGGAGCGTTGTTGCCCTACCAGAAAGTCATCTGGGGTTAGGGAAGGACTAGAATGAACCGGGGGGTGGGGGTGGGAGGGGTGGAATCCAGTGAAAACTGTCCAGGCAGATCCGGCGAGGATTACGGTCCATCTGGCCGCATCGGCTGCTTTGCAACTGTAATAGCTGTGTGAGCCCTTCGTCGCAGCCAGCTCTCCTTAGGAGCTGCGACCGGGCGTCCTGCTCTCAATCCCTCCTCTAATCTCCTTAGCGTTTTCTGCTCGGGCCACGGAACAGGGATTGTTCCTTCCGTCTCTCCCTCGTGCTCTTGGCAGACCAAGGACCTTGGGGAAGGGGGCTGAATGGCCGGAAGCGTCAGGGGGGGTCACTTCTAAGCCCCACCCTCCCGCATCTGGAGTCGAGGGCGCAGCTGGGGCTGCTTCGACCAACCCGCTGCACTTTCCCCCCCTGACCCTCCGTGGAAGGAAAGAGCTTTGCTGCTGCGCGGCCTCGGAAGCAGCTAACTAGGGGTGGCAAAGAGAGCTTTTTCCTTCGGCGTGCGAACATCTCTCGGTAGGCCAGGACCGCAGGAAAGGTTTTACTCGGGGTCAAGAAGCCGTGTGTGTGTGTGTGTGTGTGTGTGTGTGTGTGTTCAACACTTGCGAGGCCTTAACAGATTCGAGAACTGGGCCAGAGCAAACAAGATGAATTTTAACAGGGAGAAATGCAAAGTACTACACTTGGGCAAAAAAAATGAAAGGCACAAATACAGGATGGGTGACACCTGGCTTGAGAGCAGTACATGTGAAAAGGATCTAGGAGTCTTGGTAGACCATAAACTTGACATGAGTCAACAGTGTGATGCAGCAGCTAAAAAAGCCAATGCAATTCTGGGCTGCATCAATAGGAGTATAGCATCTAGATCAAGGGAAGTAATAGTACCACTGTATTCCGCTCTGGTCAGACCTCACCTGGAATACTGTGTCCAGTTCTGGGCACCACAGTTCAAGAAGGATACTGACAAGCTGGAACGTGTCCAGAGGAGGGCAACCAAAATGGTCAAAGGCCTGGAAATGATGCCTTATGAGGAACGGCTTAGGGAGCTGGGTATGTTTAGCCTGGAGAAGAGAAGGTTAAGGGGTGATAGGATAGCCATGTTCAAATATATAAAACGATGTCATATAGAGGAGGGAGAAAGGTTGTTTTCTGCTGCTCCAGGCAAGCGGACACGGGGCAATGGGTTCAAACTGCAAGAAAGAAGATTCCACCTAAACATTAGGAAGAACTTCCTGACAGTGAGAGCTGTCCGACAGTGGAATTTGCTGCCAAGGAGTGTAGTGGAGTCTCCTTCTTTGGAGGTCTTTAAGCGGAGGCTTGACAGCCATCCTGTCAGGAATGCTTTGATGGTGTTTCCTGCTTGGCAGGGGGTTGGACTGGATGGCCCTTGGGGTCTCTTCCAACTCTATGATTCTATGAGGTGTTTTAGATCAGCACACCAAAGCTTTGATTTTTGTATCCCCTCCCTTCTCTCTCTCTCTCGCCTCGCCAGGAAACGCCGCGGAGCCATCAACAGCAAGCAGCTGACGTACCTGGAGAAGTACCGGCCCAAACAGAGGCTGCGCTTCAAGGACCCTCAGAACCACAAGAACAAATGCTGCATCATGTAACCTCAGTAATAGCCTCTTGCCAAAACACACACACACACAAACTCCGCAAACACAAACACAGGGCTTGATCTCTGAAGTCGCAGGCAGTGGCAATCTTCCCCCACCTGGCTGGATTCCCCTTGTTACGCGTTGCCAAATCTGGCAGCGCTGGGATCTGAGCCTAGGAGGGAAGGTGGCCGAGCCCCCCCCAACTAGAAATTAAGATGTTGTTGTTTTTCCCCTGTCCCACTCCTTGCAGAACACCCGCCAAGAGTTCCTTGCGACGATGGCAAACCACAATGCAATTGTGCTTTTGTTCCTTGGTGCTGGGGTGTATCTATCTGGGACCACCACAGCCCCTCTTCCGTGCCCCCCCCCCAAAAAACCTCCTTTCCAGGCAGGGGCATGTCCTAGCAGGGGCTTTAGGCAGGATAGACTTCTTGCAGCTCAGATCCCTTGCCACTGCCTGCCCTCTTTCTGATGCCAGCGTGGCTTCCGACCCACCAAGCCAAAAGCTGTCTTTTGACAGTGCCACCCTGCCACTGCCTCCCCTTTCTTCGGGGGGGGGGGGTGTTTGTCTCAGATTGACTTGGTGGGCACCGCAGGTTTTGCCAGGCCTTCTGGAACCCAGGTGGCAAGCTGGCTTTGGTCGGAGGGATGGCATTGGTTGGGTAATGGGGTGATGGGTTAGTTTTCAGCTTCTTGCAAGGTAATCCTGTGGTCTTTTTGGGTGACCTGCCGTGATCTTTGATCCAACTCCACGAAGCGGGTTTCCTCACTCCATTTGGGAGAGGTACAGGGAAATTTCTCTGTAATGCACATGGGAAAGCAAACAGGCTCTCTGCCAAAGGCACCATAGTTCTACCTTGTGAGATTTCGTTCCCCCAGGTGCTATGATTGCTGTGTGTTTGTGTGTGTGAGACCAGAGGTTGCAAGGCCATCCTAGGGTTGTATCTCATTGGCAAAGGTTTGGCTTACCTGCACGTGAGACAGAGTGAGTTCAGGGGAGGCAGGGAGCTAGTAAAGAAATGGTTTTTGGTCTGAGAACAGAGGGCTTCAGGAATGTTTGGCATTGGGCTCGGGAATTGGGAAGAGCCCTGGCACAGTGAAAGCTGTTTCGTGAACGGAACGACACCTGATTTGGACATGGAGGACTGCACAATTTATGCCTATCTCCGCCCTAGGCCTGAAGAGATCAGGCCAGGGGAAAGGAACTGCTCCTGCCCCTTGCAGCTATTCCTGAAGTCGCGGGAAGTTTGCGAGCAGATCCCACTTCGCGGGAGGAGAATGAATGAGCATGCGATGTAATTTTGGCACCCTGGGAGATCCTGAAAACTCGTAGGTCCAGTTTTCAGAGACAGGGGAAGCTTGACCCAGGAGAAGGCAGGCTAATAAATCTTTATCTGACTCTTCACAGGTTGTGAGGAGATTACCAGAAGCTTTAAAATCCATTTCCTTGCTGCGGTTTTGCCCTTGTCGAGAGCACCCAAGCCACGGCTTCTGTTTTGATGCTTAACATTTTTAATCGCTATTAAATGTTATTTCTGGTGATTTTTCTCTTTGCGAAGCTAAATTGCGCCATTGCCATCTGGGTTCCTGCAGATTTGCTGCCCCAGCGATGGGCTCTGTGAGCATAGCAGCAGCGGCTGGTCCTATACTGGAGCCCATCTGGATTCGTAGAATTGTAGAGTTGGAAGGGACACCCAATGGTCAACTAGTCCAACCTCCTCGCATGCAGAAATCACAGCCCCCAAAGCATCCGTTCTGCCTCTGGCATTCCTCAGTAGGGAAATGGCTGTTCTAGGGTGCTGTTCGCCGCCTCTTCCATGAAAGAGAGCCAAGGCCACGTGCCCCTCGGTGCAAAAAAAAAAATATGGTAACAATTCTACCCCCAATAGATTATGGGCCAAGAAATCAGGGGACTGCCGGGGGGGGGGAGAGGAATAATAATTCTGCCCCTCTTGCCTCATTCTGCTTTTCCTAGTCCTCTTTTGCAGCTTGGCTACTGAAGCCCCACTTCCAAATTATGAAAATCTTCAGCAGGGATTGCTCAAAAGTCATGAGATCCAGAAACTTGCTTTTTGTTTTGCTAGCAAAAATGGGAGTTCTGGGTACATAGCCACGATTTGTGTGCTCTCCTCCTTCTCTGGCACTTAGGAATGGCATGCAACGTTAACAGAGGCATGCAACCGGTTGGAAGTGCATGCATTTCGTCTGCATGCAGAACACCTTGGCCGAAGTGGTAATCCATGTCAGAAATAGATGAATTAAAGTCCCCATGAGCAAATTGAGGATCTTTGCTTTTAGCAAACGTGCACTGAGACTTGCTCTGCCTCTCCCTGTACACCTTGGTATTATTAGTGCTCTGAATGTGAACTTGCCCCGAAGTGAGATGCGCAGCCCACGGAGACCCCACAGCTACTGCTTTTTGTGTAGCAAAAGTTTCAGTTGCGTTTTTAATACCTTCAAGCAAAAAGTTCAGCATTTTGCTTCTAAACTTTTAAGGTTGTCTCCCTCGGCCCGGAAAGCTTTCTTCCGGTTGACGATAAATGTGCAGTCCTCTTGGTGAAAAAAATCGCTCACAGCTTCCATGCGTGGGTGGGAGAGATTTCCTGTGCTTGAGAGCTCAAGTGTGCAGCCAGCAGGTTATGGGGTGGAGGATGGGTGGGAATTGTTCAGCCTGCAAAGGCGTGACTTGGTGGAGGGAACAGTTGGGCAGGCAGGCAGCTGCTTTTGGGTGAGCTTCTACCAAATTGAAAAAAAAAATGAGATTTGTGGGGGAAGGAAGCCTTGCTGACTAGGGTGGACTCGAACAGATTGCAGCACAAAAAAACCCACGTGGCCTTGCTTTGCGCCTGCGCCAGAATTTGCCCTAACTATTGTGGCAGAAGCAGGATTGCACCGTTTCCCCCAGATTTCAGGCTGGAGGCAGAGAGACTTGTGTTGTGCAGAAGCTTTCACGCACAGGGGCTCCTTGCATGTAGACAGCTAGCATGTCAGGGAGAAAGAAGACTCGGCCCACCCGCCTCTTCTTTCATATGGCTTTTATACACACTGCTGGGATTCTCTCCCCAACCTGCCTCCCATGTGAACCGTTCAGATACTGGATTTCTTCTTCCCTCAGACTCAAGTGGTGCAAATTAGGACAGGGATGCCTACCTCGGAACACAACTTAATACTACCGTTCCTGACCCTCCCGGTTTTAATTTTTAATTTTATTTTTAAAATGTTGCTTGTAGTTGTCACTTCCAAGGAGAGAAGCATCGGGCCCGTTTATGTATTTCACTGCCAGCCTCCAGGTTGAGGGGATCTTTCAAGAAACTCGTTCCTCACTTTGGCCCCTAGTCAGCAACCTTCTGCCATCGGCACATAATGTGCCCAATCTTCGTGAAACCTCATAGCCTGGAGATGCCATCTTGACGATAGAGTCTGGCCACTCAGCTTGCTCCAGAGTCGAAGAATAGTGTCTGGGGAACACAGTGCCCTCCCTCAAATTAAAAGTGACCACCATTTGTGCTGACCATGAGCTTGGGGGTGGGGGGGTGGAGAGCAGTGGTCAGCGCAGGCAGGGAAAAGTTGTTTTTATCTACCTGCTGCATCAAGAATGTTCTTTAAAAGGGCACAAGCGCCAACTTTTTTAAAAGATCCTTTCCGGAAAGTGCCGTTCTATCCCTCGAACATGCACCTTTTGCAAAAATTAAAATTAAAAAATCCCCATAGCTCTCTTTTTAGAAAAATAAAATTTTTAAAAAAATCATAGCACAGAAAATTTCTTCTGACCTTACTTCAGAGCGCTGTTTCAGCCAGACAGAGACATACCAGCATTTTTAATAGCCTTATAGTGTGGAAATCTTGAATTCAAATTTTAAAAATGAAAGCTTGCGTGTATCTCCTAGCAGGGAGGAGGCAAAAACATACATATATATATAAATTTGCAATGCCTCTTGTGGTTTTTGTGTGTGTGGTATTGGGAGAGGTGATTTCTCTCTCTCCCGGCTGTTGTAAAGCAAAAGTGATCATGTTCCCTCGCAGATCTCAAGGCGCTGTGCATTGCATTGCAGCCCAAAGTGGGGGGTTTGGAACGCCCTCTTGGCTCTGGTATGATACGGCTCAGTACAATGTCCAGGAATGTGAATTTAAATGGTGTGTGTGTGTTTAATTATTAAAGACGACAGTAACGTGTTTCGGAGGGGGGATTCCCAACTGCTAATGCAAACGTCGCTGTGAAATGACGTTTTATGGTTCAAGGAGATCAAGATCAGCGGAGAAAGGGGGCTTCCGGCATAACTCCCAAGGGTCATTCCACCTCAAGGCAGCCAGAGAATTGCTCAGACCCTCCTTTGTTGCACCCTCGATGTAACATCCCGAATGTGATGGGCGTACAGTTTTCCCAGCCTTTTCCCCGTGTGCAAGTTTTTCCCACCAGAAAGCAAACGATTGCATTGAAAGTGCAGCGCGGTGGGGTCGAGCAAGCCCTCTGCGATGGCATCTTCCAGGGCATCGAAAAAGCCTTTTGGGAAGAGAGGGGAGCAAGGGGACACACCTGGCAGGAAGGAAATTGGAATGGCTGCCACCACATGGACCTCATACCCCATTTACCGTATTTTTCGCTCCATAGGGCGCACCGGACCATAGGGCGCACCTCGTTTTTAGGGGAGGAAACGAGAAAAAAATATTTTTCTGATTTTCCTCTAAAAGCCCTGTTTTTTTGAGGATCAGCTAAAAGTTTTGCAGCTTTTTTTGCAAAGGGAAAAGCCCTGTTTTTTTGAGGATCAGCTAAAAGTTTTGCAGCTTTTTTGCAAAGGGAAAAGCCCTGGGGTTTTTTAAGGATCATCTAAAAGTTTTGCAGCTTTTTTTGCAAAGGGGGGAAAGCAAAGCTCCTTTTCCAAAGGGGGAAAAGCCCCGTTTTTATGGGGTTCAACTCACATTTCTGCAGCTTCTAAAGGAAAGGGAGCCTTTTCTACAGTTTCCAGACAGATAATCTAATCAGCCAGTCACATGTCGCTGGGGATACAAACAACCTCCCTCTGCAGCACATTCAACAATGGAGGCCTGTGCAAGAGGGCGGGGCTGAAAGGGAGCCGGGACTCTTTTCTTTCTCCCGATCTCTAGTTGATCAGCTGCTGAGCGGGGTCCTTTCAACACCCCCTTTTCTCTTTGTAAAATAAAAAGCATGATCCTCTTTTGGCCCCTGGGCAATTCAGCTCCAGGGACCACCATTCACGCCATAAGACACACAGACATTCCCCCTTACTTTTTAGGAGGAAAAAAGTGTGTCTTATGGAGCGAAAAATACGGTAATCTTCCAGCAGCCTGGGAGCACCTTAAGATTTCTCCAGCTTCTTCCCACACTGCTCTTGCGACGGGGTGGTGTCCGCCCGACCCCAAGCGACCGAGCAAGGGGTGGACAGCCATGCAGTTGGCCCCGATGGGGAGCGTCCCTGGCACAGCAATGTTCCAAGGGCAGTGTGGGAAGACATCACAGAGAAACAGCTCCCACCTTGCCCTGGCAGCGGGAAAGCGAATTAAACCTTGGTGAAATCGCTGGCGAAAGGTTAATGTTTTAATCGAGGGCAGCTTCTAATCCCTGCTGCAGGCTTGAGGGGGCATGTTTCCAGACTGGTACGCCTGGCTTCAATATTTTAGTGTTCTGGGATGTGTGTGTGCATCTCCTACCCACCCTGTTTATTTTTTAAATGGTGTTTCCCCAAAGATACACTGGAGGATCCTTCTGATTCCTTCAGCAGTGGGATTTTCCATGTCTCCCTTTTTTAAAATCTCCTGGGTGCGCCGTTAGTTCATAGGTCTGCCTTCCCTAATTCGATGTCCTGCCACTCCTATCAGCCCCGCCCATGCTGCTGGGAGTTGTAGTTCAGAACATGGAGAGAGCGCCGGGTTGGGGAAGGCTGTTGTAGACGGAGACCAGTCATTTGGGGTATTAGTTTTTGTTGATTTGTTCGTTTTTCCTCTGAGCCATAGCTAAATTATTACTGTTGGTTTTTACTATTAATACCCAGCGCTTTTTATATCGGGGCAAGCATCACTTTGGCAGATGCCAACGAGGTCCAGACACTTTATAACCTTTTTTTTAAAGAAGAATTATTAAAAAAAAATAAGTGAAAACGTGTCTGTTTTTCTGCTCAAGTCCTGTGTAAAACTGTCAATGCCTTTTTTTAAAGTATTCACTTTTTTTTAGTTGTGAGAGGTTTCCTTAAAAGTGTAATAAGGCTGTCCTTGCCTCCGACCGCAACAACAAAGGAAAATTTTAAAAATAAAAAGGCTTCACTGTTTTGTATGAGACTCTGTGTTGCACTGTGTTTATTTTGGTTTGAACTCTGAGCTTAGAGGCATCATAGACTGCTCCTTCTGGGTAGAAAATAAGATATATAAGCTAATCGCCAAATGGCACTTTAAAACTTGCATTGCGGTCACCGCAACAGAACGTTTAGGTGCCTTTTTTTTGCTGCGCAAATTATTATTATTGTTCATTTCATTTCTATACGGCTTTATGTTTTAAAGGGGGGTTAATCTCAAAGCTGTTTGTAACACAGCAAATAAAACCCAGAATAAAATTCAAACTTCATGGGGAATATTTCAGATCCTCCTCTACATGACATTTTGCTTTCCTCATATTTATTTACTGACTTTATAGGGCCGCTCCTCTAAGAAGCCAGTGGGGGTAGTGGTTAGAGGGTCAGACTAGGAACTGGGAGATCAGGGTTCAAATCCCCACTCTGTCATGAAGGCCACAAGGTGACCTTGTAGTCGGTTGCAGTCTCTTAACCTACCTCACAGGGTCATTGTAGGGATTAAGTTTTGGGGGAACGAACCATGTAGTCCAGGGGTCAGCAACCTTTTTCAGCCATGGGCCGGTCCCTTGGACCATGTGGTGGGCCAAACTATATTGGGGGGGGGGATGAACGAGTTCCTATGGCCCACAAATAACCCAGAGATGCCTTTTAAATAAAAGGGACACATTCTACTCATGTGAAAACACGCTGATTCCCGGACCATCAGCAGGCCAGATTGAGAAGGCAATTGGGCCACATCTGGCCCCCGGGCCTTAGGTTGCCTACCCCTGATATAGTCCTTGAAGAAAAAGGTGCGATATAAATGTTTTGAGTAAGCTCTTCTGCTGGCCTTAAGAAAGCTGGAGGGGCCAGCCAGGTGGAGGTGTCAGTCGCCAACCTGGCATCCAGGGATCTCCGCAAGGTCGCAGTTGGATCCATGACAGTCGCAAAACGTGCCTGGCTAATTTCTATCTGCTTCTATCTTGGTTTGGCATATTTCAAAAAGTAAAAACAAGGACACCCCAAAAGTAATTGAGCTGCTTTTTTTAGGAAACCACCGAAATTCTTGAGCTTTTTTAAGGTTTGCTTTTTTTTACCCCAAAGTAGTTGAGCTTTCTTTATTACAGAAACATACACACACCAAAAAAAAAAACCGCCGCAGTTTTTCCTGCCTAGCATCCAGGACAAAGCATCACCTTTCAGTAATTTCCCCCGCACGTCAATTCCACCTTTAAAATCCTGGTGATATCCAGGAAAATCTGGACATAGGGCAACTCTAGACTAGCTGAATTTTGGAGGCCAGCTCTGCGTTCCAGTCACGAAGTGAGCAATTAAAG
Source organism: Lacerta agilis (assembly GCF_009819535.1). Classification (NCBI taxonomy): domain Eukaryota; kingdom Metazoa; phylum Chordata; class Lepidosauria; order Squamata; family Lacertidae; genus Lacerta; species Lacerta agilis. Next base: position 80,942,947 of record NC_046318.1, on the reverse strand, counting down.
TAAAAAATTCTATCAAAATCAACCCATGCAAATTCGTATAAAATAATCAACAGCTTAAAAGCAAATGGGGGAGAATAATGAGTTAACACAGAAATAAAATAAAAAATTCCTATGCAAAAAATGCACATGCACCAGTTGAGGTTTCTAATTACCAACAGTTTGGATCCAGCGCTTCATCTTAAAACGTTCAGGGGGGCCCACCCCATCTCTCATTCTATCTACAGACCATGGAGTTGTAGAGCTGGAAGGGACTATGAGGGTCATCTAGTCCAACCCCCTGCGATGCAGGAATCTCTTGCCCAGCGCGGGACTCGAACCCACAACCCTGAGATTAAGAGCTGCATGCTCTACTGAGATACCTTGGTGTAATGCACCACAAAATAGGACAGTTAAATTGGGGAAAGGAGGAGACATGAGGTTGGGAGGAATGCTAGGTCTGGAGACCAGTATTTAAAATAGGTAATAATGGAATTTACTGGCTGCAGTGCATTGAAAGAAAACATGGAAATAATGTATAGGTGGTATATAACACCAGCGAAATTAGCTAAAATGTATAAAACAGATAATAAATGTTGGAAATGTAACGAAAAAGAGGGTACCTTTAACCAAATGGTGGGAATGTAAGAAAGTGAAGGACTTCTGGGAAAGGATTTATAATGAGATGAAAAAAATGTTGAAATATACATTGGTTAAAAAACCAGAAGCCCTTTGTGATATATAACAAAGGACCCTTCATTTCGTCTTGCCACTTTATCCACTCACTTATTAAAAGAACTAACAGGGCTTTCTTAGGTAAAACTAAACTCCCACTTATCCCTTTAGCCTTTATGTAAACCTTTCTCGTTTTAAATAAAAGAGAGTCCCTTTCCAGCACCAACATGGCCAGGTACCCTTTTCAACTCTAGGCTAAATATGAGACTATCCCTTGTGTCCACAGTATAAGGGAGTTCAGCTACTAGAAATCCCCTTGTGTAAAAGCTCGCCTCTTCCCTGAGGTAACTTTGTGACCCCCTGGGTCTGTCTGCCTATTTCACCCTCACAGTTCCACTCTTGAAGGAAGTGTTGTCTTTTTAATGAGTGTCCACACAAATGAGTTTCATTTACCTTTGCTGGAAAATAACACAGACGAATTTCTGACTGGCACTTTAACAGATGTAAATTTATTTGCTTAAGATCGTAATGGTTGCGTTAAGGTTTCTTTGCGTACAAGCTTAGTTTCAGTGGTAATATCTTTGTTAATCTAGATATATAAAAATGTTCCCATTGCGTGCGTGGCCGACACCACCTTGCTCCATAACCACTGGACCAAATCACATCAAATTTAGGACAAAGCGTAACGTGACCATGGAGGAAGGATCTGGCATAATAAAAAATTTAAAAAACCACACCTGTCATGCCTAAAATATAGAATAAACACAAAAAATGGCACGCCTATTATACCTCACCAGCAAAAGGAATGAAGACTAACAGCATCCAATAGAAAGGCGGATTGCCTGTTGACGTCATCAGACCTGCGCCAAAAAGAAAACTCTGTCCACCATTTTATAACTGCCATCTGTAAGCACCCACGGACTTTCTGACACAAACTGCTTAGTGGAAATGTGGAAAAAAGACGGAGCAGGAGGCAGGGCATTTGCGGAAGAGAGGGGGGAGAAAAAAATGCGAGAGCAAAATAAGCCGAAGGCTGCCTGAGAGGTCGCAGTAAGACCGGCTCTGAGGGGATTTTGTCGCTGCGGTGCGTAATTTTGGGACTGGGATGGGGGAGAATGTTCTTTTTAATGGCGTAGAGCATGGGGCCAGTTAATTGTGAGGAGGGGGGTGCTTGGAGGGTGCGCTTTTACAGTAAAAAAAAAAAACCAGAGCAAGGCCCGCAGTAGGCCTCCATAAGGTGCCCAGTGCCCTCACTTAAAATGGCCGCTGCACACTCACAGGCATTTTAAAATTTCCCAAGTGCCCTCACCTAAAATGGCCACCGCAACTTCGCATGATGAACACACACAGTCCCAAGTGATCAATACCACCGGACCGGCCCCTTGCTGACCCCTACTCTACAGGCACAGGGAAGAATGAAAACAGGAGCTTCCAGAATACTTTCGGGGTCAGAATTTTAAAAAGAAAAAAGAAAAAAAATACCACAGCAACGCGTGGCCGGGCCAGCTAGTCATATAATAGATAACCTTACAACTACCTAACCTAAGCCTACTCTCACAGACCTTCTTTTCAACCACCCCACACTCCCTCTCCAAAGCACCCTCTCCACTGACAAAATGGCTGCCGATTCTCTTTAAACATTCAGCCCCTCATGAAATGTTCAGTCAGTTCAATCTGGAGTCTGTGTTATCCCTTGATAAGCCGGGTTGAAAAGGATAGAACAAGCAGTGCAAAAACATCACACCCTTCTATTGGGTATTGTGGGTACTGAAATTCATAAGAATGACAAAAATATGTTTTAATATGCAATAACTGCAGCAAGGATACTATTAGCCCAAAGATGGAAATAAGAAGAAATACCAACTAAAGAAGAGTGGCAAGAGAAACTAATGAACTAATGCTGAGATGGCGAGACTTAACAGGGAAAATTCAGAACCAGCAGAACCAGACTTCCCTAAAGGAATGGAAGAAGTTTTCGATATCTTGAGAAAGCAATTGTAATCAATTGACAGCGCTTGTAGGGCTAAAAGAAGTTTTGTAAGGAGTAATTTATAAGTTATTGTGAAAAGAATTAAGAATAGCTGTATTGGAAATTTGAGTTCATAGCAATAATTATAGTAAAAAAAATATGCATAATTAGATAGACTTTAGAAAATCATCAGTCAAGGTTGAAGGAAGTCTTAGGCTGTGACAGCCAAAAATTTCGAAATGATGTTTAAAAGGGTGTTATGCTGGAAAATATGTGTAAAAATGAATAAAAAATTATTTTTAAAAATAAAATAGGTCAAAATGGGGCAGGTGCCCTTGGGGTGATTTTGTGGGTCAGCGGCAGAGTTTTGCATGCAGAAGATCCCAGGTTCAAACTTCCAACGGCATCTCTGTGTAGGCCTGGGAACTCTCCCTGCCTGAAACCCCTAGAGAGCCACTGCCAGCCAGTGTTGACAGTACTAGGCTTGATGGAGCAATGGCCTAAGAAGATAGAAAGCAGCCTTGTTGTATAGAAAGCCAAGGAAAGTGAAATTGCACTGGGCACCTGGCAGCCTCGGGGAAGAGCAGGAGCTCGATTGCACCGAAAGCCCAGGTGGAACATGAGTAGAAGTGACTCAGACCCTTTTAAGAGTGGGAAAGTTCGCAATCACACGTGTACAGCGATGGCATTGCTCACCCCCAGAGAGCAGCGCAATTAAGATGGCTATCTTAAACTGCTTAATCTGACAGCGCGCGGTTGCTTTTTCCTTAAAAGAAGCGATGGCAGATCTGTATCGCAGTAGCCCCATTCCTGCTCTGCGGGTAACATTTGCAACTGGCATGGACTCCCGCCGACAGCAGCTTCTTCCTAAAAAAATGCAGGCTGCTTGTTCTGCTAGCAACAGTGCAGACAGAGGCTAGCTCTTCTGTGGGCCGTGTGAGTTGTATTCAGCAGCTGTGGGGCTCTGCCTGCCAGCTCAAACACATTTCTGCCTGGCCAGAGTTAGCTTTGCTGTTGGCATCTCTTGATTTTCCCAGACGATAATGCCCACCTGTTTTGGCAGGGCACGGCTGAGGGCTGGAATGTGCACAGGAATCCTTGAAATCTCTGGGTGTGCCTTCGCTTGTCATAATGCTGTGTGGGCCATGAGCTGAGAAGCAGGGTAACTTTATCCTATACTCAAAACAAAATAAAATAAAAAATTCCTTCCAGTAGCACCTTAGAGACCAACTAAGTTTGTTCTTGGTATGAGCTTTCGTGTGCATGCACACTTCTTCAGATACACTGAAACAGAAGTCACCAGACCCTTATACATAGTGAGAGAGTGGCGAGGGGTATTACTCAGAAGGGTGGTGGGAATGGGTGATTGGCTGATAGGTGTGGAAAACCTGTTGACGACTGTTAACGACTGCAATTGGTCTTACAGGAAACCCCTTGCTTTTTTTCCTTTGTGTGCCCCCTTGAGAGGTCTAGAGGGTGGCAACACAAGAACAGGGCCTTCTCTGCAGTGGCTCCCCATTTGTGGAATGCTCACCTGGCACCTTCATTATACACCTTTAGGCACCAGGCAGAAACGTTCCTTTTCAACCAGGCCTTTGGTCAATCCGATTTACATCCTATGCCCTTTTAAAATGTGGGTTGGGGGGGGGGGACTATTGGGTTGTTGTTTTTATTTTTATTAGGTATTTTGTTTTATATTTTGATTTTATTCTATAAACCACCCTGAGACCCCCAGGTATAGGGCAGTATATAAATTCAATAGAAGAAGAGGAGGAGGAGGAGAAGGAGGAGGAGGAGGAGAACCCTAGAGAGGGAAGGCTCAGAGCCCGAGGATTTGTGGTGGGACAACAGAGGAGAGGCCAATGGAAGAAGATTGAGAGGAGCTTCCGAAGGGGCAACAGGGTTTAGTGAGCAGGAGAAGCCAGTGACAGCAAGCAGTTCAGACTCCGAGGCTGAAGCAGAGGAGGTGGGGTCAAGAAGCCGCTTACGAATCCAGGGAATCTCCCTCTCCTGCTGTGACAAGCTCCCCTCCTCCCTGGTCTCCAAGAATTTGCAGAATAAGAACAACAGGCCAGAGGTGCACAGACCCAGCCTGTGACTGCATGGGAAACATCTGGAAGAGGAGGAGCCTTAGAGAGTCCTGGCAGCTGCTTGCTAGGGGCAAGACCTGCTGCAAAGGGTTGTGAAGTTGCACGTTCATTTCCTCAAGGAAAGATTTAACTTCCCTGACAACAGTCTTTCCATGCCGACCGGTGTCTGGCTCCTGATTTGCAGCACTTTTATTGTGGCACCACCACCAAGAGGGTTCTACATCCCCTTCAAGCCAGGACCCAAAACTCTAGGCGGCACTCGATCAACTTGCAGCCCCCCCCCCCCCAGCCAAGGTGTCGCAGGTGATAAGAATAAATGCTGCATCGGTTTAAGCTCAAAAGCAAGACGTGGTGAGCAGGGATAGACTGCATATATACTGTAATTTAGCAGGGAAAGTGCAGAATCTGCTGTCTTTTATTTTAGCTAGACTGCCTCCCTCTTTGTCCTTCCACCAGCAGGTGAAGACTTTCTTGTTCCAACAGGCTGTTGGGAGCTGGCTGCTTTTAATGAAAGGGCTGGTACTGTTTTATTGTAATTATCTGTATGTTTTAAACATAGTCTGAAGCATATAGTTTTAATTCTGTCCATGTTTACTTGTTCGGTGTCGTTTCGTCTGTTTTTATCCGGCTGGGTATAAATACAGAAGAAGAAGAAGAATTTTTTTAAAAAAATAAATTTTTATTGGTTTTCACAAATTATAACACTAACAAACAAATAACCCTAAACAAACAATAATACAAATATAAAAAACAACACTTAAATCTTAATACACCTATCTTCCTTCCTTATCATTATAGGTTGACTTTCTCACGTCCTCTCTTCCTGCGTTCCTTGAAAATCATCTTTAGTAATTTCTTTACATTATTAAAATCATTTTTAATAACTATCCTTATCATCTCTTCTCATTTATTATCCTTAGCCTTTATTCAAACAGTTATATACCTTAAGTCTATCTTCTAAATCTACAGCCTATCTTATCTTTCAGCTTACTTCTAGTCTTTAATCTTACAATAATTTTTAAAATACAATTTAAATTTCTTCCGATCTTCTTCCACTGCGTCATCCCTCTGGTCACGAAGTTTCCCGGTCAGCTCAGCAAGTTCCATATAGTCCATCATTTTCATCTGCCAAAGAAGAAGAAGAATTTTAGTGCAGCACCAGATGCCATCTCAAGATTCAGAGGTGTTATGATTTCCAGTTATGGAGTTCAGGTGCTCTTAACTAACGCAACAGGCATTGCCGGAATCTAACTGCAGATCCAGTTTGGCCCATAATCCTTGCTTTTATATTCTTAAGGCAGCTTGCCAATAATTTATCTGACTCGTTGACATGTTCCTTATTACAGAGGTGCAGAACCTGTCAGACTCCAAGCCCCCATCACCCTCAGTTAGCATGTCCAATGGTCAGGGTTGATGGGAGTTGTAGTTCAGTAGCACACGGATGGTGTCAGGTCCACAATCCCTAAATTAACCCAATAGCTGCAGGCACAGTTCCCTCGCCTCTCCTAATCTTTAAAGATCCCCTTGATTTCTGCCTCTATGTCAGATTGTGAGGCTGGGGGCTGGAACTTGTGAGGCGTTAAGTGCTTGGCTTGTTTTTCCAAAGTATATTGCACCTAGCAATAAATATCACCCTTGCCAAATGAAATCCAAACAGCAGGACGAGATTTCTTTGGCAATCACTCGTAACTGAAACTATCAACAGAAACGTACGGAACAAGCTTACATTTACAGAGCGAAATATCCTCTTGAATGATATACCCAGCACATGGAACCTTTTGTAAAAGGACAATGTGAGTGGACTCTCCGTGCCCTGACCGCAGCAAAAAGACTGATCCTGATGAATTGGAAAAATAAAAGGGCAGTTCCCTTCTTCGATTGGATTGAAGACTTACCGGTATACAAACTTGCAACATACGAACAACTTGCATATAAATGCAGATTTGCCATGGACATATTCAATGATATTTGGAATCCATTCTTACAAATACTGTAATAGGTTAAGACCTGGTGAAGTACTATTAACCTTGTAAAATATACAGTTTTGGGTTTTCTCCCCTCCCCCCTTTATTTTCCCTTCTGTTTGTTTTCTTTTCTCTCTCTTTTATTTACATCTCACTATGTTTAGTGCACATGTTGGGCAAAAGATTCCTGTGTTGCAGGGGGTTGGGCTACAACTCTATGATTCTACAATTGGTGCTTCTGTGGTGCAATGGGTCAGTGTGACAAGCTGTTAACCAGAAGATTGGTGGTTTGATCCCACCCAGGGTTGGCTGTGGGCAGGATTCCTATATTGCAGAGGGTTGGATTAGATAACCCTAGGGGTCCCCTCCAACGCTACAATTCTAAGCGTTTGTTATTCTAATTATATGATTGGCCACATTGCTCATGCAGGACGGAAAGACAGTGTGGCGTAATGGTTACAGTGTTGGAGCAGGGCCAGGGAGACCAGGGTTCGAATCCCCCACTCCGCCAGCCATGACGCTCACTGGGAGACCTTGGGCCAGTCGCGATCTCTTAGCTGCACCTACCTCACAGGGTTGTCGTGAGGAGGAAATGGGGAGGAGGAAAACCACATACACCGCTTTGAGCTCCTTGGGAGATAGCGCTGGCACATAAATGTAATAAAGAATAACAAATGAACTAAACAGATCAGTGGAGATCACCTGCCCTTTTTATATATTTGTGGTGGCCCATCAAAGGGGCAGGTCTTCTTTTTTTCCCTCGCTTCCTCGGAAGACTAGACTTTTGCAAAAAAGAAACCCGACTGCCTGTTCCCTGTGGACCCTTTGAGCTCTTCCCCAGCACCACCACCTCAATCCGTTAAGAAAGACAGAAGAATGCTCAGAGCTGGATTTCCCCACTCACAAGTCCCACCCAGAAATGCACATCTGCTGAAGTTATCAGAGGGTGGAAACTCAAAAGTCAAACGGAGGTTAAATCTCAGCATGAGGTCCATGTGCTGCTTGGCACCAGAGCTATCGCAAGCAGGGAAGAGGAGAGGCCCAACTGCGCTCAGACACTCTGTCCTCCGCTTGCACTAGGAAAACCTGGCTGGAGGTTTGGGCTGACATTCCTGCAGCCAGCTACGTCCCAGGGAGGAGTGGGTGGGTGCTTGGGTACTGTTCTGGGTCCTCGCCACCAGGGCCGGATTTAGGTTTGATGAGGCCCTAAGCTACTGAAGTTAATGGGCCCTTTATATACCCAGCTGTCCTTTGTCAACAACAAATTTTCACTGTTTTTGTGTTGAATATATGTTATATGGTAATTTATGGACCTAACAGGCATCTAAAGCCATTTGTGCATGTTGCCATGCAACTAGTCCATGCAGAATGTAGTAGTTGTTGTAGTTTAGTCATTTAGTCGTGTCCGACTCTTCGTGGACCAAAGCACACCAGGCACACCTATCTTTCGCTGCCTCCCACAGTTTGGTCAGACTCATGTTGGTAGCTTCGAGGACACAGTCCAACCATCTCGTCCTCTGTCGTCCCCTTCTCCTTGTGCCATCCATCTTTCTCAACATCAGGCTCTTTTCCAACATCAGGCTCTTTTCCAGGGAGTCTTCTCTTCTCGTGAGGTTGCCAAAGTATTGGAGCCTCAGCTTCAGGATCTGTCCTTCCAGCGAGCACTCAGGGCTGATTTCCTTCAGAATGGATAGGTTTGATCTTCTTGCAGTCCATGGGACTCTCAAGAGTCTCCTCCAGCACCATAATTCAAAAGCATCAATTCTTCGGCCATCAGCCTTCTTGATGGTCCAGCTCTCACTTCCATACATCACAACTGGGAAAACCATAGCTTTAACTATACGGACCTTTGTCGGCAGAATGTAGGCACCCTATATATAGAAATGAGCGAACCTGTGATATTTTTGGGAGCAGGCTAGCAGCTGGGGCCCATTATTTACATCATAGGAGCCTACACAACACAATAACTGTTGCTGTATATTTTGTTGTCGTTCAGTCGTGTCTGACTCTTCGTGACCCCATGGACCAGAGCATGCCAGGCACACCTATCTTTGGCCAAACTCATGCTAGTCACTTTATTTTATTCATTTTTTATCTTGTATTTTGGAAATATACATCCAGGTTTTTTTCCTTTAATTTTTTGGGGGGGCCCCAAGAGAGTGGGGCCCTAAGCTATAGCTTGTTTAGCTTATAGACAAAGGTCCGTATAGTTAAAGCTATGGTTTTCCCAGTAGTAATGTACGGAAGTGAGAGCTGGACCATCAAGAAGGCTGATCGCCAAAGAATTGATGCTTTTGAATTATGGTGCTGGAGGAGACTCTTGAGAGTCCCATGGACTGCAAGAAGATCAAACCTATCCATTCTCAAAGAAATCAGCCCTGAGTGCTCGCTGGAAGGACAGATCCTGAAGTTGAGGCTCCAGTACTTTGGCCACCTCATGAGAAGAGAAGACTCCCTGGGAAAGACCCTGATGTCGGGAAAGATGGAGGGCACAAGGAGAAGGGGACAACAGAGGATGAGATGGTTGGACAGTGTTCTCGAAGCGACTGGCATGAGTTTGGCCAAACTGCAAGAGGCAGTGAAGGATAGGCGTGCCTGGCGTGCTCTGGTCCATGGGGTCACGAAGAGTCGGACACGACTGAACGACTGAACAACAACAACAAAAATCCAGCACTGCTCACTGCTATGTGTTGCATCCAAGGCAGCAAAAGAGGCTAGCCGAGCTTCAATCGCACGGGGCATCTCTCCCCCTTTCTCCTCCCCTAAATGCCTCTGTGTGCGCAACGCAGACCTCTGCCTGCCCTTCCTGCTTTCAAGGGCGCAGCCTGCAAAAGGAAGCTTTTGTTCAGTCCTGGATGTGAAACATATGGCTGGGAAGTGAGGGACGGGCGAGGCCAAACTCACGGCGAGCACTTAACGCGGGAGAGACGTTCCTGGAGGACCGTGACTGTTCCGGCGCATTAGGCCGATGTTCAAAGCCGGCCTTTAATAAAGAACGGAATGCTGCTGCAGCTACACAAGGTCAGCTTTGGGTAAAGAGGCCTTGAACTGGACGTTGTTCAAAGTCTCCTAACTGCTCATTTTGAAGTGCCCGTCTACAAATTAATTTCAATAATCCTGCGGCAACAAGTAGATAAATGAAAGGCACAAATACAGGATGGGTGACACCTGGCTTGAGAGCAGTACATGTGAAAAGGATCTAGGAGTCTTGGTAGACCACAAACTTGACATGAGTCAACAGTGTGATGCAGCAGCTAAAAAAGCCAATGCAATTCTGGGCTGCATCAATAGGAGTATAGCGTCTAGATCAAGGGAAGTAATAGTACCACTATATTCTGCTCTGGTCAGACCTCACCTGGAATACTGTGTCCAGTTCTGGGCACCACAGTTCAAGAAGGATACTGACAAGCTGGAACGTGTCCAGAAGAGGGCAGCCAAAATGGTCCAAGGCCTGGAAACGATGCCTTATGAGGAACGGCTTAGGGAGCTGGGTATGTTTAGCCTGGAGAAGAGAAGGTTAAGGGGTGATAGGATAGCCATGTTCAAATATATAAAAGGATGTCATATAGAGGAGGGTGAAAGGTTGTTTTCTGCTGCTCTAGAGAAGTGGACACGGAGCAATGGATTCAAACTATAAGAAAGAAGATCCCACCTAAACATTAGGAAAAACTTCCTGACAGTGAGAGCTGTTCGGCAGTGGAATTTGCTACCAAGGAGTGTGGTGGAGTCTCCTTCTTTGGAGGTCTTTAAGCAGAGGCTTGAGAGCCATCTGTCAGGAATGCTTTGATGGTGTTTCCTGCTTGGCAGGGGGTTGGACTGGATAGCCCTTGTGGTCTCTTCCAACTCTAGGATTCTATGATATCTGGCAGCCAGTGGGCCAAATCCAGCCCATAGGTGGGCAGTCAACAAGGGCCACCCGGTGGCTGAAATTAAGCTGCAGTAGAATCGAATGTATGCTCCCAGTTTCATACATGTTGACTCTCCAAGTTACTAACCCTCATTGAGGTGAGTTCTTTTCCTTCCAGATCAACTCTTTGCATGTTCAGCTGCCACTACCCAGGCTCTGTGTCCCCTGAGACACCATTGTGCCTACTTACCTGAAAGCCAGGTGGGATTTATACACTGACATATATACCGGTATTATGGTCCAGGGTGACCTTTGAGAGCTTGTTTTAAGTCCAGGCCTCTGAGCATAAACAGAGTGCAACCATAGAACTCTCCCAACCACACAATGACTGTAGCGCAGATTGAATTAGACTAGGCTTCCTTCTGAGTAGACATGCACTGTTACAGAAGTTATTATTATAGAAAGCTTTCCATTCATTTTAGGTATGTTTAACTGGTGAAGTGGGCAAAATCTCTCATTTGACTGTTCCTAGGACCCACCAGCACTTGCTGGCCTGGTGAAAAGCATTGCTTAAGAACATAAGACGAGCCTGCAGGATCAGGCCAATGGCCCACCTAGTCCAGCATCCTGTTCTCACAGTGGCCAAACAGATGTCTCTCTTGGGAAACCTTCAAGCAGGATTCAAGCACAAGAGTGACACTCTCCCTTCTGGGAGGGCCAGCTTGGCCCCGTGACCATGGGTGCCTGGGGCCGTGGGTACCATGCAGGGTGCCCGGCCCCTTCACAGGGCATTTTATGCATGCTCAGGCACTCAGGGAGTTAGCAACTATGGTTTCCAGCTAAGTAGTATTCAGAAATATTTAGGTGGAGCTTCTTCTTCCTCTTTGGCGATCCCTCGTAACCGAGTAAGATTGTCTTCCGTGAACAGTTTTAACAGTGAGTCCGTAAGTGACTGCGGAGGCCAATTCTGGATCCACACGTCCTTCCACAGTGGGGACTTAGGTTTCCAGACAGGAGTTGATCTCAGTGAGGGTTTGCCACATGTGCCTTCCTCTTAGCACGTTTCTCCCTTGCGTCTTGAATTCGAACGTCTTCAAAGCCCATGACACCTTTGGTAAAGGCTGTTCTCCAATCGGAGCACTCGCAGGTAAGTGTTTCCCAAATGTAGGTAATTGTACGACAGTCATACCTCATGTTACGGCTGCTGCGGGTTATGTATTTTTTGGGTTGCACTCCGTGCTGAACCTGGAAGTACCGGAACAGGTTACTTCCAGGTTTTGGCACTCGCACATGCACAGAAGTGCCAAATTGTGTCGTGCGCAGACGCACCACTGCGGGATACAAACACTGTGGGTTGCGGACATGCCTCCGCCATGGATTACGTTTGTAACCCAAAAGTCCACTGTACATTTTTTAAGATTTGCCTTGAGAGAGTCTTTGAACCTCTCTTGTTGACCGCCAGCATTATGCTTTCCATTTTTAAGTTGGGAATAGAGTAGAGTCGTACCTCATGTTGCGATGGCTGCGGATTGTGAACGGCGCAGGTTACGAATGCGGCAAACCCAGAAGTGTTTACTTCCAGGTTTCGCCGCACGCACAGAATCGTTCTGCGCAGGTCGCACATGCGCAGAAGCATATGCTTTTGCACATGCGCAAATGAGCCGCTCGGGTTACAGACTTTTCGGGGTGCAAATGGCACCCCAGAACAGATTAGGTCTATAACCCAAGGTACCACTGTAGTTGCTTTGGAAGACAATAATCAGGCATCCGCACAACATGACCACTCCAACGAAGTTGATGTTGAAGAGTAATCGTTTCAACATTGGTGATCTTTGCTTCTTCCAGGACACTGGGATTAGTTTGCCTGTCTTCCCAACTGATGTGTAGAATTTTTCGGAGACACTGTTGATGGAATCTTTCGAGGAGCTGGAGATGGCATTTATAAGTGGTCCACGTTTCACAAGTGTGCAGTACGGTTGGTAGTACAACAGTTTTGTAAACAAGCATTATGCTCTCTTCCAATGGTTTCCAGTAACTAGTATTCAGAAGCATTGAGGCAGGGCACAACCACCCTGGCTGGGAGCCCTCTTTTCCATGAATGAGCTTGATTTCATCCATTTCCTTCTTTGATCTGCAGGTCTTCTGCCTATGTGGGCATCCTGGAGGCATCGGCTCGGCCGCTAGATGAAGAAGGGTGCTGTCTTGCTCTGATCCTGCAGGACTCTCCTTCAGTCCATCCTTTCTCAGCTTTGGTGTGTCGGAATAACAGTTCAGGGATGCCACCTCTCGGCTGTACATGAGCACTGCATGCAAGTAGAGGAACAGCCAGAGAGGGTTCCCCGCTTCCTTTCTGTATTATCCAGTCCTTAAAAGGAACTGAACCTCAAAGCAAACTGCGTTGATCACTGTTTAATTCAGGGGTCCCCAAACTAAGGCCCAGGGGCCGGATGTGGCCCAACTGCCTTCTAAATCCGGCTCGCGGATGGTCCAGGAATCAGCATGTTTTTACATGAGTAGAATGTGTCCTTTTATTTAAAATGCACCTCTGGGTTATTTGTGGGGCATAGGAATTCGTTCATTTTTTTTTTTCAAAATATAGTCTGGCCCCCCACAAGGTCTGAGGGACAGTGGACCGGCCCCCTGCTGAAAAAGTTTGCTGGCCCCTGGTCTAATTCAAGAGTCTGGCAGCTGCTGCAATGGCACTTTGCTACATCTTAGGGCCCTGCCACTCTCTTAAAAAAAATAATCCCAGCGCTAATTGCTAGATTATTGACCATAAGAAAGTCCATACCCCTCCTGGCCCTTCCTGCCCCTTTGGAATTCAGCTATGCAACCCATACAATAAAGCCCTTATCCAACGAAGATTGGACATTTAAGTCGGTTCCTGACCCCAGAAGAAATAGGCCCTCCAGCACCCCCTTCAATACCTCAAACAATAACACACCAAGTTGAATTAGCTGTGCCAATGAAACATGGACACAGTGGATGGACGCCCTGTCAGAGAAATAATCCCAGTATTCCCAGTGCTATTGCCTTTGATGTTAATATTGGGGTTTGGCTAATGCTGCCCAACTCCCCATGGGACTCTGAGTCCACTAAGTCCATGATCGGTCAGAGAAGAATGGATAGATCCAGTAGAAAGCAAAGCAGATACTTATTTTTCTGTTGCAAGAGAGTTCCCTCCCCTCCTTCCAAGGAGGCAGAGACCCTGAACAAAAGTGTGCAGGAAACTTTTAAGGCTTTGGACATGGCCCAACCCCCTTAGCCAAAGACCACCCCAACATTATCATGCATACATCATAGGAGGCTGTCTACAGCAGAAATCCTGTCTGCCAGGATACCTGATAATGGTCACTGATTGCATTGCCTGGGCAGCCTGGCCATTGTTTTGTGATGGTTAATACCGGTACTTTAGTTCCTGAATCCAGGTCGCAGGCTCACCCTATTCATATGCAAAAAGGCCTTTAAGACAGGATTTATAAGGGGAAAGACAATGGGAAGGCTTTCCCATAGCTGTCAACTTCCCCCCCCCCTTTTTTTGCAGGAAATTCCCTTATTCCAGCGCTGTTTCCCAATGCAAAAAAAAAGGAAGATTGACAGCTATGGGCTTTCCCCATTTGCCTCCCTTACTGCAGAGGAATATATGAGGTCACTGGGAGAGTCAAAATGGCTTCAGGATTGCTCTCCCATACTATTTCAGACACATGTTTCATATATTTAGATATGTGTCCATTTATGAATATTTATTCTGTATTTGAGACCTTAGAATTCATAGAATCCTAGAGTTGGAAGAGACCACAAGGGCCATCCAGTCCAAGCAGGAAACACCATCAAAGCATTACTGACTGATGGCTGTCAAGCCTCTGCTTGTTGTTGTTCAGTCATTCAGTCGACTGAAGCCTCCGCTTAAAGACCTCCAAAGAAGGAGACTCCACCACACTCCTTGGCAGCAAATTCCACTGTCAAACAGCTCTTACTGTCAGGAAGATCTTCCTAATGTTTAGGTGAAATCTTTTTTCTTGTAGTTTGAATCCATTGTCCCGTGTCCGCTTCTCTGGAGCAGCAGAAAACAACCTTTCTCCCTCCTCTATATGACATCCTTTTATATATTTGAACATGGCTATCATATCACCCCTTAAAACACCTTCACCGTGGGAATCCTGGGAGACATAAGATGGCGGCCACCAGCCATAGAAACCTGTGTGTTGTTGTCAGTGTCGTGGAATTGCAGACTTAGAAGGGACCATGAGGCTCGTCAGTTCAAAGCTGGCCGTGCTCACAAACACAAGTATCCTCTGGGTGTTAATTAAAGGTAAAGGGCCATTCCATTGTCACGGGTGGGACACTTTGACCGTGTTTTTTGGTATTCACACGTGTAACAATGTAAATATACATAAAAATTAACAACCAAAATTTAAAGTATGTTCTTAATAAGATACTGAACAGTTTACTAATGTTTTATTATTTTTATGGATATTTTTGACAATTTTATTAAATGTTAAAAGTGTTGTCACGGGTGGGACAAAAAAAGGACATGGAGCTTGAGATAAGTTTGATTTATGGAAAAACTCTGTGAGTTGGGAGGTGACTCAATGATAAACTCAGCATATCTGTTTAAATCAATGTTTATTGGTTACAACTATGCAATCAGGAATTAAGTTTAAGAAATTTAATGATACAAAATTAAGGGGGAAATGCTGTCACGGGTGGGACAATCATCAGAAAACTTTTAACTTGAACACTTCTGTGAAGACTACGTGGGTGGACTTTTGAAAAGAAGGTCCATAAAATAAACTTCTTTTGTCTTTAGCTTTTTAAAAAAATAGTTAGACTGTACGTTTGGAATCTTCCTCACCGAAGTCCAGCACTCATCTAGCATTCTTATCAGGCTCATTTTTCACGGAATGGCCCTAAAGTGTTGTCAAGGCTTGTATAGCACACACCTGATGGGATTTTGCTAAAGGCAGTTATTTAAGTAATAACATATCATACCACAAATATTTCGGGGAGGGTTGTTTGTCTTGGTTTCGTTGCATTATAAGCCCTCCAGACAACAGTAAGGCATTAGAGTTGGGGAAGCACTGTAGAACAACCAACAAAGCAGAATAAATCTATGATTCTGTCAAGAGCATGCTGCAGAAAATATCTGGACATCCACCTGGACATTCCGTTTTCCGGTTCCCTGTTTAGGGAAGTTTTTAATGTTTGATGTTTTATTGTGTTTTTATTATTCTGCTGGGAGCTGCCCAGAGTGGCTGGGGAAACCCAGCCAGATGGGCAGGGTAATAATAATAATAATAATAATAATAATAATAATAATAATAATAATAATAATTCTGCAGAGGGTGGAGAAGGAAAAACTTTGACCAAGATTGTGGTGTCATTCCAAACAACGCCCAAGAGGTGGCGGCAGAGTCATATCCATTGGTTCATGCCTAAAAGGAGATACTGTACCGTATTAATCAGTGTATAAGACTGAGCTTTTTCACAACAGCCGAAGGAAGATAAGTAGTAGTGTTGTTTTTAACCCCTCTGCATTCACCATCCGAGTATAAGACGACCCCCAATTTTGGAATGAACTTTTTAAGCAAAAAAAAAAAAATCATCTTATACCCAGAAAAATACGGTAATTATTTTCAAAAACGCTCACAGAAGATGAGCAGTGATGTTGCTTTAAAGGTCCACTGATTTAGGCAAATGCACACCTTTATCATAAGGAAATTTTGCCCATGGTATGACTGTTTTCTACCTTCCCCATTTTGACTGTCTGGCACCCTATCTGCATAACCAAGCAATTCTAAAATATAGATGCGCTTTTACTCTCGCAAGATTGAATGTATTGCCCTCAGCTGTACTCGAGGGACGACTCCAACAGATTCCACACACAAAACGCTTATGTCCCTGTGGAGATGGCAGTATTGAATCGGTGGCGCATGCCCTTCTGGCTTGGGCTCTTTATAAAGACTTGAGGAATGAGACTATCGCCCCTCTTTTCTTGTCCATTCTGGGTCGCCCAGCCACTGCCACAGTAGTGTCCTTTCTCCTGGCAGATCAAGATGAGCAGGTGACAGCAAAAGGTTGCAAGGTTTTTAGCTGCTTCAATCGGAATAAGATCCACTATTTCACTACTGATTCAAAACCCTAAAATGTATTTTATATAATTGACTTTTTATTTCTATTCTTTGTATATTGTGTTGTTGTTTTATTGCTATGGCCGATGGCTGACGCAAATAAAGATTCATTCATTCATTCAGCTTTGTCATAGATTATTTTAGGAACTGGTTGAAGGCTGTTACAGTAAAAAATGATTTCTCCTCTATTAGGAATAGCTGAATCAAAATTCAGTTTGCCTCATTTATGCATCGGTTTTTTTGTTTGTGTTTATAATAACATTTTTGAGGTTCAGCAACCAGATCTATACACACTACTCCAAGTGCAGTTGTGCCATAGATTTGTGCGATGGCATTATGATTGTGGAAAGCCATAATATGTCAATATTATGACTAGTATTGTTTCAAATGTTTTAAAGCAGCTGGTAATACATTGACTGGCCCTCGCAAGTTTCCGTGAGCTGTGGAAGTCAATTAATCCTGTAAAAGCCTAGGGGTCTATTGACTCATTTTCCATCAAACTTCTCAGTAATATGAACAAGTTTTTTGGTTTTGGCAACCTGCACGAGACCTCAAGACACTGTAAACTTATATGTTCATCCTCCCTGGAGAGAAAGGAGAGCAGCAGTTTTCACATTCTGCTTTAAGCTAACCACAGTTCCCTGTGATGTCCACATTTAAGAAACCATGGCTTGTTTAAACAATGTCTAGTAAGAACAAGCTAAGATCAAATCATGACTTCAGATCCTGTCTTGTTCTCAAACTTCTTGGCAATCTTTAGTATCACCTTCCAAACTTCCTAACTGTTCTTGCTTATCTCACCAAAGTCAAGCTGTCCCTTTCAGATCAAACTCGAAAGCTAGCCTTTGCTCTCACCTGGGAAGGGGTGTGAGAAATCCTTTATCTGCCCTTGTGATGCCTAGCTTACAGACCCATTTGTTGGCCCGTTACAAACCAGACACCATCAAGATTTACTGAAAGAGTCACTCTGCCTAATTAAAGGACACAGGTAAAATGGCCGACTCTCTCTTAGAATAGGATGCCAACATTTCTCACATCACACAGCTCGTATGGTACATTGAAATTGTTCTCTCTCTCTCTCTCTCTCTGTTGGAACGGTTTGCCCTTTCCAATCCCCCCAAGCTCTTTCCAGCAGTCCAGAGTGACCAACTTCAAAGTTAGCAGGGTTTCGGGAGGGGGCACGTTTTTCCAGACTACAGAGGCTAGAGGTTACTCTGCTTCATATTTCCCTGAGAATTATTGGCAAAGGAGTCGTTTACTCACTGGGATGCTAGCGCGGTGGGAAGAAGGTTGCAATTGGCCTGAAGGCTGTTATCATTGCTAGGGCAGCTTATGTCTTTATTTTTTGTTTTATTTTGCCAAGAGAAAATAACGCAGCCTCGTGGAGCTTTCCAGCCAGGGTTGGCTCCAGCTTTTGGAGGGTCCTTGAAGAAGAGGCCATTCTGCTCACCTCCTACAGCGAGTCTACTTCCTCTTCGGTTGGGCCTCCTCAAGAACTCCTCAAGTCCCATGTAGCCCAGAATCCCATTCTAACTTTGGCCAAACATACATTCCAAGAGGAAGCCCGCCAGACAGACCGGAGTGCAGCAACCATCTCCTCTCCTGTGGGATTCCCAGTAACTGGAATCCAGAGGTCTTCTGCCTCCAGCGGTGGAGGTAGAACTTAGCCATTGAGGACCTCAAACTAGCTAGCACAATGTCCTGTTATAAGAGAGCGTGGCAAAAAAAGCCTTTATAGAGGATTTCACCCCAAAACAACAACAGCAATAATTTATTATTTATACCCTGCCCATCTGGATGGGTTTCCCCAGCCACTCTGGGCAGCTCCCAACAGAATATTAAAAACATGACGAAACATTAAAAACTTCCCTAAACAGGACTGCCTTCAGATGTCTTCTAAAAGTCAGATACAGTGGTACCTTGGTTTAAGAACAGCTTAATTTATAGATTCAGGTAGGTAGCCGTGTTCGTCTGACGCAGGCGAAATAAATAAAAAATAAAAAATTTGTCCAGCTTTCGTGTGCATACACACTTCTGGTGACTTCTGTTTCAGTGTATCTGAAGAAGTGTGCATGCACATGAAAGCTTATACCCAGAACAAACTTAGTTGGTCTCTAAGGTGCTACTGGATAATTTTTTAATTTATTTCAGCTTAGTTTATGAACAACTTGGATTAAGAACACTGCAAACCCGGAAGTAGGTTTTTTGGTTTGTGAACTTTACCTAGGAATAAGAACATGTTTCACTTCCGGTTGAGTGTGTTCCATTTGCAAATGGAGTCCCAAGGCTGCTATGGGAAAGCATGCCTTGGTTTAAGAATGCCTTGGTTTAAGAACGGATTTCCAGAACGGATTAAGTTTGTAAACCAAGGTACCACTGTAGTTGTTTATTTCCTTGACATCTGATGGGAGGCTATTCCACAGGGTGGGTGCCACTACCAAGAAGGCCCTCTGTCTGGTACCTTGTAACCTCACTTCTTCTTTTTTTTGCTTCTCTTTTTATTTCGTTTTCCGCCTAATATAAAAAATACAGATAAAAACCAAATATACATCAAATACAAATACAGATACTCCGCCGAGCATTGTGATGTGGTGGGTTTGTGAAAAGGTTAAAAGTTATTGGGAGTCAATATACAAAAGATGTTACAATACACATTCCCAAAGGTACCAGAAGCTTTTTTGTTGAGGTTGACAGGGAATGAAATTGCCAGGAAATATCAAAGATTATTTTTATATGCCACCACTGCAGCTAGAATTTTACTGGCACAAAAATGGAAATCAGATGAATTACCAACAATTGAGGATTGGAGAATAAAATTATTAGAATATCTAGAATTAGCAAAAATGACAGGGAGAATTAGAAATCAAAGTGACAAAAAGGTTCAATCAGATTGGAGTAAATTTACTGAATATCTGAAAAAACACTGTAAAGATACGAAAACACTGACAGGATTTGATACAATACTTGCAATATAACAATAGAGTATAAAATGGATAATAATCTAATTTTGGAAATACAAATGTGATTCGGGAAAGAGAAAGAATGAAGGGAAGGAACAAAACCAGAGACGGAAGGGAGGGAAGTCACAATGCTGTAACCTTACTTCTTGCAGTGAGGGAACCGCCAGAAGGCCCTTGGAGCTGGACCTCAGTGTCTGAGCTCAATGATGGGGATGGAGACGCTCCTTCGGGAATACTGGGCCAAAAATACTGTAGCAGAAGGAAGTATTTCAGGAAACGTTTGGAAGGCACAAATGCACCACTACGTTAATAACTAGGATGTTTGCAGAATGTAATTCACCTAGGTATTTTAGGAAAAGTTTGGAAGATTCAGATGCACCCCATGCTAGGGATGATGGTACGTCACTAGGACATTTGCAAAACGTAATCCACTAAGGTATTTCAGGAAAATATCTGGAGAGGCAGATGCATCTCGACATCATCAGCTGGGGTGTTTGCAGAATGCAATCCACCCAGGTATTTTAGGAAAAGTTTTGGAAGATGCAGACGAATCTCCTTACCAGGATGAGGCTACGTCAATAATGAGGCTGTTGGCAAAAACGAAACCCCCTTAGGTATTTCTGTCCTTTTACATTTTAAGTTGAGCTCAGAGTGGACTGAGCTGTTCTTAGCAGCAACAGCAGAATTTACACCTCCCTGTGTTTGCGCCAACCATCACAGCTCATGCCGCGTTACTCTGTTTTCTGTCTCGCGTTGCTTATTTTAACAAGAAAAAGAAAAAGATACACATGGAGGTAATTTATTGCCATCACGTTTGGACAGGCATTGTGAACGGATGTTTAGTTTTCTGGCAGGTTTCCACACTCCCCGCACTTCTCTTTCTCCTGTCATTGTTGACAGCTGGTTAAAAATAACTGTTTTAAAAACTCCATGCGTTTGCTTTGAGGAGCCTGAAAATGTTGGAAGGAGGTGAAGTTCGGAGTTAGCAAAGCAAAGGAGGGCAGACTGGAGAGCCTTTGAGAAATGTGGCGAAAAGAAGACTAGCCAGAAGTGTCCGGCGCTACACAGGAATTCAAAGGGAGGGGGGGGGAAGTGGGATTTAAAAAACAACAACAACACATTGTGTAATTTGTGAGTTTTAGGGCTGTGGGGGGGAGGGGAGTACTTGTCCCACACTTTTGGGCTGTGGGTTCTCTCCAGTATGAAACATTCCCAATGTACTTCCTACACTCTGGGTTCAAATGATCCTGTGCGTCTTAAAAGAATCCAAGAAGATCTCAAAGGGCAAGGCACATCGAAGATGGTCAGTGCCAAAACTTTAGTGGATTGCATCCAGTAACAACAAGCTCACCCAGTGTGTGTGTGTGTGTGTGTGTGTGTGTGTGTGTGTGTGTAGAGGAAATGGGAATTGAACCAATGCTTCCCGAATCTCCTCTGCCTCAATACTACTATCATTTTCACAGCATCTCATAGAGACTCCCAAACTGCACCGTGACGTCTGATTTTCCACCCCGCAATTCTTCCCCAGTGTGGCACAACCACAGATGTGTGAGCCCCTGACCTAACTATCCCTCTGAAATGCTTGTATTTTCAGTGACCTCCTTTCTCTTAGCTGAACTTATCCCCAGCTTCCAGGAATCTGCTATCCTCTCTCTGATCAGAATGATCCGGTTCATCTAAGAAGGAAAAAGAAAATGGCCCTGCTCTCACAGAGCAGAGGAATGGTGGGAGGAAACCCCTGAGGGAAGAAGGCTCAGAGCCCAGGGATTAGTGGTGGGACAATGATGAGTGATCAGAGCAAGAAGAGGGAGCAGACTGGGAAGAGGAGGTGTTGGAAACTGAATAGGACTTGGTGATCAGGGAGAGTCTGTGGCAGAGAGATGTCCAGAAGCATCTCTGAGGCAGAGATGAGTCAGGCTGGTGAAGAGTCACAGGTGTCTCCCCTTCCTGTTGCAACAATCTCCCCTCCCGCCTTCTCTCCCAGAACCAGAAGAGGCATGAAGAGGGCAGAGGAGAGGTTGGCTGCACGCAGGCGCAGTCTCTGGTGGCTTGCAAAAGGCCTGTTGGGGAGGTAGGGACTTTCAGCCTCAGCAACTGACAGGGCCAGATTTAGGTTTGATGAGGCCCTAAGCTGCTGAAGGTAATGGGGCCCTTTATATGTCCAGCTTTGTTTTTTGTGTTGAATATATGCTATATGGTAATTTATGGGCCTAATAGGTATCCAAAGCCATTTGCGCATGTTGCCATGCAACCAGTCCATGCAGAATGTAGGCACCCTATATATAGAAATGAGCAAACCAGTGATATTTTAGGGAGCAGGCTAGCAGGCAGGGACCATGACTTACATCATAGGAGCCTACACAACACAAAAGAGTGTTGCTGTATGTAGGTTTTATTTTATTTGTTTTTTATCTTATATTTTGGAAATGTACATCCAGGTTTTTTTTTCCTTTAGATTTTGGGAGCCCCCAAGAGAGTGGGGCCCTAAGCTATAGCTTGTTTAGCTTATACGTAAATCCGGCACTGGCAACTGATTTTCACGGAGGAAGACCACCAGGAATGAGCTGCTCTACTCACTAGGCCTGGCGCTAAACCAAGTCTTCGGAGGTCGTGTTTTTGCTAATAAAGAATTAACTCCATTTTTGAACTGTGCGATTACTTGATCAGCATGCTCCTGTGACAGACCTATGACACCAGTCGATGAGCTGTGTATCTGTGCAAATTAGTTTTGTTTCTTTCGTAAGAGGCAGAGAAAGAGAAAAGGGCAAATTACATCAAAACAGCAAAGTTGCATCTCTGTTGTTGTTAATATTAT
Organism: Lacerta agilis; assembly: GCF_009819535.1. Taxonomy (NCBI): domain Eukaryota; kingdom Metazoa; phylum Chordata; class Lepidosauria; order Squamata; family Lacertidae; genus Lacerta; species Lacerta agilis. The sequence goes on along the minus strand of NC_046318.1, from coordinate 80,920,520 downwards.
TACTATTAATATCCCATCTTTTTCCCAGCCTAGGGGCTCAGCTACATTAATCAAAAAACAATGTTTTGAATGTGTTATATACATGTAACATCAGATGGCACCAGAGAGAAAAGAAAATTATATGCAATTTTTACATAGCATTTCCCCCCTTTTGTTATAACAGTTTAATTTCTGACTTTTTAATAGCATGGTTTTTTTCCTGTGTGTAGATCCACCCTAGGACTGAAGACGACTTACACAAATTAAAGCAACACATAAGAAATATCAAAAACTGAAAGTGTATGAAAGATAACCGTTAATAAGTAATTCCATACATACATAATTTTACATGCATGCTGCTTTTCTGCAGTTGAAACTATGCTGAAGTCCGCTTGGAAAAAAATGCATAACTACAACTTAACAAAAGTAGTCACAAACAATGAGTGAAACATTAAAAAATACGCATCTAAACTGAACAGTTTCCACATAAATTGCAACAAGATCTAACATAAAGATACAAAAAACCAACAGCGGCAAGCCCCACGACACACACTGCAACAAAACACCCCAGCCCAAGGGTCTGTTCAGCAGCCTCAACTTTTGTAGCTGGAGTCAGTCCGGGCCCCATCTTCCCAGGCCAGGTGGGAAAAGTCTGCAAGGCAGGGAGCAGCAGGTCTTCCAGGACTCATAGCCAAGGTGGTCTAAGTACCCCCAAAAAATTAAAATTAAAATTCAGAAAGGGGGCAGACCACTTTTTCATGAAGGAACACAGACCAATTAAACTCAGAATTAAAACAATGTAAAACAGGCATGTCCAGCAGGTAGATGTGATCTACCGGTAGATCACTGGACACCTGTAGTAGATCACTGGTAGATCATGGGCTCCCCCCACAGAAAAAACTCAACAACTTTGACCCGAACCCCAAAAAATGGGCCTTCCTCCTTCCTAAAACTCAACAACTTTGACCTGAACCCCAAAAATGGGATAGATCACTGCCAGTTTTTAACTCTGTGAGTAGATTGCAGTGTCTTAGGAGTTGGCCACCCCTGAATGCAAAAGAAACCAAATCTATTAAAATACAAATGATAGAAAAACAGCACTATTCCCAGAGGCCTGTCGGAATAAAGCAGTCTTCACCTGCTGTATGAAAGACAACAAGCAGAGAGACAGCCTAGCTTTGAGTTGCCTTAAGGATATTTTAGCATCTTATATTTTTTAGCACAGTCCGAAATGTGGTCTACAAGCAGGATCTCTGCCCTTTCCCAGTATGCTCTCTTCCACAAAAATGAGGTCTCTGTACCAACATAACTCAAATGCTGCACCGTCTCTGAAAGCATGTACATAGTCCTGGGGGGTGGGGTGGAAAAACCCTTTCCACTTTATAGTACTTCACCAAGTTATAAATCACTCATCTCTCTGTATCCTGCTGGACTCAGGCTAGTGCTGTGTTTCAGGGACCGGCGGGAAAGAATGATTCAGAAAAGGAGTTTCTGATGGTACACGATGAGCCTGTAGCCTGTGAGCAGCTTTCATGGGGATAGATAAAGCTCGACTGTAGCCTGACAGCATCTCCCAGCAATGAGTGCTTGGCCGGTGTCCCACGGAGACCCGGTCCTGGAAACAGGCTGAAATCTCCGTAACAGGCAGGCATTTCTTGAACGTAAGGAGAATTTGCAGCCGTTTAACACCAAGCCGGTGGCGCTGTGGTCTAAACCACTGAGCCTAGGGCTTGCTGATTGGAAGGTCGGTGGTTCGAATCCCCGCAAAAAGGGTGAGCTCCCGTTGTTTGGTCCCAGCTCCTGCCCACCTAGTAGTTCGAAAGCACCTCAAAGTGCAAGTAGATAAATAGGTACCACTCTGGCGGCAAGGTAAACGGCGTTTCCGTGCGCTGCTCTGGTTCACCAGAAATGGCCTAGTCATGCTGGCCACATGACCCAGAAGCTCTCTGCGGACAAATGCCGGCTCCCTCGGCCTATAAAGCAAGATGAGTGCCACAAACCCAGAGTTGGACACAACTTGACTGATGGTCAGGGGTCCCTTTACCTTTACCTTTAGCTCCTCCTACCCACCAAATCTTCCAGCTGAGACAAACACCTCACTTTGCCCAATGGTAGAGCTGGCCCCATAATCAGTGCCATATAGAAAATGAAAACACACAGCCAGACCCGGTTACCTAAAAGACCACCGCCTTCCATCTTTAACTACCTGAACTTTAGCCATGGAAGACGATTCTCCCTTCATATGTCCTCTGGGGAAACCCAGCCAGACGGGTGGGGTATAAATAATATATTATTATTATTATTATTATTATTATTATTATTATTATTACTTATGCTGGCGGGTCTTTCAGCCGGGAGCTCCCAAGTCATGCACTGTAAGGAGAATGTAGAATAATTCAAGTACAGGGGGTGGGCGATCAGAATATGGTGAATCTCTCTAAGCCAGTGCATCTCTAACTTTCCCCTCTCCCAATGGGTCACCTGAAAGTCACACTTTGGGAACCTCTCATCTTGGCAGCCCTAAAGTTGCCCTAATGTTTCCCTTCACATTAGACCTGATTCTTCCTAATGGGCTGATTCCAATGCAAAGTGGAAGGCCATCCATGTGCGGAAGTGGCATGGAAACTGATAACCCTTGTGACTTTTCCAAGAAGGGGAGATTGGAATCTTTCACTTCCGATTAACCATTATTTAGTGTTGCATCCGAACCCTAAACTGTGGTTAATCACAACTATGGCTAGTTGAAACAAGGCAGCTTCGTATCAAGGGGGCCAACTTGAATAAAATATTGTGGCGGCCCAGGTAAGCCCCGCCCTGCATAATCAATCACATGACACAGTGTGCACACACACCATTTGAATGGGAAAGCCCATCAACTTTGTGGGAGCGCAGCCCCCTCAAATGTTTTATTGTGGGGGCCAAAGCCCCCACGGCCCCTAGGAATTGGCTCCTATGCTTCATATTCTACTGCCTGAAGTTGGTTTCTTTCAACTACACAAAGTTAAAACTAACCACAGTTAGTCTGGGTTTAGACAGAACGGCAAACTGTGGTTAGGCTGAAGCAAAAGCTTCATAATTCCTCCTACAGGCCACATAAGATGAGAAGAAAGGAAGGAGGAGCCTATAAGCCCAGGGCTCACCTAGGGCGATTTTCATAAAGCTAAACCATTGTTTTATTGTTGCATCACAGCCATAGTCTCAAATCTACACTTCTGTTTCTTTTCTAATGCATGAGAATTGGCTCCCAGTGGATTATTTGTGTTGTAGCCCTTTGGGCACAAGGTAGCCATGGACTAAAAATAAACCGCAGGTGGAAGCTCCAGAGCCTTCTGTATGTGCATCCGTAACCATGCAGATGATTTTGACTTTGAGCATGCATTGGAAGAGGCTTTGGTCAGCTTATGCTTAGCTGCTGTTATCTGCCTTGGCTTGTGACATGCAATACAGGCTCCTGGAGTGGAGCTTCCTTCTCAGAAGGTTAGGATGACCCTGCCTGATTCAAGACAAGAGACCAGCCGAAACATGGCAGGATTCCACAGAGTTTCAGAAAGCTGAAGAGGATCCACTCTGAAAGTGAGTGTGGTTTTTGAAACACTCTTTCTTTCTTTCTTTCTTTCTTTCTTTCTTTCTTTCTCTCTCTCTCTCTCTCTCTCTCTCTCTCTCTCTCTCTCTCTCTCTGTGTGTGTGTGTGTGTGTTTAATGAAGTAGCTTCTCTCGCAGATCATTCTGGTTATGTCCCATTTGATAAAAGTGTTTGATTAAGCTGGGCGAGATTTGGAAGCAAAAATCATTCAGTATGTGCATGCTTACTGTGATGCCTTGTGGACGCTGGTGGCGCTGTGGGTTAAAGCACAGAGCCTAGGGCTTGCCGATCAGAAGGTCGGTGGTTCGAATCCCCACAACGGGGTGAGCTCCCGTTGCTCGGTCCCTGCTCCTGCCAAGCTAGCAGTTCAAAAGCACATCAAAGTGCAAGTAGATTAATAGGTACAGCTCCGGCGGGAAGGTAAACGGCGTTTCCGTGCGCTGCTCTGGTTCGCCAGAAGCGGCTTAGTCATGTTGGCCACATGACCCGGAAGCTGTCTGCAGACAAATGCCAGCTCCCTTGGCCAGTAAAGTGAGATGAGTGCCGCAACCCCAGAGTTGTTCGAGAATGAACTTAACAGCCAGGGGTCCCTTTACTTTGACCTTGTGGAAAGGAGAACTGGACCAGGACACAGAGAAGCATGAACAGCTTAAGAACAACACAACATGTCATGCTGACAGGGAAAAACAACAACAACAACAACAACAACAACAACAACAACAACAACTTATAATTGGATATGACAAAGATCAACACTTTTGGATGTAGGGTGTAGGAAAAGGCTGTTGAAATGGACATGTGCAAGACATAAAGCAGTGTTGGTATGGAGACCCCCCAAAATTTCAAAAGATGGAAATGGGTGGGTGATCAAAAACTAACAGCAGAGCTTATGTGGATGAAAGGAAGCAAACAGCAGAGACCACTGCGGAGTAGTGGCATGTCCAGTGACATTCATTGATGTACCGTGATGGTATATCAACAAAAAGCCACAGTTTCTCGACATGAGGGTCATCTAGTCCAACCCCCTGCAATGCAGGAATCTTTTTGCCCAGCGCTGGACTCAAACTCATGACCCTGCGAGTCTTCTGCCCTACTGACTGAGCTATCCTCCCCCCACAACTTCCCTTCTAGTAACAAGCAGGAGGAAAAGGAATTGCACAAGACTGAAGGATACAATCGATGGATATTAGTACAGTTAAAGTCCGGAATCAATCTTCCATCCTCCTGTGTTTAGCAGAAATGCAGAAGGACAAGCAATCTGCTTTTTATCCTGTCCAAAAAAAAATATGTTTTTTTTTTCTCTTGCAAAGGGACGTAGTTTCCACCCTCAGTGCTAAACATCTTCTTTTGAACCAGCACGCCGCAGCAAATGAGTCAAAGAGATGAAGTGCAGCTATTTCGTCCTTGTAGTTAATGGGGTATACTGCTGCTCTTCCATTAGAGGGTCAGATCTGGCTGGCGGACCTCTCAGACTCGCCAGCTCTGCTCCAAGATCCTATTCACCTTGAATTGTGAAGGGTAAGGAGGCAGTAAGGAAAGGCTATAGGGCTCCAGTAGGACAACCACAGCCCAATAACACACATACCTGTACATGCAGAAAGTGAGAGGCGGATTTAGGGGAGCGGAACCGGTTCGGTTGCACTGGGTGCATAGCCACAGGGGGTAGCAAACTAGGATGCAGAATGGAAGGAGGGGAGGCGAAATCCTGGCATTGCCACTGAAATTCAAGGCTGCAAGGTCTGCCACTGATGCCACCAACAAGGATTGAACCTGGGAATTTCTGCATCTAAAGCAGATGTGCTATGGCCCTTTCCATAAAATACCAGGCCCATTCCTTCCGCGGTCTGGCTGTGTGGCCTCGGCCTTCTCCCTGTGCATCTCCCTTGTCTAGTTCCTCTGTCTTGTCCGGTTCAGGAGGGCAGGAATGCGGTTTCCCCCATTCCACCCACCCTCTCTCTCTCTCTCTCTCTGTTTATTCAAATACAAGGCGAGACCTATCTCGGCAGAGATTTCGTCAAAGCAAACCGTGAACGTTTGACATAACGTGAAGAGAAGGCCGGCCGCTTCGTGTTCCTTGTGGTTTAAGCTGTGTAAACCATGTCACCGACTTTACAAATCCCCTTTCCAAAGCAAAATAAACCCAGTGCACCCAAAATGCGATGAAACCGCAGCTGAGGAAGCCCCATGCGGCTCTTGCGTCTTGGAAAATCATCCACAGCATGCTTTCAAAGCAATGGAAGGAGACCGACTGGTTTGTCCATGCAGCCATTTTTTCTGCTTCAGGTTTTGGCTGGTAAGGAGGTAGCCCTGCGGAGGGGAATGCAGACCCTCCAAGTTGTCCCTATTTTCCAGGGACCTCCCTGATTTAGAGAAGCCGTCCTGGTTTCTGATTTGATCCCGGAATGTCCCACATTTCCTTAGGATTGTCCCTATTTTCATTGAAAAAATGTTGGAGGGTATGGAGTTATCCGACCCCCAAGCTGTCTGAAGGCAATCCTGTATAGGGAAGTTTTTAAAAAATGTTTAATGTTTTGTGATGTTTTTATATATGTTGGAAGCCACCCAGAGTGGCTGGGGCAACCAAGTGAGTGAGTAAGATAATAGTAAAATTATTATTATGGGATGGGGCATCCCTATTTTCATCATAGAAATGTTGGAGGGTATGCAGATTTCCTCCCATCCCCTCTTAGCATTTTCAGTCTCCACGGCAACTGTTTATGAGGGATGGAAAATGGCAACAAGCATGCTTCTGAATATTCCAGATGTTGGGACACTGCAGAAGCGGGGAGTGGTCTTGTGTTCAAAACCTGACTGCGGGTTTCATAATAGAGGTATCTGCTTGGCTACTGTGAGAACAGGGGGCTGTTCCCTCCTAACATCTTTTACCTTATACAAGATGTTCTCCATATTATTAGGCCATGAGACAGGCGACCTGTTTTCGAGAGTGGGGCAAATTTTGTCAGGAAAAGATGAAACTCACAGACGATTCCTCTCCGCTCCCCACTGCTGTAATCTGGAATATAGAAAGTGGATTTGGAGTAAGAAATATGGTGGCCAGCAGAAGCAAAAAACAACAACAACCAGGAGGTGGCCTTTGCCACTGCCCCCAACATTTCTTTCCTACCTCCCAAAATGCAGAAGAGAGGAACAGTTTCACAAGTGACTTTCTACACCCCACAGACAACTAAAAGGACTCAGTGAAGAACTTTCTGTCAAATATCTGAGCTATTCGGGGGGAATTTCTGTTTTGTCTTCCCTGTCACAATAGCCCCAAACTATTCATTCGTTGGTTCGTTGGTTCATTGTTTATATGTACTTTTCTAGGAACCTCATAAAACAAGCCCTCTCTGTGCAGCATACAGGATCGGTTAAAAATGTAATACAATAGAAAATCCATAATAAACCTTTAAAACCTAACGCTGTGTCAAACAAACCTCAGCAGAGAGAGACAAGCACAGCATAGTACAAAGTCACAAGAACGGAAACCACCAACCTCATTCCACAGGGACTAAAGTAACAAGATCTTATTTCTTATTGGGAGAATGAAATTCAGGATTCTGCAAATCTATGCTGTTTGCTAGGGGGCGGGGAGTTTAATTCCATATAATCAACTGGAAGTTGGGAGTACAGATCAGGTAATATTTTTCTTTGAAAGGCATGAAGCCAATTGAATTGTGTGATTTATTTGAGTAGGGATAGGAAAGACAGCATCTTAAAAAGCAGAGACATCACCTTGCCGACAAAGGTCTGTATAGTTAAAGCTATGGTTTTCCCAGCAGTGATGTATGGAAGTGAGAGCTGGACCATAAAGAAGGCTGATCGCCGAAGAATTGATGCTTTTGAATTAAGGTGCTGGAGGAGACTCTTGAGAGTCCCATGGACTGCAAGAAGATCAAACTTATCCATCCTTAAAGAAATCAGCCCTGAATGCTCACTGGAAGGACAGAAAGGAAAGCTCATGTTTGACTGATTTTTAAAATATTTATATTTGGGTCATTGCAATATTCATCAGGCCCACATATTTTATGTGTAGAGCTGTGATTTTATGTGTAGAGCTGTGATTTATTCATATTTCGTCCCGTCCAACTTTTCCGGAGCCAAAACCTGGGTGAGTCATGTGACCCATGCCATGCTCTCAACCTGGAAAAGTGCTTTTTCCGGGGTGAGATCTTGTGAGGCACCCCCAAAAATGTGCATTTTGGGGAACCTGTGCTAGATCACAGCTTAAGAGAGAGCGAGATCACAGCATCCAAAATGGCTGATCTCACGTGAAAAAAATTGGGACGTCCCTTTCCTCTGGAGCACTTGGGAGATATGATATTTATATCTCTGTTTAACTTCTTGTATATTTCTCGTATGAATAAAAATAAAATAAGAAGGAGAGGAATTCAATGTAGATCTAAGGAGCGTGGTGTAGTGGTTAAGAGCGGTAGACTCGTAATCTGGTGAACCGGGTTCGTGTCTCCGCTCCTCCACATGCAGCTGCTGGGTGACCTTGGGCTAGTCACACTTCTTTGAAGTCTCTCAGCCCCACTCACCTCACAGAGTGTTTGTTGTGGGGGAGGAAGAAGGGAAAGGAGAACGTTAGCCGCTTTGAGACTCCTTCGGGTAGTGATAAAGCAGGATATCAAATCCAAACTCCTCTTCTTCTTCTTCCTCCTCCTCCTCCTCCTCCTCCTCCTGTGTGTTGTTCTAGGCTGGGGCTTCTTATGACACACCACAGACAATTTTTTTTGTGGGGAGCATGCAAGTTGAAGAGGCAGGAAAGTCCCATTGTGCTATGGTAAGTCCTTGCACAATGCTTCCGCAAGCAGAACCTGTTTGTTGAATCTGCGCCCAAGATCTTCAAAAGGCCTGGCTGCGATGGTGCCGGGGTTGCTGCGGACAGAGGCCTGTGACGTCAAGCAAACTAATTTGGGTACAGCCAGGGGACTTTCCCCTTGAGAGTCTCATCATGACTGCCCAAATCCCCATTTTTAAAAATAAGTGTCTCTCTTCCGCAAAAATGGAATGTGGGAGGAATTTCTCTTTATGTCAGTGGAGAGTTGAGTTGGAACTTACAGAACTTGGATATTTTACACTGATGCTAGTCCCTTTGGGGCTGGCCAAGGGGTGCAGCTGGAAAATCCTCGCAGGAGGTGGGGAATCGCAACGAGTCCCTAATACAGTGGTACCTCGACTTACGAATTACTTGACATATGAATTTTTCGACTTACGAATGGATATCCGTTGGCGGTTTTAGATGGGGTTTACTCGACTTACGAATTTTAGATGCGGTTTACTCGACTTACGATTTTTTCCGAATTTTTCGTTTCCAATGCATTCCTATGGGGAAATCGCTTTTTTCGGCTTACGAATTTTTCGACCTACGAATGTGCATTCGGAACAGATTACCGTAATTTGGTAAATTGAGGTACCACTGTCATGGCACAACATTCTTCCCCCAAATCCCATCCAGACATTTGACTTGTTTAGGTAAAGGGACCCCTGACCATCAGGTCCAGTCGTGTCCGACTCTGGGGTTGGGGCGCTCATCTCACGTTACTGGCTGAAGAAGCCAGCGTACAGCTTCCGGGTCATGTGGCCAGCATGACAAAGCTGCTTCTGGCGAACCGGAGCAGCGCACGGAAACGCCGTTTATCTTCCCGCCGGAGCGGTACCTATTTATCTACTTGCACTTTGACGTGCTTTCGAACTGCTAGGTGGGCAGGAGCAGGGACCAAGCAACGGGAGCTCACCCCGTCGCGGGGATTTGAACCACCGACCTTCTGATCAGCAAGCCCTAGACTCTGTGGTTTAACCCACAGCACCACCCGCGTCCCGTTTGACTTGTTTACCTGAAAGCAAGTTCCATGGACGGGAAACCCCAGAGTGGAGAAAGATATCCTGGGTATCATTCCACATTGCTATATGTTCCCAGGCTCATTTGTCTATTATTTCAACATCCATCTCACCAGAGTTCTCACACTCCTTCCTCCACCCTCGAATGAAACTGCGGCTATACGCTTTTTCCATGACTGCTTCTCTTTCTTCTCTCTCTGCCACTTCCTCCCCTCTAAGGAGCAATCAGCACGGGAATTTCGCCTTGGCATCCCAAGCAATTGCATGGAAACACTCAACATCCGATGAAGCTTATTCCTAACATCCCATCCCTTGCAACAGAGTTCTCCCGATGAAGCTTATTCCTGGCATCTTTCATTCATTAAGGCAGAATATACAGTATGTGAATTAACTAACTGAAACAGGAAAGGGTTGTTTCTTTTTAGTGTTAATGTAAGAAGGGTCCTGCGGCTAGATTAATTAGCAAGGGAACAAAATGCTATCTTCTTTTTTCTATTTTATAATACATTCTCAAAAGTTTAAAATATATACGCCATAAATTTGTATTTTCCCAAGTTCCTGTCCCATTTTCCATAATGTTTTCATTTTTCCTCCTCTGCTGCACAATACCTTCTAGGATAAAATGTTACCATAAGCATAGAGCATAATGCATGCGCACAGCTCTCCCACAGCTGCCAAAATTCACAGCATCCCTCTCCAGAGCTGATGTGTATGAATTGGGACTTTCCACAATGCCTTGTGCAATTTATATTATTAATAGCGATTGATTGTATTTAATTTTAAACCAAAGGCACCTCTGGAAGAACAGCCGTGGTAAGAGATTAATTGAGGAAGAGGAAACGGAGAAATGTTATTTTCCAAACACCTGCTCAAAGAATGAGATGAACCCATTCTTCTCTGTCCAATGGGAAATGCAAGATTTGTTCCATCAGGGACTCCTGAGGGGCCCCAAATTCTCTCCGAGGTCCCTCAGGCAGGAGCTACTGATAGGAAGGGAACTTGCTTTTTCCTCACACAAGTGCCACCATTTCCTCCAAAGCAGCCGACCCAGTGACCCGCCTGCCTTTCCACTATCTTGTTTGACAAAGCCATTGTCAGTAAGCGGTACTTTTTCTCACTCTTTGAGCCCTGAAACTCATTTCTGCTCTGTGTCTGTCTGACAACCTGTCTAAGCAGGAAACGCGCAAGGTCACAACCTAACACAGCTTTCCGCATTCAGCAAGATGCCGTGGGCTGCTGGAGATGTCAAATGGTGCTGCCTCAGCCCAGATGGAGAAGTAATGGCTCTGACACGACCACGTTGCTCATTTGCTCTTGTTGCTCGTGTCCATTTGAATGGGCTTTCTTATTGCGCTAGATCAAGTGCCCAGGCGAACAAACTCGGGAACAAATTCCTTCCAGGAAGGGGTTTGTATGGAATACCCTGCTAAAAGGGAAGGCGGAGAGTCCACTTTAGCAGCACCTTGCAAGGTGCTTTGAAGTCCCGATTTTGGGACTTCAAAGCACCTTGCTCCTCACACCATTGCCGGTGATTGACAGACCATGGAGCCAAAAAATGAGGCAGATATGATTCAGGCTGGTGAAGAGTCACGGGTTTCTCCCCTTCTTCCCTCCTGATGCAACAAGCTCTCCTCCCCCCTTGTCTCCCAGAAGCAGAAGAGGCATGAAAGGGCAGAGGAGAACTTAATGGAGTCTTCTCAGATGGCTTGGGGAAAACCCTGGAGGGGAGAGGACTTGGAGAGGCAGGGACTTTCGGTCTCAGCAACTGCTTCATGGGGGGGGGGGGCAGGACTTGCAGGAAATGGGTGTGGGGGACTCCCTGGTCCTGAATGGGGTAACTGTACCCCTGAAGGACCAGATGCGCAGCCTGGGAGTCATTTTGGACTCACAGCTGTCCATGGAAGCGCAGGTTAATTCTGTGTCCAGGGCGGCTGTCTACCAGTTCCATCTGGTACGCAGGCTGAGACCCTACCTGCCCGCAGACTGTCTTGCCAGAGTGGTGCATGCTCTGGTTATCTCCCGCTTGGACTACTGCAATGCGCTCTACGTGGGGCTACCTTTGAAGGTGACCCGGAAATTGCAATTAATCCAGAATGCGGCAGCTAGACTGGTGACTGGGAGTGGCCACCGGGACCACATAACACCGGTCCTGAGAGATCTGCATTGGTTCCCAGTACGTTTCCGAGCACAATTCAAAGTGTTGGTGTTGACCTTTAAAGCCCTAAACGGCCTCGGTCCTGTATACCTGAAGGAGCGTCTCCACCCCCATCATTCATCCCGGACACTGAGATCCAGCGCCGAGGGCCTTCTGTCGGTTCCCTCACTGCGAGAAGCAAAACTACAGGGAACCAGGCAGAGGGCCTTCTCGGTAGTGGCGCCCGCCCTGTGGAACGCCCTCCCATCATAAGTCAAGGGTATAAACAACTACCTGACATTTAGAAAATACCTAAAGGCAGCCCTGTTTAGGGAAGTTTTTAAACTGTGACTTGTATTGTATTTTGGTATTTGTTGAAGGCCGCCCAGAGTGGCTGGGGAGACGCGGCCAGATGGGTGGGGTATAAATAAATTATTATTATTATTATTATTATTATTATTATTATTATGAGCTGCTGTGCTCATGAGGCCGGGCACACCTGTGCAGATCCTGTTTTTGGTAACAAAGAGTTGACTCCAACTTGCTCAGTGTAATTTACCACTGGCTCATTCCTGTCAGAAACTGACAATAGCCTAAATTGACAGATTCGCACACCGGTAACTAGAGATGCTTGGGATTAAAGCTGAGATTTTCTGTATGCAAAGAAGATGCTCCAACAACACAGGGCTATTGTTCTTCCCCGGCATTTATATTGGGCAATCCCTAAATAGAATGATTTTGAAAGAGCTTGGAGCTTGGAAAGACACTCGAATATGACAAGTCCAGTGGGTCTCAACTCTCTCTCTCTCTCTCTCTCTCTCTCTCTCTCTCTCTGTGATTATTTTAACTTCAGATGTAGCGGTGCTCTCGTAAATAGCTGCATTCCCACTGGCTGCAAGTTATGGGAAACTTTCTATCTTGGGCCGACCAGGAATGTGCCCCTGTTTTCTGCCCTGCGGCTGAGCTGCAGAGAAGCTGGCAGATCTTCACAGCGGTGTCGAAACTACATCACAGAGTAGGCAGCAAGCTCTTTGAAGCAAGGTGAAAGGTGGCTTTCCAAGGTAGAAGGCAAAAATGGGGCTGGGGGAAAAGGACCCCAAATTATTTATTTCAATTTTTGGAAACACGCAAAGCAAAACCAAAGAAGCCTTAAACCACTGGATGTGGTGGCGGCAGCTCCGGGGAACATAGGAAGAGTCTGCTGGATCAGGCCAATGGCCCATCTAGTCCAAAATCCAGTTCTCACAGTGGCCAAACAGATACCTCTATTGGCAAACCCTCAAGCAGGATTCAAGCACAAGTTCATGGAGAAGGTACTAGCCACAAGTTAAATCAGGCATCCCCAAACCTGACCCTCCAGATGTTTTGGGACTACAGTTCTCATCATCCCTAACCACTGGTCCTGTTAGCTAGGGATGATGGGAGTTGTAGTCCCAAAACATCTGGAGAGGGCTGAGTTTGGGGATGCCTGAATTAAATGAATATCAGTTTCTGGGGTCCAGGGTTCATACCGTGTTTGTGGGCTTCCCTGGAAGGATACGTCATCAGATCTACCAGAGCTTGTCATAGAATTATAGAAGTGTAGAGTTGGAAGGGACCCCATGGGTCATCTAGTCCAACCCCTTGCAATGCAGGAATCTCAACTAAAGCATCCATGGCAGGTGGCCATCCAACCTCTGCTTAAGAACCTCCAAGGAAGGAGAGTCCACCACCTCTCATGGGAGACCATTCCATTGTCAAACAGCTCTTACTGTCAGCCTTTCTGGATCAGACCAATGGCCCATCTAGTCCAGCACTTTGTTCTAATGGTGGCCAACCAGATGCCCCACGGGAGTCCTGCAAGCAGAAACTTAGCACCACAGCACTTTCCCAGCAAGTGTTGTTCAGGGGCTTATTGTCACTAGCAGCTTGTGATTACCCACTGGCCTAATCCTCTTTTAAAGGCCATGAGACTTGGTGGCCCCCACTGCTTCTTGTGGGACTGAACTCTGTAACAAATCAAGATGAGGCCTTGTACTTACCTCGACCGATAAATGGCCTGTATTCCATGAAATCCGCCCAGAGTTAGTAAGAAAGCGCAGCTGTGAATGACAAGCAGACATCGTTAAAGGCCCAGTCCCACGAAACCTCTGGCCTGAAAAGGGGTTGATGGTGGGAAACCAGAAATATCTACCCTCCGTCAAATTCTCTGGCAAACGCAGTGATCAAGTAGGTGATGGGAGGATAAAAAAAATCCAGTCTGCAAGAAGCAATCCCACGCAAAGTTTTAATCCAAGTCCCCACCGCCTTTGAGATGGGCAGGCATAGCCTTCCCCCATGTCGCCAAAATGTCCCGTCTGCTGAGGGTCTACTCAGCAACCTCTCTGCCAACCAATCATAGAATCATAGAGTTGGAAGAGACCACAAGGGCCATCCAGTCCAACCCCCTGCCAAGCAGGAAACACCATCAAAGCATTCCTGACAGATGGCTGTCAAGCCTCCGCTTAAAGACCTCCAAAGAAGGAGACTCCACCACACTCCTTGGCAGCAAATTCCACTGTCCAACAGCTCTTACTGTCAGGAAGTTCTTCCTAATGTTTAGGAGGAATCTTCTTTCTTGTAGTTTGAATCCATTGCCCCATGTCCGCTTCTCTGGAGCAGCAGAAAACAACCTTTCTCCCTCCTCTATTTGACATCCTTTTATATATTTGAACATGGCTATCATATCACCCCTTAACCTTCTCTTCTCCAGGCTAAACATACCCAGCTCCCTAAGCCGTTCCTCCTAAGGCATCGTTTCCAGGCCTTTGACCATTTTGGTTGCCCTCCTCTGGACATGTTCCAGCTTGTCAGTATCCTTCTTGAACTGTGGTGCCCAGAACTGGACACAGTATTCCAGGTGAGGTCTGACCAGAGCGGAATACAGTGGTACTATTACTTCCCTTGATCTAGATGCTATACTCCTATTGATGCAGCCCAGAATTGCATTGGCTTTTGCAACCATCTGCCTGAAACCCAAAATCATTCACTGGCTGTTGGCTCTTGATTCTTCCTGCTGCGAAATCATTGCCTTTCATCTCTTTTAGGAGGTTTCCACAAGACTTGTCACAAAATCATAGGCTTGCCATATGTCCATGACTTCCCGGACATATCCGGAATACTGCAGTTGCCAGCAGTGTCCAGATGGAAATTGGTACAAAAATTGGCAGTATGGTAGCCCATGCCAGCAATGCCGTTTTTGCCGTTTTTCCATAAAATGCCGGCATTATTTTTCCAAATAAAGCTCAACAGTTTGGGGTAGAACAGCCTTGCCCCCCAAAAGCAAAACAGCTTTTCGGTCCAGATTTTCACTGTTGGAAAAGCAGCAAGCCTAGGTCTGCCCCAACCATGTAAAAAAACAGGGGAGCTGGAGAGACAATTTTACACGAAAAGGGGCACCCAGGTATGGAAAGATAAACCCTCCCCACATCTTCCCTGTTACCTAGCTCTCCTCAGAGTCGGGATGGAGGACAAATTCAATTCACCTCACGTTTAAAAGTGAAACTACCTAATTCGCACTTTGTGAAACCATATGTGAACTGAAACACAGCCATCCCTCAAAATTCGCACCACTTCTAATTTTGCAACGCTGCTCTCCAGCCAATTGATACACACAGAAATTTGCATGTGCTAAGGCAAAGCGTGCATAGAAATGTGTATATGAGTGAAAATGGCATATAAAAATGCATTATGTTAAGGGGAAATTGATTTGCATAAATGTGTATACAAGTATTCTGCAAAAAAAAAAATCTGGTGAATTTTCAGGAGGACCGGTTTATTTATTTATTGCAAGCTGGTGTAAAAACTTGGAGAAATTAACTTAAGGCTGGAAAAATAAGAGACCGAAATTATCAGATTCAGATAATTGTCAGAAATAAGCTGGAGGGAGGGAGCGAGGGAGGAAGGGAGGAGGGAAGGAAGAGTTCTTCTGGTTATATTTCTCTAAATTTCAGTTGGATCAGTTAACATTCAACTGAATCAGCTGAGTTAAGCCTTCCACACATGTGACAATTATCCCATTCCCCCCCCCCCCAAGTTGCTACCAAGCAGCAGACCTGAAGCTACAGGAAGTAGAGGGATATTGAGGACAAGCAGGACATTAATTTAAAATTATGCTATGGAAACTTTGTCAGCTAGGGAGTCAGATCCAAGACTGGCCCCTTTTCTAACAGGTGCCTTGAAACACCCACATGTCTTTCACCTGAAAAACAGAGGCTTATCTCCTGTTTTTGGCACTCTTATCCTCTGATCTTAGCACTTCCAGATGTCGGGACTGCAACCCACCACCAGCCTTGGATAGCATGACCAATGAATGGCCAGGGAGTAGGGCAGTTCTGGTCCAACAACATATGGAGGTTTAGAATCCGCTAACCCATCAACTGACCCAGTGCCACATACAGGCGATAGTTGACATTAGAAAACCAGCATCACAATGGGAGGAACTGATGCAAGTGCCTATTTAAAGATCTGAAGAAGAGAACAGCTTTTGGCACCATCGGCCTAGGTTTCACTGCCTCCTAAGATACCTGGAATGTCGCCTATTGACCCTGACGGCTGCAGCTTCTGCTGCTGCTTTCTGCCCAATGCAGATCAAAGGCCGCCCCTTAAATGTTGTTGGGACACGATCCAGAGCACACGTCAGCCTTGCTCGTTTCAATAGGAACATGAACTATGCAGTTAATTCACTCCCACTGGGAGGAGTGGGGCTTAAGCAGTGATTTAGTGCTATCCGGATGATGCCCCGCTGCTTAATCATCCCGGCCTCCTCGCCTCTGCCAACTTTCCGAGAGGGAGTGCTGAATCCTCTTGATGGATGTGGGTCCGGAGCCCGTTTAAAAATGCTTTGTAAAGCTTTTTTGAAAGAGTCGAGCCTGGCTGGTGAGTCTTCTTCCAAGCCCAAGTCCCAACAGTTGGCCGGCTTTTTTCCACACTTGTAAAAAGCTCTGGAGGTTCCACAGGGAGTGGCCACCGAGACCACATCAGGCCCTGAAAGACCTACATTGGCTCCCAGTACATTTCCAAGCACAATTCAAGGTGTTGGTGCTGACCTTTAAAGCCCTGAACACAGGACTGTCTGAAGTATACACGGCACCAGAGTGCAAAGATCTGCCTGGTGCCCCCCCACAGGTTTCCCAGTCCCAGGCGTGCAGGAGGGTGGAGCCGGCCGGCCGCCCCAGCGTCTCGCTGGCTCGCTTGCCCCCGAACTCGTGGCACAGAGCCACCTGCAGCAGAAGTGCTCTGACCGACGGGCGGGCTCTTCCCCGAACTCAACTCTCGGGCCCCGGATTCTCAGCCTGGCGCCCCTGAGAGCCTGGCTGCCGGGTGCCCCACACCCCTAGCGCCTATGGGTAAGACGGCCCAGTATACCTGAAGGAGCGTCTCCACCCCCATTGTTCAGCCCGGACATTGAGGTCCAGCTCCGAGGGCTTTCTGGTGGTTCCCTCACTGTGAGAAGAAAGGTTTCAGGGAACCAGGCAGAGGGCCTTCTCGGTGGTGGCACCCTCCCATCAGATGTCAAGGAAATAAACAACTACCTGACTTTTAGAAGACATCTGAAGGCAGCCCTGTTTAGAGAAGTTTTTTTATGTTGGACGTTTTATCGTGTTTTTAATATTCTGTTTTTAATATTATTATCATCACAGTCCCGGATGAAAACAGCTCCATAATGGTTCTTATCATTTCTGAAGACCACTCGACACAGTTCATGTATGTTATCTTGGTCACAACAGCCATGTAAGACAGGCCTGCAGATAGGTGCTGTGAGCTCAGGAGAATATTGGCTTGCATAGAGCCACTGAAGGACTTGGAGATTTGAACCCGGAACCGTGCAGGGGGCATAGAACAGCACAGCTCCGACATATGCATGTTTAGACAGCTCAGTGGTGTAAACTCTCGAGGATGTGCAACATCCAAGACTGCCACTCGAGTAGATTTACCGTGTGTCTCATAAGAAAGATCGTCAGTTTAAAGTTTTAGGTGGCAGCCTTTGCCCCAAGTTTCATTGTTAAATTATCTCCACTTCATCTCATTATTATTCTTTCTCTGCCACATTCCCAAGAGGGGACTCGCTGCTACCATTCTTTTTCCAAATAATCAACTTAAAAATAGCAATTGGATCCTCTATATATAGCAAAAGGCCAGAGCAGTCTCAGTTCATCTGCATTTTTCTCAGTCTTACCAACAAGAGACACGCCCCACCAAGGGAAGTGGTTTTTGGCCCTTGGCCGGGCATGGATCGCAGGTCTAAGAACTGCACAAGTCTCTCAAGACTTGCAAGAAGGAGCATTGCTGTTGGATCATTGGCTGACGCATACAAACCACATTTAGGATAAAACTGCAGTGTGTTACAGAGGCTGCAACATTGGCCGCTGAGCCCCTCTAGACTGGATGGGGGGAGGTATTGTTGTGTTGTTTTGCTTTTGCTTTTACTTTTGAGAGCCAGTGTGGTGTAGTGGTTAAGAGCAGTAGATTTGTAATCTGGTGAACCGGGTTCGCGTCCCCGTTCCTCCACATGCAGCTGCTGGGTGACCTTGGGCTAGTCACACTTCTCTGAAGTCTCTCAGCCCCACTCACCTCACAGAGGGTTTGTTGTGGAGGAGGAAGGGAAAGGAGAACGTTAGCCGCTTGGAGACTCCTTCGGGTAGTGATAAAGCGGGGTATTGAATCCAAACTCTTCTTCTTCCTCTTCTTCTTCTATTGGTATTGTATATTTTGTGCTTGTTGTCTTTGTCCGTGGAGACTGATCGCCAAAGAATTGATGCTTTTGAATTATGGTGCTGGAGGAGACTCTTGAGAGTCCCATGGACTGCAAAAAGATCAAACTTACCCACCCTTAAAGAAATCAGCCCTGAGTGCTCACTGGAAGGGCAGATCCTGAAGTTGAGGCTCCAGTACTTTGGCCACCTCATGAGAAGAGAAGACTCCCTGGAAAAGACCCTGATGTTGGGAAAGATGGAGGGCACAAGGAGAAGGGGACGGCAGAGGATGAGATGGTTGGACAGTGTTCTCGAAGCGACTAGCATGAGTTTGGCCAAACTTTGGGAGGCAGTGGGAGGCAGGAGTGCCTGGTGTGCTCTGCTCCATGGGGTCATGAAGAGTCGGACATGACTGAACGACTGAACAACAACAATTTTGTGCTTCCATTCTGTATTTTTGTTCTGAACTGCCCAGCGATCTTTGGATGAAGGCTAGTTACAGTGGTATCTTGGTTTACAACCATAGTCCGTTCCAGAGGTCCGTTTGTAAACCAAAACAGGTTGTAACCCAAGGTGCGCTTTCACCAAGGGGCCTCCTTCCCCCCCCAAAAAAAATGTTCATAATCCCCCCCCCAAAAAATGGGTTGTAATCCAAAAAAAAGGTTGCAAACTGGGACACACACTTCTGGGTTTGACGTGTTTGTAATCCAAAACGTATGCAAACCAAGGTACCACTGTATACAAATATAAATATAAATATAAATACAAATACATGTGGAATTGTAATGAAAGCAGGATTACATTATAACCACCCCAATACCGTCATGAGCGCAAATCATCATGCAATCGGAATAAAAATGATATCTGGAGGGGGTGGGGTGATTTTTGATTTTTCTTTTTTAAGCCAGCATTTTATTGGCTGCAACAAGAAGTGTGTAAATAATTTGGACCCTCGAAAGTTCTCTCTCTCTTTCCCCCCCGCCATTCTTACAAAAATATTCTAGAGGCATTGAAAGCTTCATTTCAGGAGCTGATGATCGCCAGACAAGAGTGGGAGCGAGGCGGGGAAATCTGCTTAAAAATAACCAAAGGTCACTATGAAGAAAAGAATTAAACTGCCTTTGAAACATAAAGCTGCTGTAATAACATTTTTGGCAGAGCGCGATAAACACGAATGTTTTAGGTTTAAGATGGCAAAACACAAAGGGGTGCAATTCATCACAGAAAAAGCTTAAAGCTAAGAAAATGATTACATAGTAGTGGTCTCCTTTTTTGTTTTTTGTTTTTTTTAACCCTGTGGATGAAATCGCCCCAGCAGACTTGTTTGAGCATTTAAGGCAATATTTAGCAAGTTTTACTGCAAGCAAATCCCCAGGCAAAAGTTGGAGCAGAGAAATACACACATACTAGGGGGCTGTTGCCCCGCTCATTCGGCTCGCCAACCCCTTGGCCAAATCCACCCCTCCCCCATGCTTAAAAATAACCAAACCCCTTCACAACCCTACTCCCCTCAAAGCTCACCCGAACCCCTTTTACAGGAGGGTGGGAGGTACTTCAGGGAATGCTTTGCCAAACTGCTCTCTGAAGCAGGGGCGAATGAAGGCTAAGCGACACCCGGGGCAGGGCAAACCGCTGGCTGCGCACGCGTTGCACCGCTATGTGTGACGCATGTGTGACGTCCCTACATAGGGTGCATGTGCGGCGTCGCTACATACAGCGCATGTGTCCAACACCGTGCATGCGTTGTACGTAGCGGTTTGCCGCCAGCACCCCCCGAGTGCCGTACGGACGGTGGTGGGATCCTCTGCTCACAGCTGTAGCGGCGACGGAGGGGTCCCACCGCCATCCGTACGGAGCTCGGGTGCTGCCAGCGGCAAACTGCTATGTACAGCACATGTGCAATGTTGCTACGTACAGCTCATGCGTGCAACACCGCGCATGTGTTGTAAATAGCAGTTTGCCACCTGCGCTGCCCAAGCACTGTACGGATGGCGGTAGGACCCTCCACATGCAGCTGTGGCAGCGCAATGGCTACTCGCGTCGCCACAACCAGGGGTGGTGGGGCAAGCACCCTGCAGGGTCCCTTCTTGTCACCCCGCCAGACATCGCACCCAGGGCGCACCGCCCCCCAGCCCCCTTGCAACACCACTGCTCTGAAGCACCTCCTACTCTCCTTTAAACGGCTCCCTTGGGCTGTCAACCCTCCGCCCCCCAAAATGTTACTTCCTTCCCTGCCTTCACAAATATTCTGCTTTTAGCTTCCTCCAAGGAAAGGTGGAGTATAAATTAAATAAATAATAGTCAAGGATTTCCCTGTCTTGGTAGGAACTGTTCTTCTTCATTCTTTGAAACTCCCATCAATAAGGAGCTAGATGAAAGGGTAAGTCCAGTCAAAGGCGACTATGGGGTTGCGGCACTCATCTCGCTATTGATTGATTGATTGATTGATTGATTTATGATTTTCAGGTTTATGCCTTTCAATAAGTTTACAGTCATTTTAACATTTCACATTTCAAAACTTGACTTCCTCCCCCCCTCTTTCTGAGGCTCCTTAAATTTATTTTTAATATTTTCTGCATATCCAAATTAACTTAATTTGTTCTTTTATTCATCTGCTTTAAATATATACTCTCATGAAACTGCGGGTTGTTGCAATAATCCTGCCAGTGTTCTTACCTGTTTACAATTTGTTTGCAAATATTCAATAAACCGTTCCCATTTCTTTTATTAAAAAATGTTTGTTATCTTGATTTCTTATTTTTCCAGTTAAGTTTCGACATTTCTGAATATTCCATAAGTTTTTGTATCCATTCTTCTTTTGCTGGGATTTCCTTCTTCCCATTTTTGGGCAAGCAACGATCTTGTCACTGTAGTAGCATACATGAATAAGTTTCTTTTACAGTTTGGGTAGTTCTGTCCCTGTAATTCCCATCTCGCTTTCAGGCCGAGGGAGCCAGCATTTGTCCACAGACAGCTTTCCGGGTCCTTTGGCCAGCATGACGAAACCGCTTCTGGCGCAATGGTACAGCGTGACGGAAACCAGAGCACACAGAAACGCCATTTACCTTCCCGTCGCAGCGGTACCTATTTATCTACTTGTGCTGGTGTGCTTTCGAACTGCTAGGTTGGCAGGAACTGGGACAGAGTAGCGGGAGCTCACTCCGCTGTGGGGATTCGAACCGCCGACCTTCCGATCGGCAAGCCCAAGAGGCTCTGTGGTTTAGACCACAACGCCACCCGCTAAAAGGAGAGCGGTATGGCAAATGAGATGACTTCAGCCTGTTCCTGGACTTCGTCACTGTCGCAAATTAATCCATTCTGGTGACTAGCAAGAAATATATCCTGCATTCCAGATTGCCGTCCCGTTATATATAGTTTGTGTAATAAAGAGAGAGAGAAGAGATCTAAATAAGTGGCTGTAAATTAAAGCACAGTTGAAAGATAATGGGGCTGTTTCCAGGTGCGGGGGTGCCTCCATCAAAAAGCCATGCAAAGAAACATCTCAGATTTAGCAGCGGTTTAATAATAATAATAATAATAATAATAATAATAATAATAATAATAATAATAATAATTTATTTGTACCCCGCCCATCTGGCTGGGTCTCCCCAGCCACTTTAGGCAGCTACCATCAAATATTAAAATACATTTAAAATATCACAGATTAAAAACTTCCCTAAATAGGGCTGCCTTCAGGTATTTTCTGAATGTCAGGTAGTTGTTTATCTGTTTGACCTCTGATGGGAGGGCGTTCCACAGGGCAGACGCCACTACCGAGAAGGCCCTCTGCCTGGTTCCCTGTAGTTTTGCTTCTCGCAGTGAGGGAACAGCCAGAAGGCCCTTAGCGCTGGACCTCAGTGTCCGAGCAGAATGATGGGGGTGGAGACGCTCCTTCGGGTATACAGGACCGAGGCCGTTTGGGGCTTTAAAGGTCAGCACCAACACTTTGAATTGTGCTCGGAAATGTACTGGGAGCCAATGTAGATCTCTCTACATTTGATGGAAACGCTCCCCCCTCATGGACCAAGACACCCTTTATTCCAAGCAAAGGAGCAATTGGAAGCTCATTTTAAAATTTCACCGGATGCCACTACATTTGAGGGCAAAGGCCTTGTTTGCCTCATTGGGACCCCTGGCAGGGTCAAGTCTGGCCAGCTCAATGTTCCCTAGAGATAAGAAGAAAGAAACCTCTCTACCCTCTTTCTCTGCAATATTCATTACCGCTTAACCATTAAAGCATTGAGCATAAAACTCCCATTAGAAAAATACGGGCGGCGCTCCTGATCTCGCTGAGCCAAGGAGGAAACCCCACTGAATTCAGTGGGACTTTTGTCTGACATGGTTAGGATCGCAGCCTCATGATTCTTCATCAACTTTGTTGGACTGGTCATGTTGTGCGGATGCCTGATAATCGTCTTCCAAAGCAACTGCTCTATTCCCAACTTAAAAATGGAAAGCGTAATGCTGGTGGTCAACAAAGGAGGTTCAAAGACTGTCTCGAGGCAAATCTTTTAAAATGTAGTATAAACACCAACAATTGGGAAACACTGGCCTGCCAGCACTCCAGTTGGAGAACAGCCTTTACCAAAGGTGTCATGGGCTTTGAGGACACTCGAACTCAGGACGCAAGGTTGAAATGTGCTAAGAGGAAGGCACACTTGGCAAATCCACACTGTGATCCACTCCCGCCCGGGAACCAATGTCCCCACTGTGGAAGGACATGTGGATCCAGAATTGCCCTCCACAGTCACTTACGGACTCATTGTTAAAACCGTGTTTCATAGAATCATAGAATCATAGAGTTGGAAGAGACCCCAAGGGCCATCCAGTCCAACCACCTGCCAAACAGGAAACACCATCAAAGCATTCCTGACAGATGGCTGTCAAGCCTCTGCTTAAAGACCTCCAAAGAAGGAAACTCCACCACACTCCTTGGTAGCAAATTCCACTGCCGAACAGCTCTCACTGTCAGGAAGTTCTTCCTAATGTTTAGGTGGAATCTTCTTTCTTGTAGTTTGAATCCATTGCTCCGTGTCCGCTTCTCTGGAGCAGCAGAAAACAACCTTTCACCCTCCTCTATATTACATCCTTTTATATATTTGAACATGGCTATCATATCACCCCTTAACCTTCTCTTCTCCAGGCTAAACATACCCAGCTCCCTAAGCTGTTCCTCATAAGGCATTGTTTCCAGGCCTTTGACCATTTTGGTTGCCCTCTTCTGGACACGTTCCAGCTTGTCAGTATCCTTCTTGAACTGTGGTGCCCAGAACTGGACACAATATTCCAGGTGAGGTCTGACCAGAGCAGAATATAGTGGTTGAAATATACTCGGAGTTTGGATCCTATTCAACTCAGTACATAACAGTGGTACTATTACTTCCCTTGATCTAGACACTATACTCCTATTGATGCAGCCCAGAATTGCATTGAATTTTTTAGCCGCTGCATCACACTGTGTTTATGGAAGACAATCTTACTCGGCTACGAGCGATCACCGAAGAAGAAGAGGAGGAGGAGGAGGATTGCAACCTCAGGCATTCTCTCTGCCCCATAAAAACTAAAAATCCCCAAAGGTGTTAGCCTTTCCTCATAAGGAAGCTATTCCAAGATCCTGACCATTTGGGTTGCCCATTCCTCCACCATTTCCGGGACTACGCTCTCCGTATTTTCTGACGCGATGCATTTTTCGGATGCGTTGCCACAAAAATGGTCTGCTAACGGCACAAAGCTGTTACTGTGCTAAAACTAAGCAGGCCCCGGGCTAATCGGGGCCTGGAATCTGCCCGGGGGAGCCCACTCTAAGCTGCTCCTGACTTCCCTGCCGAACAGGGCACAGGATAAATAAATAAAAACTCTTTGCCTGAGAGATTACACATGCTGCTTTTCTGGAAATGCCCCCACATGGCCGAACGTCTCTCGCAGTCGTAAAGGCGGTTCTGCAGCAGGCATATTTATTCCTCCCTCCCTTCCTTTTGCCAAAGTTTTTTTGGAGGCCAGAAAAAAGACTCTGACGTCAATGTCAAAGTAAACCAAAGAAGTCTGGCTGCCGCGGCGGCATTGAGTTAGCACTCTAGAGTAACAGGGGACTGCTGCTGCCGGGCTGACTCAGGGATCTGGAAGCAGGAGTGAGGCTCTCTCCATCAAGCTGAATAGACAGGTAAGGACTGCAATCTTCTCTGGATAGTATGTGGGGAATGGGGAAAGGAGAGAGAGATTAGTGGCTGCACCAGAAAACTTGTTTATTGAGTGTTCGTGCTGATTTGCTTGCTTTCGTGGTGGTTCCATTCTATCCGGTCTTTATTGAGCATTTGTTGTGATTTGTTCATGGGAAGATGGGAAGGGCGAGAGGCATTCATCCTGTGCTCATCCTGGTTTGCTAAGGCGCA
This sequence comes from Lacerta agilis, assembly GCF_009819535.1. Lineage (NCBI taxonomy): Eukaryota > Metazoa > Chordata > Lepidosauria > Squamata > Lacertidae > Lacerta > Lacerta agilis. Next base: position 80,895,881 of record NC_046318.1, on the reverse strand, counting down.
GGGTTCACTTCCACAAGAGGCAGCAATGGCCTTTGAAAGAGGATTAGACCGAAAAACAGAGGATAAGGCTATCATAGACTGCTAGTCCATTGTCGGAGGCAATAAGTCCCTGAGCAACAGTTGCTGGGAATCACAGGTGGGGAAAGTACTGTGGTGCTATGTTTCTGCTTGCGGGGTTCCTTCGGGGGCTTCTGGTTGGCCGCCATCAGAACAGAGCCCTGGACTGGATGGGACCTTGGTCTGATCCAGCAAGGTTCTTCTTTGGCCTACGAGGTGCCAGGACTTATGTTAATGGGGGCATGACACCCTCTTGTCATCATCCTCTGCCTGGCTCTGTTTAGGAGATTTGAAATGATGAAATGTCTCAACAGCAGTTGTTTTAAATTACTTTCTTTTGAGTGCTCAGGGGGGGAAATTTGTCAAAATCTTTCTGCAATTTCTACTTTTAGTTAAGTATTTTTATTTTATTACTTGATGGGGCGATTTCCCCACCCAGCTACACCCATGCTACCTTGGAAAGCGGTGGGTTCTCCTTCCTTGGAGATTTTTAAGCAGAGGTTGGATGGCCATCTGTCAGGGATTCTTTAGCTTTGATTCCTGCACTGCAAGAGGGTTGGACTAGATGACCATTGGAGCCCAATCCTACAATTGGTCACTCATGAACCCCACATTCCCCAGCGCATTGCCCCATCAAGTTCTAAACTGCTGAAAGTCAGTTTATTTTTTAAAAAAAGGTATGTGTTGCCCCAAGGTGACAAGACCGTGCCACAAACGTACATTCCCTGGTGTGCATTTCATAGAATTGTACAATTGCAAAGTCGGAAGGGACCATAAGGTTCGTCTTGCCCCCTGCAATGCAGGAATATTTTGGCCAACGTGGGACTCGAACTCACGATCCCAAGATGAAGAGTCTCATGCTTGAACAACTGAGCTTTCTGTGAAATACTGCCAGTCTGGAGGCCCCCATCCCCTGCTGTGTATTTTCATCATTTAAGGTACAAAGAACTAGTAGGAAGGTATCTGAATCACTAAGCCACCGGTGTGTGAGACAGCAAAGCTGGGGTGCATCCATTAAACGTGCTCTGTGCACCGTGGAGTGGAAAAGATTTACTTGAGCAGAAAGTTGTTGGAGATCAGATCACGAGAAAGCGCAGTGAGGAGAACACCGCCATGTCCTGTGCCCTAATTCCTAAATCAATTCAGCTTAAGAACTGTGGTTGCTACTCGCATCTCAGGTTTTTTTCAGTGAAAAGGAATCGCATGTTAAGACCTTTATTTGTTGTTGTTCAGTCATTCAGTCGTGTCCGACTCTTCGTGACCCCATGGACCAGAGCACGCCAGGCACTCCTGTCTTCCACTGCTTCCCGCAGTTTGGCCAAACTCATGCCAGTCACTTCGAGAACACTGTCCAACCATCTCATCCTCTGTCGTCCCCTTCTCCTTGTGCCCTCCATCTTTCCCAACATCAGGGTCTTTTCCAGGGAGTCTTCTCTTCTCATGAGGTGGCCAAAGTCTTGGAGCCTCAACTTCAGGATCTGCCCTTCCAGTGAGCACTCAGGGCTGATTTCTTTAAGGATGGATAAGTTTGATCTTTTTGCAGTCCATGGGACTCTCAAGAGTCTCCTCCAGCACCTTTAACCTCCCCCTTAAATAAATTCAGACAAGACTCAAATTTTGGTTTGGTTTTTGGCAGAATTTAGTCCACAACTTTATTGATTACAGCAAGTGAGTGGTTGCATAGGCTCTGGTTCGACTAGCTCCCTGCACCGACTAGCTCCAGGGCACCAGCATAGGTCAGCCTAGGGTAAACACTTGGAACAGCGGAAAGCGGGGTCATGCTAGTCCACCACCCAGATGTCCCCCTGGACTCAGGCACAGGCACAACCCCTCTCAGGGTTGACCAAACCATTGAGTCCCTGGATTCCTTTCACGGAATACCCTTTGCATAGGGATCCCTATCACCTGAACCAGAGCCTATCCGCAACCTTACAAGCTGTGACGATTTGCTACGCGGCAAGCAAAACCCAAATGGCACCAGCCAATCAGCCAAGTGGGGAAAATTCTTGCCGTGCCCCTGTCCCAATGACAGACGACACACGATGGCATAGCAAGGTCAAGCTCAACCCCTAAATATAGGGAGAGGAAGCTCAGGGACACCTGCATAGGGATATATAGGTCCCTCGATCCATTAGCTAGCACCCCATTGGTCAGATTACACCCAGCATCGAGGGACCTACCAATAGGGTGTTGCGGCCACCCGAACGTTCCCGCCCACAACACAAGGGTTTGGTTGCCAGGTCGCACCGCAACACATGCCCTCTTTGAGGGAGGACCCGATTTGTGAACGGATTGCAATTTTTATCATGCTGTTAGTGCGAGTAGAAGGACAAAGGGTGTTGCCGAAGGTTAAAGATAAAAATATTGCAAAAATAGAGAGAACCCACCAGATCCATGAAATGTTATCCTGGATTATATAGGTTGTGGGGTTATAAAATGTGAATTACAATACATCGAGCGTTTCTGCACTTCTGGAACTCCCTGCCTATTGATGTCAGGCAGGAGCCTTCACTGTGCTCTTTTTGGCACCTATTCAAAACATTTTTGCTTAGATAAGCCTGCCCACAAACCTATATCAAACATACCCCCACCGTTCAGCCCGGACACTGAGATCCAGCACCGAGGGCCTTCTAGCGGTTCCCTCACTGTGAGAAGCCAAGCTACAGGGAACCAGGCAGAGGGCCTTCTCGGTAGTGGCGCCCACCCTGTGGAACGCCCTCCCATCAGAGGTCAAGGGAATAAACAACTACCTGACATTCAGAAAATACCTGAAGGCAGCCCTGTTTAGGGAAGTTTTTAAACTGTGATATTTTAATGTATTTTAATATTTGATGGAAGCTGCCCAGAGTGGCGGCTAGGGAGACCCAGCCAGATGGGCAGGGTACAAATAAATTATTATTATTATTATTATTATTATTATTATTATTATTATTATTATTATATACAGCTCTGGACCACAATACCTTAAGGACCCCCTTTCTCCATATAAACCTACCTGGACCCTGAGACATTGTGGAAGTGGGGATTTTGGGGTTGTTTCTGTTTCTGTTCTTATTATGTATCTTGTTTTTATATATATATATTGGAGTTCTGTGTTGTTAACCACCCTGAGATCTATGGGTACAGGGTGGTATAAACATTTAATTAAATAATAATAATAATAATAATAATAATAATAATAATAATAATAATACATCACTCATGGACTGAGCCAAAACAAATGATTTTTTTGAAGCACATCATATGAGCATATAAGCTTACCAACACTAGGATGCCTTTGTCAACAGGAACTGTTTCGTGAATGACAATTGCTAAGTATGTACACATCCCTGTTTGTACTGTTTTGGATTTCATTTCGCTCTGACCTCACATTTTACAACCGTTCCTTCTCCCCCCCCCCTCCGCCCCCCCAACCCCATGTGTTTTACATTCTTATGACTCAGGATAACTTCTTGTGCGTCTGATGGACTGCAAAACGTGAATACTCATGCTGTAATAAATCGTTTACTCTTTAGCATCCCAGAACACTTTTTCTCACTCATTTGCTGCAAAAAAAAACCTTAACGCTCCTGTAAAAATTAGAAGATCGTTGGTGTTTGTTGACTAGAAGATTAAGCAGAATCTGGCTTATACACTTCAGATGTTACAGTCGACACTCTGGGCTGTGACTGAAGGCGTCTGAGGAAGTCTGAGTACTCTTTATGGCTTTTCTTTAAGTTCACTTATTTCATTATTCACCTGTTTCTGTACCACTATTCCTATGCAACAACAGGACAGCTTTCAATAACAATTCAGAATAAAACAGCATTCGCTAGGTCGCTGGCAAATAATTTAAAAAGAAACCAGCTGGTGGTGGTTGTGGTGGTTGTTACCATAGTCATTACAGGCGGTACATAAGATAAGTTGCCATATTTCAAAAAGGAAAAAACCAGGACACCCCAAAAGTTGGAAGTAGGAAGACCTGCAATTTTTCAGTTTACGTGCCGAAGATCCAGGACAAACCATACGTTCCCCCCAGACATCACTTCCACCTTTGAAATCACGGGAATGTCCGGGAATGGTAGCCCTAACAAAAAACCCATTCTGTATTTGTAAGAATTCAATCGTGTAGTGTAGCAGGACCAACACTTTGGAACTCCCTGCCTATTGATATTCATCTATACTCTGAATGCTGCCTGCCAAACCTATATATCCAGGCCTTGGGACCCTGCCCAGCCCACACATACCTCTGGCCCTGTGCTTGAGTGATTTTTATCTGGCTGCAACATGCTCTGAATGCTGAAGAGGATATTATTATTATTATTATTATTATTATTATTATTATTATTATTATTTGTCTTTCTCCGGTCTGGCCTTGTTCATAGTAGGAAGACATTCAACCACACGTACTGAGGAAAACTCCCTCAGTACCACACAGCCAATCAGAGCACATGTTACCTCAGTGAGCCTCATGGCACTCTGATGAGTTGTTAAGCAACACCTCCGCCACTCTCTCATTGGTGGAGTAACTGTCAAGAGGATTAACCCTTTGGTTACTAACTGAATGGTCCTTGCTACTCTAATTCCAACACTCAAACTCTTGCTTGGCTGGATGGTGGTATGTCAGACCACACCCATTTTTGCCATAATCCCCACTGATAAGTGCCCCCTGAAAGGTTTCTCAATGGGAAATGTGGAAATGTGGCCCTCAGTGTGAAAAAGCTTCCCACAAACATTCGTCAACACAAGAGCTATTTTTCTGCTAAACTTTACTAGGAAGATAGAGACCGTTCTGGCAAGAGTTTGTTTCGCAATTGTATGTGTGCTGGCTGGTTGTCTTATGTTGCCTGTTTTTTCCCAAATTTACTGCTTTAATCTTGTTTTTCTGCAACCCAGGAGTGACTAGTAAGTTTTATAGATAAACAGAATAATCATATGAGAAATATGAGAGTGTGCCCTACTTACACTCAGAGATCGTGGCTGGCATTTGTGACTAAGTATCTCTGGTTCACGAATGCACCTACACGGTGACTTGGGGTCGCAGTCCATGTAGACTCAGCATCTGAATGTGTGGACCAACTCTGTTGCAAAGCAGTTGGCTGAAGTGGAAGCCCTGGTAGCAAGGGTCAGGGATTGTGAGAGGTTACAGGGTGGGCTTAGGTAATATTTCATAATACAAATTTTGGCCCCTATGCGAGGCCAACATTTGGCACCCCTAAATGGATCTTCTCCATTATGGATCTTCTCAATTTTGTATCCCTTCAGCTCAGCATCCTGTGTGGAGGAACCGCCCAAACTGCCCTAAATCCAGCGCTGGAAATTATAATCCAGCAACATCTCAAGGGCTGCAGGTTCTCAAGGCTTGGTATGCAGTATCTAGGAAATAAGAATGGAATCATATCCCAACACTCAACAGCTTGCTCTGTATTTGGAGGTCTGGCCAGCCAGCGTTTTGTCCCATCCTCCTCTGAAAAAAACAACCCATCTCCTCAAAATGCATCATAGGACAGGAAAAAATGAAATCTTGTCACTCGTGAAGGAAACTGAGCTCTTGACCAGGCATAATTCCACAGCCTTGGCTCTTTCTTCTCCTGAAGATGTCCCACAAGGCAGTGGATACAATTTTTTCCTCTGGGTTTACTCACAAATGAGTATTGCCACAAGGCAGAGGAGGTTTAGAGGTTCAGAGTTTTCCTTCTCCTGGATGGACTCCTTTCCCAAGTAAATGAGACCCCATGTTCCCCTCACTTCCCTCTACAGCACGTGTAGAAAATGTCTTCTTGACCGATGGACCCGCCATTGGTCTCATCATTGGATGAGACCAATGGTGGGTCCATCGGTCAGAGCCTGTCTTCACGTGCAAGGAAACTCCCTAACTGACCGAGGGTTTGAGACCCATCGGCTACCCTCACCTGGTTTAGCCAGCCAGTCGAAGCCATTTCCTGGATTGTGGCCATTGTCGTATGCTGACAGCTTCTAGGAGCCACAGGTGAGAGCTGAGTGCAGAGTGGGGACCAAAGGTGGACATGACTTGTCCCCCACCAGAGGTGCTGAATATGGCAGGCCCTGAAAACACACATATCAGGCGTCAGAGTGAAGAGGTCGGCCTTCAGCTTTTGTCGACAGCTGTATAGTGAAGAAGCCAGACTCACCTCTGTGGGGAGGGAATTCCACAACTTGAAGGCTACCACAAAGCTGGTCTTTCCCCTCTGGGCCACCACCACCACCACCCTGAACTTATGAGGGTGGCACAACTACCAAGAACACATTTCTTTTATTTGATTAATTGAACCAATTAATTTGCCCAGTACACCAGCCCTGCATACAATGTGGGTTATTGCCTGAAATGTAGCAGCATGAATAGACCAGGTGGTTTAAAAAAAATTTTTTTAAGAAAGGACCCCTGGGAGGTTAAATCCAGTCAAAGGCAACTATGGGGTTGCAGCGCTCATCTCACTTTCAGGCCGAAGGAGCCGGAGTTTGTCCACAGACAGATTTCCAGGTGATGTGGCCAGCATGACTAAACCGCTTCTGGTGCAACGGGACACTGTGACGAGTGCCAGAGCACACAGAAACGCTGTTTACCTTCCTGCTGCAGTGGCACCTATTTATTTACCAGTACTTGCACTATGAAGAAGGAGGAGGAGGAGGAGGAGGAGGAGGAGGAGGAGGAGGAGGAGGAGAGGAGTTTGGATTTGATATCCCACTTTTCACTACCCGATGGAGTCTCAAAGCGGCTCACATTCTCCTTTCCCTTCCTCCCCCACAACAAATACTCTATGAGGTGAATGGGGCTGAGACACTTCAAAGAAGTGTGACTAGCCCAAGGTCACCCAGCAGCTGCATGTGGAGGAGAGGAGATGCGAACCTGGTTCACCAGATTACGAGTTTACTGCTCTTAACCACTACACCACACTGGCTCTCATGTGACCCCCCAAGCCAAAGAAATAAGCATGTGGAGGAGCGGAGACACGAACCCAGTTTCCCAGATTACGAGTCTACCACTCCTAACCACTACACCACACTGGCTCTCACACCACACTGGCTCTGTTTGCTTTCGAACTGCTAGGTTGGCAGGAGCTGGGACAGAGCAACGGGAGCTCACTCCTTCGCGGAGATTCGAACCGCCATCCTTCCAATTGGCAAGCCAAAGAGGCTTAGTGGTTTAGACCACAGCACCACCCGCGTCCCTAGACCAGGTGGTCCTCAGGCTAGGAAAGGTACACACACACACACACACACACACACACACACACACAGCCTTATGACATCTCCAAGACACTGCTGGATAGGACTTTGTTTTACTCAAGCAGGGGGAAATGTATTTTAAGCCCCACCAGTCATTTCTCTGGGAAGCTATTATTGCCTGCAACCACGTTCCAGCAGCAGCTCGCTCTTGCCCCTCAAAGGCTCTTTGGCGGTTCCCACCCGGCCCTGAGAGCTCCGGGCAGATCAGGAGTCGCCGTCTCCTCTCACATGCCTGGCATCTGTCAGGCATGATAGCCTGGGAATCCTGCCTTCCTTTGGCAGAGCCTCAACAGCCAGCTTGAAGCTGTGCAGCTGTTCATCACCGGGTGCGCAAATCCTTTCTAAAGGACTTCAGGAGGACTACATGGGGGGGGGGGCGCAGTGGTGCTGTCTTCACCAGGGCAGGACATTGGGGGGGGGGCAGAAGTCCAGACTCAAGCAGAATGAGAAGGAAGGTACCCAGCAGCAGTGGCTGTTGCCCATTGGCGCTGGTGGGGCAGAAGGCAAAGGGGGACCACAGTAGGTGGAACAAGAGCTAATTCTGGTTTTGTCCCCAGCTTTCTCCCTGCTGAGTTCAGCTGAGACGGGGGAGGAGGATGCTGGCAGCCCGGGCCACATCCTGGGCTGGTTGGAAGCCAGAAGGCGAGCAGGAGGGGTGCTAGCTAAGTGCAGATCAAAGCTGAAGGGCCATTTCCCCACCATGAATTGTGTGCAAGGCATTTTGAGGATAACATCACCTGCCTCTGGATTCCAGAATTGTAGCAGGTCCTTCCATCTGGAGATGTGTTGCGAGAGTTTCAGCTGTTACAGCTTTGGGATGTGGGTGAGGTACCTGGACTGCAGTAAACAACTTTGTGCATGCTTGGTGTTTATCCCTCGTGGCTGCTCAAATCTAGGAGGGAGTGGATGGCCAGCTGAGCCAGAACCAGACAGGTGATTCCAAGCCACCTGGAAGAGATGGCAGTAACAACTTAAGAAACTTTCCCTAGACACAGAAAATCTGAATAATTATAGTTACAGGTGGGTAGCCGTGTTGGTCTGCCATAGTCAAAACAAAATAAAATAAAAAATTCTTTCCAGTAGCACCTTAGTGGTATCTGAAGAAGTGTGCATGCACACGAAAGCTCATACCAAGAACAAACTTAGTTGTTCTCTAAGGTGCTACTGGAAAGAATTTTTTATTTTATTTTGTTCTGAATAATTATAGTCACAAATGGAACCAGGGATCCTAGGGATGGGTGGATCTGTTAATTCCAGTTTCTCCAGTTTTTCATGTTAAATTCATGTCTCCATATGTTTGCAAAACTCTGCAATTTTTTTTAAAGAAACCACATGAAAATGCGCCTGCATTTAAGCCTGATTTTTTTAAAATATAGTTTTTATTAAATTTTCTTGTTTGCAATTTCAAATGCACATTTTACATCCTTAAGATATCAGTGGCTTCCCTTCTTCTCTTTCCATGGTTCATTTTACATATCTTAAACCCCTGCATATTTTACAAAAATTATACCAACCGGTTTTCCATTCTTACATCCATCAAAACCTATTCACACTGTTGAATTTATCTTAATGCTGCCAGCGTTTTCAACTGAACACAATTATTTTCCCGCGTATTCAACAAACGGTTTTCAATCTTCTTTAAATATGTGTTCTTGTTGTTCTTCTCTTATTCTATATGTTAACTCTGCAAGTTGTGCATATCCTGTCAACTTAAGTTCTTTAGTTGGAACCTCGCTCATTTTCCGTTTTGGAGCTAACGAAACACGGCCCCGCAGTTGTTGCATACATAAATAACCTTTTCTGACACCTGGGGCATTTTAGCCTGATTTTCTCCTAATATACACATGCACAATGTCCCATGTTCAGTTGGGAGCATCTCTCAGAATATTGTTGCACGCCATCCCAATCTCTGGGTGGTGCGAGATTCCAGAGGTTCCAGGTGTTGAAGTAAAGTTCTATTTCCTTGGAACGGGGGCTAGCGGAGACTGTGGTGTCTTTATGCTATATGGTTTATTTATACACATATACAACCTGAGCCTATGATGGAGGGGCTCTCAGCATGAGCATCCCGTGTCTTGCTTCTCCCAAAGCTGCAGCCTTGGATTCAGAGTGGCAGACTCATAATCTGGGGGACCGGGTTCGCCTCTCCACTCCTCCACATGCAGCTGCTGGGTGACCTTGGGCTGGTCACACTTCTCTGAAGTCTCTCAGCCCCACTCACCTCACAGAGTGTTTGTTGTGGGGGAGGAAGGGAAAGGAGAATGTTAGCCGCTTTGAGACTCCTTCGGGTAGTGATAAAGCGGGATATCAAATCCAAACTCTTCAAGCAGAAATCAAGCATGGCTCTCACTCTCAGACTTCTGCCTGCAGCCTGCTTCTAGCCCAACTCTCACATACATAACGTTGTGGCTTTAATCTTTCTCACCAGCAGCCAGGTGAGGTAGAGGGCTCGCCCATTTGACCTCCGGCACAAAGCAACTTCCTTTATTCTACTAACATACTTCTTCTTCTTCTTCTTCTTCTTCTTCTTCTTCTTCTTCTTCTTCTTCTTCTTCATGATGTTGTTGTTGTTTAGTCATTTAGTCATGTCCGACTCTTTGTGACCCCATGGACCAGAGCACACCAGGCACTCCTGTCTTCCACTGCCTCCCACAGTTTGGGAGTCTTCTCTTCTCATGAGGTGGCCAAAGTCTTGGAGCCTCAGCTTCAGGATCTGACCTTCCAGTGAGCACTCAGGGCTGATTTCCTTCAGAATGGAGAGGTTTGATCTTCTTGCAGTCCATGGCCCTAACATACTTAGGGTTCCTTAACTCGCTAAGAAACTTTCCTGGCTCCTTCAGCAATGGAATTGCCCTAGACTCGCAACACTGTTTTACGGGGCTGGAAACAGAAAGACTCTCTTCCAAGATCTTGGAAAGTCAGATCTGGGAGAGTCACCAACAGCCCTGAGTTCCACAGGCCTGACTCAATATAAAGAAGACCGTGTTGTGCCAGATTCAAAATAGCCCGCCGACCTCTTGACTCTCAGCTTCTGTGAGATCCGGATGCCAAAGTGTTCTGTGGAATCCTTAACACCCTACAGAAGCAGTTTTGTTGCAGCAGTGTCCAAAGTTGGGTGGCCACCGTCTCTGGCGTTGCGTCACTTATTCCCACAAGTTTTCCGTTACGGCGAGCCATAAATACATCCGGCTGGGATGTTGTTGTGGTGGTCCGCTCCTCACGGAAGGAAACCAAAGGGCTCTCGTTCATCTTAATTGGTGTCACGGAGGCTGCCCTCTTGCTATGTGCTCCAGAGGCAGCTAAGGACGGAAGTCTGTTTACCCAACCAATTCCGATGCATGGAAATCCATTTATCAAATTGCTGCTACTGGAACTAATGCTGTGCTAACAGCCCCCAGGCGCTTTGCTGTCCTCACTTGATTTCCCAGTGCAAACGGAGGACAGAAGAAATGACCTTCTTCCTGTCTCCAGCTGTCTGCCTCTGGAAAGCTTATACAAAAAAGGAAGACTTTGTCCCCAACTACGGACTCATTGACACTTACCTTCTGTCCTGTACTTTCTAAGCACAGGTCCAAATTTTCAAGCTCTGCATCTGAGTGCTATTTCTTTTCTTTCTGCCCTGCCACCTTCCCTAGGAAAAACTGCTCTTTAATGCTGAATCAGAACAGCAATTCAGGTTATCCATGAATTGCCATTTGCTCTGCTTCAGCAGTAAAGAGCCGGGTTTTTAAAGATCCTTAAATAATAATAATAACGTTGGACCATCACCATAACTTGAGACAATGGATTCCATATATTAATAACACCTTTGCAAAGGGCCCCAGGCTGCATGGCTATGCACAAGGCTGCATTGTTTTCACACAGCCGTGCAGGATTGTAACCTGGGGGGGGAACAGCACTACGGAACAGCAGCAACTCCCAGGAGCTGGGTGGCTGGGGGAGCTGCAGTACCTCCTTCCCACCAGTTGCACTGGCGGTGCCCAAGAGCAGCAGGGCAGCAGCTCCCTGTTGTGATGAAATGTCACAGTTGCAGCAGGAGCATAGAAGTGGAGGGAGGAGGGTTAAGCACCGGCGCTGTCACAATGAAGAGTTGGCAAAGCTCAAAACGCATTTGAATTAGGGCTGCAAGCATGCGTCTCTTTAACAGGTAGAACGAATCCAGAACAGTGCAGGACATGGTATGCCAGAGCAGGCAGAAAAGGACTTACAGAGACTAAATCAGGGATCATAGAGTTGGAAGGGACCATGAGGATCAATTAAATTAAATTAAATTTTAAATTAAATTAAAAGACGCCTGCTTCTTGGGAGAAAATGGATGACAAACCTAGACAGCATCTTACAAAGCAGAGACATCACCCTGCCGACAAAGGTCCGTATAGTTAAAGCTATGGTTTTCCCAGTAGTGATGTGTGGAAGTGAGAGCTGGACCATAAAGAAGACTGATCGCCGAAGAATTGATGCTTCTGATTATGGTGCTGGAGGAGACTCTTGAGAGTCCCATGGACTGCAAGAAGATCAAACCTATCCATTCTCAAGGAAATTGGCCCTGAGTGCTCACTAGAAGGACAGATCCTGAAGCTGAAGCTCCAAGACTTTGGCCACCTCATGAGAAGAGAAGACTCCCTGGAAAAGACCCTGATGTTGGGAAAGATGGAGGGCACAAGGAGAAGGGGACGAAAGAGGACGAGATGGTTGGACAGTGTTCTCGAAGCTACCAACATGAACCTGACCAAACTGTGGGAGGCAGTGGAAGACAGGAGTGCCTGGCGTGCTCTGGTCCATGGGGTCACGAAGAGTCGGACATGACTAAACAACTAAACAACAACAATGAGGAAGGATCAATGCAGGAATATGCAGTTGTCACATATGGGGATCGAACCTGCAACCTTGACATTACCAGCACCACACTCTAAGCAACTGAGCTATCCAGGATGTGGACCTCTAGATGTTGCTGTGATATGGCTCCCATCAAGTTGCCCACACAGCCTGGGAGCTGGAGCTGAAGAGCCACAGGTTCCCTATCCCTGATCTACACACATGAATCCACTGGGAGAGATCATCAGAGGATTTGGGGATGCCACTGATGAAGTCTAGCTGTTTCCCCTTTCCTTCAAAAGCAGGTGGACCCGAAAAGGAATAAACTGAAGCTCCTTTCCTACAATACAGAGATGCTTACAGCAGTCAGTTCATTGGCTGCAGAGGTAGTAAATATATCTGTCCTGGAAAGGGGTGCGTACGGTCATGGACTGGTTGGATGCAGAGGAAAGTTGGGACGAACCAGCTGGGGAACCCCAAGGGAAGAAGGTTCAGAGCCTGAGGAGTGGTGGTGGGATGACAATGTGTGGGCAGAGGGAGAAGACAGGGAGAAGGTGTCAGAAGCTGAATGGGAAACAGGGTTTAGTGAGCAGGGAGAGTCTGTGGCAGAGAAAAGTCAAGAATCAGAGGCAGAAGTGGAAGCAGGCGAGGGAGAGGAGGGAAGTGAAGACACAGAAATGAATCGGTCTGGTGAAGAGTCATGGGTGTGTCCCCCTCTTCCCGTATCCACCTTGTCTCCCGGCCAGGGCCGGTGCTAGGTTTTTTTTGCGCCCTAGGCAAGATCACCTTCTGGTGCCCCCCCCCGGCCAATCCCTAGCACCGGCCCTGCGGAGAAGCCTGATTTCGGGCTGCTCCCCCCTCCCCGTCACTCTGCCGCTGGCGGAGGGGGCAGAGAAGCCCGATTTTGGGCTGCTCCCCCTCCCTGCCACTTTGCCACTGGCGGAGGGGGCAGAGAAGCCCGATTTTGGGCTGCTCCCCCTCCCCCGCCACTCTGTCGCTGGTGGAGCGGCACCAGGAGACGGTGGGGGGCGGGGGGCAGGCTGGCCAGCACCCCCTCCATTTTGGCGCCCTAGGCAACTGCCTAGTTCGCCTAAATGGATGCACCGCCCTGCTCCCGGCACCAGGAGAGGCATGAAAAGGGTGGAAGAGAGATGGCTCCCCACAGGTACAGTCCATGATTGCCCACTGGGAATGAGCTGCTGTGCTCGTTAGGCAACACACTCAACCAAGTCTGTGAAGATTGTGTTTTGGCTAAGAGTCAACGTCAGTTTTGGACTGTGTTATTACTGACCAGTACAGTCTCTCTCTCTCTCTCTCTCACACACACACACACACAGAGAGAGAGAGAGAGAGAGAGGGAGGGGAGAGGGAGAGGGAGAGGGAGAGGGAGAGGGAGAGGGAGAGGGAGAGGGAGAGGGGGAGAGAGAGAGAGAGAGAGAGAGAGAGAGAGAGAGAGAGAGAGAGAGAGAGCTTGTGAATGCACAGACAGTATTGTTACTAAAAACTCTTTCTTCCAATGCTGGGTATCCCAGCAATGCCCCTTCCTTGGAAACAAAAACCTCACTATTGTTTTGCATGTCCTGCCAACTTCTCGTCTTGACTTCTGTGATGTGATCTATATGAGATTGCCCTTGCAGACAGTTCAGGAACTTCGGCAAAACACCCATTTAAAGGACATGGCTTCCCTCAAAACATCCTGGGAGCTTTAGTTTGTTGAGGGTGCTGGGAATTGTAGCTGTGTGGAGGATAAACTGGATTCTTTGGGGAAAGCCAGGACTGTAAAAGCGCCATAAATGTACTTTTAATGTAAGGCGGTGGTGTGACTTGCAGCAATTTGACAAGATGGCTCCCATGCTGAGCTGAGCACGCATGACATCAGTTTTTAGAGAATCCCACTGGTTAGCATTTAGTTTCCAGGCTAAACTCAAAGTGTTTGCTTTAAAAAAGAAAGATGTGATGGATTCAGGATAGTTGAGAGAATACATTCCCCCAAATACCCTCTGCAGTGAGAGCTGGTTTTTTATATACTGTGGTCTTTTCATGTGAACCGCCCTGAGACCTCCGGGTATGGGGCGGCTTATAAATAAAAATAGATAAAATACCACCATCTGAGATGAGATTCACTTCCGCTCTTCTAGAACAGAAGCCTTTTTAGTGGTGGCCCCCTCGGTTAAAGAACCCTCTCCCAGTCTTGTCTCACTCGCCCATTCAGAAAAACCAGAAGCACCTTCTTCTTTTCCCGTCGCCTTTGTGCTGCTGGATTCTAAATTTCTAAGCCTTGCCTCCCTCTTTGTATTTTTGTGTGTGCGTGTGTGTGTGTGGATTCTAGGTGAATGTTTATTGCGTTTTAACTTCCTATCTCTCTGTGTCTCTCTAAGCCAACTTGAGCATATTTGCTCAGAAGCAAAGGGACACGGAGGGTTCCTCTCCCCCACCCCCCCAACCTCAGCCCGAAATAAATAAATAAATAAATAAATAAATAAATAAATAAATAAAGCAAGCCGCCCCGCAAGGCTTAAATACTCAGCAAGTTCCATGCCACTTCATAAATTTCCGAGAGATTTGAGGCAGCCAGCCAGGAGTTTGCAAAGCAGTTTGGAGTACGGACAGAAGACAAGGAGTTTCATTTTTTTTTCCCTCTCTCTCTCTCTCTTTTCAGTTTCCAGTGCCTATTCCACACTCTGCTGCCTGTCTTTGCGTCCAACGCTATATTTAGAAGGAGGAGGGAGAAAGAAAGAAAGAAAGAAAGAAAGAAAGAAAGAAAGAAAGAAAGAAAGAAAGAAAGAAAGAAAGAAAGAAGAAAGAAAGAAAAGAAAAGAAAAGAAAAGAGAGGGGGGGAAACTTTTCTTCTTCTGGAGGCATTACTTCCCATTCGGAATAACTCCCAAGCATCTTGAATGAAAAGCACCGATTCCATAGGTAAGATTTTATTCCTGTTTTTACTGTCTCTGCTTCTCTGCAGCCCAGAGTGCATGGACACAGGACTTATAAAGCACACATCCCCTCACCCCAAAGAACCCTGGGAGCTGTAGTTAGTGCTGAGAACTGCAGCTTTGTGTGTGTGTGTGGGGGGTAAACTACAGTTCCCAGAATCCTTTGGTCGGGGGAAAGAATGTCCCCACCTGACCCTGGTCAGAGACCTCAACTGTCTATCACTCTTCCTTTCTGTTTCCCATCTAAGAAATGACTTCTGGTTTTAATTTGACGTTTCCCCCTACCCAAAAGGAAGATATACAATAGATATATAATACTGCAAATGAACGTCACCAGTGTTTGGTTACTAGCCGAAGCAAAACCCAGCTTCCCTTTGAAATCCACAATTCTCCAAATATCCCAACGCATTTGCCCAACTCCAAAATGTGTCTAACAGGGGGCATAGGCGAGAAAAAATGCATTATGTTAGCGATAGTAATATGCAAAATTGTATTATATTAGTGAAAGCCACATGCAGAAAGGATTTGCAAATAAGATAAAGTGGGTTCCCATTCAAATAAACCGAATTTCTTCCCCATCTCTAGCTGAAGAGAGGTAATGCAAGTCATAGCAGAAACTAGGGGGAGCTGATGGTTTGACTCAGGATGAGACAACCTTCCTTGGGGGGTTGTGGACTCTCCTTCCTTGGAGGTTTTAAAGCAGAGGTTGGATGGCCATCTGCCATGGATGCTTTAGCTGGGATTCCTGCATTGTGGGGGGTTGGACTAGATGACCCTTGGGATCCCTAACTCTATGATTGAAATATACTCGGAGTCAAGTGTGGATTTCATGCTCTTTATTCAGCTCATATTAGCAAGGGATGAAAGTTCCCCCAAAATGTCTGTTTTATATACTCTATTTACACAATGGGTCCCACGTGATTGGCTAATTCTGGAATACTCCTGTGGGCCAATCAGGTTGCGGATTCACTTCCACCTGGAGCCGGATTGGGGCAGACTGCTGCATTCTGAATCCTATTGTTCTAGCACCAATCAGACTGCTGCATTCTGAATCCTATTGTTCTAGGACCAATCAGACTGCTGCATTCTGAATCCTATTGTTCTAGGACCAACCAGACTGCTGCGTTTTGGATCCTATTCAACTCAGTACATAACAATGATTCTATGAGATAGTTCTTCCAGTTCGTTATCCACAGTAGCCTATGTATGTTGAATCACTTCTAGAATCCCATGTGAAGCTCCCAGGGACATCACAAACCTCTCACCTTGACAGGAAACATCATCATAGCACAGCCTATCGGCAGGACCCTTTTCATTTTTAAACCCTGGTCCTCAAGGAGGATGACTTAGAATTGCAAAGAGGACAGCAGGTTCCAGAACAGCCTTGCGCCTGCAAGTGGCGGAGGAAATGCACATTATTATTATTATTATTATTATTATTATTATTATTATTATTATTATTAATACCTCGCCCATTTGGCTGGGTTTCCCCAGCCACTCTGGGCAGCTTCCAACAGAATAGAAAAACATAATAAAACATCAAACGTTAAAAATTTCCTGATACAGGACTGCCTTCAGATGTCTTCTAAAAGTTGTGTAGTTCTTTATCTCCTTGATAGCTGATGGGGGGGGCGTTCCACAGGGCAGGCGCCACTACCGAAAAGGTCCTCTGCCTGGTTCCCTATAACTTCACTTCTCACAGTGAGGGAACCACCAGAAGGCCCTCAGAGCTGGACCTCAGTGTCCGGGCTGAACGATGGGGGTGGAGACGCTCCTTCAGGCATACTGGGCCAAGGCCGTTCAGGGCTTTAAAGGTCAGCACCGACACTTTGAATTGTGCTCGGAAACGTACTGGGAGTCAGTGAAGATCCTTTAGAACCAGTGTGATATGGTCCCAGCAACCTCTCACAGTCACCAGTCTAGCTGCCGCATTCTGGATTTGTTGTAGTTTCCGAGTCACCTTCTAAGGTTCCCTCCCCATCATACACAAACACGTGCTGTTGGCTCCTCACCTGAACACAACCCCACCCAGCCATGAAGCTCATTGCAGGCCCATCAGGCAGTCCAACTTAGCAACTGGAAGGGCAGTTGTGATGATTTAGTGGGGGGAATCCATGCCTACGTCCTGAAGTTCTTTGAAGGCTATGAATGTCAATTGGACAATAATATTAGTAATACAGGAAGGTGCCAGCTGTCTAAATCCATGGTGTTTCCTGGAAGCTTGGCTTCTGTTGCTACGGCTGCTTTAAGATCGGAGAAAGAGGGGTGCAGAAGCAGGACTAGGCTGGAATCCCACCCCCTCCTCCAAATACCTGTAAAGGTAAAGGGACCCCTGACCATTAGGTCCAGTCACGGATGACTCTGGGGTTGCGGCGCTCATCTCGCTTTATTGGCTGAGGGAGCCGGTGTACAGCTTCCAGGTCATGTGGCCAGCATGACTAAGCCACTTCTGGCGAACCAGAGCAGCGCACGGAAATGCCGTTTACCTTCCCGCCGGAGTGGTACCTATTTATCTACTTGCACTTGATGTGCTTTCGCTGCCAGCTGAATAACAGTGCCCCCTCATAATTAAGATCTCATTTATTCTTGTTTTAATTGTGCCGAATCCCGATTCAGCTCATTTTATTTGTTATATATGGTTTTTATCAGTATCTGTAATATGTTTTTTTTTTAATGCAACGGCCTGTGGGCTATGCAAATAAATAAAGTTTGTTGTTGTTGATGTGCTTTCGAACTGCTAGGTTGGCAGGACCAGGGACCGAGCAATGGGAGCTCACCCCGTCGCAGGGATTCGAACCGCTGACCTTCTGATCAGCAAGCCCTAGGCTCTGTGGTTTAACCCACAGCGCCACCCACATCCCTATCTAAATACCTGTACTTGGGTGCTTTTGAGATCTTCCATCTTTGGCCTTTGGGATTGTCTTTTTGCCCTCAAGTGCCCAGCAATGGGTTTTTAGCACCTGCCTTGTTGGGAACCTCTCCTGGGCACCTGATGTGCAGGTGCTGGGCAAGGCAGATCTTGGTCCTACCTGGGACTAGACAAACAAAGAGACTGTCAGGGCATGATCTGTTGCAGGCATTTGATTTGGAGGGTCACGCCATTAATGCCAGCCTGCTCTAAATCTTTCCATCTTTGCCCCCCAGGCAATCAGCTGTAGATACATCAGAAACCGTTCAAGCTCAGAGGAACCTGTGGGTGCTGGTGTTTGTGTTGTTGTTTTAACACAACAGCCTTGTATCCTTAAGTCAGCAGCCTTGCAGCAACTGCCAAGTGTCCTCTCAAAGCCAAGCCAAGAGGGAGGGAGCGCGTGTGGTGTCTGTAAATCTTCCCCGGTGTCATTTCACCCTTATTAGGCAGTTAAAAGTTTTACATAAATAGTACATGTGTCCGGGGATTAGCACAGCAAGAGGATGTTTACAGTGTATGTATTTGCCACTGTGTCCTTAGAATAAACACCTTTTGTTTCACTCAAGGAGACCAGATGTAGTTTGGTGTGAGGGCGAGGGCTACCCCCCCCACCCCCGTGCGCGCAAAGCTGGATTCGGGTAACTCGTCCATATGGCAACAAGCCACGCTATCCATTGAATGCCGTGCTACAGAACTGGGAGCGTGGAAATTATTTAAGCATTGCATCGTCTTCCAAAGGGAAGACAGAGGAGCATCAGTTGCTCTTCATTGGTAGGAAGAAGAAGAAGAAGAAGAAGAAGAAGAAGAAGAAGAAGAAGAAGAAGAAGAAGAAGAAGAAGAGGAATTTGGATTTGATACCCCGATTTATCACTACCCGAAGGAGTCTCAAAGCGGCTAACATTCTCCTTTCCCTTCCTCCCCCACAACAAACACTCTGAGAGGTGAGTGGGGCTGAGAGACTTCAGAGAAGTGTGACTAGCACAAGGTCACCAGCAGCTGCATGTGGAGGAGCAGGGAAGTGAACCCGGTTCACCAGATTACGAGTCTACCTCTCTTAACCACTACACCGCACTGGCTCTCCAAAAGGTAGAACCTCTTGGTCAAGAGGCCAGGATTCCCTGCATCCAAATGTCTGGGGGATATCAGCAGCAGAGATGGCCTTCGTGCCCTGTTGATGGGGGTGCCCTGTTGATGGTTGAAAGACCATTCTGACGCAGGAGGGCTCCCCTTACGCATGGCGAGAGATGCAGAAGAGGAAAAAAGGAGCCATATCTTTATGCAGCGCGTAGTTCATGGGTAGGCAAACTAAGGCCTGGGGGCCGGATCCAGCCCAATCGCCTTCTAAATCCGGCCCGTGGACGGTCCTGGAATCAGTGTGTTTTTACATGAGTAGACTGTGTCCTTTTATTTAAAATGCATCTCTGGGTTATTTGTGGGGCATAGGAATTCATTCATATTCTTTTTCAAAATATAGTCCGCCCGCCCCCCACAAGGTCTGAGGGACAGTGGACCGGCCCCTTGCTGAAAAAGTTTGCTGACCCCTGACATAGTTAAACTACAGAATTCGGTACCAAAGGATGCGGCACCGATCCTCATCGGCTTAGACGGGTTTAGTGTTTGGTGCGAGGTTGGCCACTGTAGGAATCAGGATACTAAACTGGATGGGTCTTTGGTCTGATTCAGCAGGGCTCTTATTTTCTTATGGAGTCTCAGCATATTGTGCTACGTAAGAACATGAGGAGAGCCTGCTGGATGAGGCCAATGGCCCATCTGATCCAGCATCCTGTTCTCACCATGGCCAACCAGATCCCTGTGAGAAACCATTGAACTGGATTCAAGCACGAGAGCATTCTCTTCTTCTGTGGTTTCCAGCAACTGGTACCCAGAAGCAGAGCAGAACCATTGTGGCCTGTAGGCATCAATTGCTCTCCCCTCCTCCATGAATTTGTCCAATCCTCTTTTTAAAGCCATCCAAGCTGGTGGGCATCACTGCCTCTTGGGGGAGGTAGTTCCATAGTTGCTGCACTGCGTAAATAAACAACAACAACAACCAGTTCCTTTTATGTGTACTGAATCTTCCAACAATGAAGGGCCGCCTCTCAGTCTGGCATACCTCGCAGGGTTGTTGGGAGGATAAAATGGAGGAGAGCCATGCAAGTTGCCCTGAGCTTCTTGCAGGGAAGGTGGGGTGGGAATGTAGCAAATAAAAGAATCCATTGACAAATGGTGTCAATAGCAGGAAAGAGATCTGGGGTAAAGGTAAAGGGACCCCTGACCATTAGGTCCAGTCGCGGACGACTCTGGGGTTGCGGCGTTCATCTCACTTTATTGGCCTAGGGAGCCGGCATACAGCTTCCTGGTCATGTGGCCAGCATGACTAAGCCGCTTCTGGCAAACCAGAGCAGTGCACGGAAACGCCGTTTACCTTCCCGCCGGAGTGGTACCTATTTATCTACTTGCACTTTGATGTGCTTTCAAACTGCTAGGTGGGCAGGAGCAGGGACCGAACAACGGGAGCTCACCCTGTCGCAGGGATTCGAACCTCCGACCTTCTGATCAAAAAGCCCTAGGCTCTGTGGTTTAACACACAGCGCCACCCTTTATGTCTGGGTACTATTTCGCCTGGGGTACTATTGGCCAATGGCCAACCTCCCTTTTGGGGGGCAAGGTGTTCCGGTATGTGGTGGCCGTGAGGTTCCAAGTGTTTTTGCATAAAATGGATGATCTGGACCCATTCTAGTCATAAAACACAAGAACAACCTGCTGGATGAGATCAATGGCCCACCTAGTCCAGTGGCCAACCAGATGCCTGCAGAAAACCAGCAAGCAGGGTTCATGCACAAGGGCCCTCTCCCCCCTGTGGTTTCCAGCAACTGGTATTCAGAAGAATTGCTGCCTCCAACAGTGCAGGCACAACACAGCCATCTTGGCAAGTAGTCATTGATAGGTTGAATCCTGACAAGACAGAAGTACTGTTTTGGGGGACAGGGGGCAGGCGGGTGTGGGAGACTCCCTGGTCCTGAATGGGGTAACTGTGCCCCTGAAGGACCAGGTGCACAGCCTGGGAGTCATTTTGGACTCGCAGCTGTCCATGGAGGCGCAGGTTAATTCTGTGCCCAGGGCAGCTGTCTACCAGCTCCATCTGGTACGCAGGCTGAGACCCTACCTGCCCACGGACTGTCTCGCCAGAGTGGTGCATGCTCTGGTTTTCTCCCGCTTGGATTACTGCAATGTGTTCTACGTGGGGCTACCTTTGAAGGTGACCCGGAAACTGCAATTAATCCAGAATGCGGCAGCTAGACTGATGACTGGGAGTGGCCGCCGGGACCACATAACACCGGTCCTGAAAGACCTACATTGGCTCCTAGTCATAGCTGTCAATCCTCCCTGCTGTTTCCCAATGCTATAATAAGGGAATTTCCCATAAAAAAGGGAAAGGTTGACAGGTATGCTCCCAGTACGTTTCTGAGCACTGCCTTGGTCCTGTATACCTGAAGGAGCGTCTCCACCCCCATCGTTCAGCCCAGACACTGAGATCCAACGCAGAGGGCCTTCTGGCAGTTCCCTCACTGCAGGAAACCAGGCAGAGGGCCTTCTCGGTAGTGTTGCCCGCCCTGTGGGACACCCTCCCATCCGAGGGCAAAGAGATAAACAACAGCCTGACATTTAGAAAATACCTGAAGGCAGCCCTGTTTAGGGAAGTTTTTAATCTGTGATATATTAATGTATTTTAATATTTGTTGGAAGCCACCCAGAGTGGCTGGGGAGACCCAGCCAGATGGATGGGGTACAAATAATAAATTATTATTATTATTATTATTATTATTATTATTATTATTATTATTATTATTATTATTATTGCTTTCTCCTGTATGAATTTGTCCAATCCTTTTAGAAAGCTATCCAAGTTGGTGACCATCATTGGTGCCTGGCCAATTGCCAATTGTACTGCGCTGGGAAGAGATACAGGTTTGTGTGTCCTCCCGCTCTGTGTACTGTGTTCCCTATTAAGATCCTTCCCTGCCCCCCAGCCCCAGCCACGCCCCACCCTTTACTTTAGGAAGAAAAATCAAGATTTGTAGCTCAATGTGACGTATTTAGAGGCTGTCTTGTTTTGGCCTGAGCTGCTATCTGACTTTTCCTCCCGAAGCTTGTGATGGGTTTATGTGTGGGGGCTGAGGAGATGTGTATACACAACATAATTGTCCCAGCCTCCCCAATAAAATGTTTTTTTTAATGAGGCTTTAAGTGTGTTTGCAGATAAATATAGAGATGAGTGAGGAACCAATTCCACTCAGCCCCGTCACAGTGTCTCTTTTAAGAGAGCTCTTCAAATCAAGGAAATATTTTTAGCTGCTGTGACTTCAGCAGGGGAAAGTACCCTGAGAAGGCAACGCTTGGGAGATAACAACAACAACAACAACCCCAAATGTGCAACCTAACAAGAAGGGCTTAGCCACACTTAGCTTTCACCCTGCTCTTTCCAGGGAGAGCTCCCCACTTTAAAGTTCCATGTCTGAGTACATTGGTTGTTTTGACCAGAGCTTTTCCCACAAAAAACGCTCTTCAAAGCTGATTTGGAGCAAATTTCCATTCGGTTTCCCAACAGATTTGTGTTTGCTCCAATTGAGCTTTAAAGAGCGGGTTCTCGCGGGGAAAGTTCCGGAGCAAGTTCTGTGATGTTTTGATTGATGGATTGAATCATAGAATTGTAGAGTTGGAAGGGTCCCTGTGGGTCATCTAGTCCAACCCCCTGCAATGCAGGAATCTCGACTAAAGCATCCATGTCAGATGGCCATCCAACCTCTGCTTAAAAACCTCCAAGGAAGGAGAGTCCATAACCTCCCAAGGGAGTCTGCTCCACAGTCAAACAGTTTTTACTACCAGAAATCTCTTCCATATATCTAGTCAAAATCTCCTCTCTTGTCACTTGAAGCCGTTGGTTCTCAAGGTCCTACCCTTCAGAGCAGGAGAAAACAAGCCAGTGTGGTGTAGTGGTTAAGAGTGGTATACTCGTAATCTGGGGAACCGGGTTCGCGTCTCCACTCCTCCACATGCAGCTGCTGGGTGACCTTGGGCTAGTCACACTTCTCTGAAGTCTCTCAGCCCCACTCACCTCACAGAGTGTTTGTAGTGGGGGAGGAAGGGAGAGGAGAATGTTAGCCGCTTTGAGACTCCTTCGTGTAGTGAAAAGCGGGATATCAAATTCAAACTCTTCTTCTTCTTCTTCCTCTTCCATGTGACTGCCCTTGAGATATTTGAAAATGGTCATCATATCTCCTCTCAGTCTCTTTTCCAGGCTAAACATACTCAGCTCCTTCAACTGTTCCTCATAAGGCTTGGTTTCCAGACCCCTGATCATTTTGGTTGTCCTCCTCTGCACACGTTCCAGCTTGTCAACATCCTTCTTAGACTGTGTTGTCCAGAATTGGACACAGTATTCCAGGTGTGGTCTGACTAAGGCAGAATAGAGTGATACTATCACTTCCCTTGAATGGAATAATTTTTTTAAAATAGTCTAGTAGCAACTTAAAGACCAACTAAGTTTGTTCTAGGTATGAACTTTTGTGTGCGTGCACACTTCTTCATATACACTGAAAGAGAAGTCACTGGACCCTTATACATAGTAGGAGGGTGGGGTGGGGTATTTCTCAGAAGGGTAGTAGGGGATGGGTGATTGGCTCAAGAGGAATGGTAAATCTGTTGACGACTGTTAACGACTGCAATTAGTCCTACAGGAAAAAGCATGGGATAGTATACAGATGACCAAAAATGGCTTTAGCATGTGTAATGAGACAAGAATCCCATATCTCTATTCAGACCAGGTCTCTCATAGTTTTCAGTTTAGTGATAAGTTGTAATGGACACTAGACTTCTGTTAGTTGTTGGTTGGTTTCATAAAATTTGTACACCACTTGACTTTAAAAAAGGGGGTGGGGCGACAACCTGCAAAGTGGTTGACAAAAAAGATAAAAGAATGCTGTTATCGATCAGAAAACTTAGCAAGAATAACGCAACACAAGACTTTCAAAAAGTTAAACTAACAATAGACGAAAAACAGATTAAAACTCACATCACCTTTCTAAACCTCTGGGTAGGCTTTTCTAAACAGAAAACGTTTTAGGCAAGTGCCAAAGAGGGTAAAATGAAGGCATCTTCCTGATGTCAATAAGGAAGGAGTTCCAAAGTGTCCTTTGGTGGTGAGCCAAAAGGGTGGAAAATAATAATAATAATTTTTTTATAACCCATATTTATATGGCTGCCTACTGAGGAGATCCATAAAAAAGCAACTGTACCAAAAGGAATTGTTGTGTACTGAGCTGAATCCTAGAACAATAGGATCCAGAATAATTGTTCTGCAGGACCAGTCTGATTGGTCCGCAGGAGCCACCCAATCCAGCTCCAGGTGGAAGTGAATCAGCGGCCTGATTGGCTGCAGGAGTAGCCAATCAGGCTCCTGGATGAAGTGAATCAGCAACCTGATTGGCCTACAGGAGCAGCCCAGAATTAGCCAATCATACGAGGCCCATTGTATAAATAATGCATATATAGCAGACGTCTTGAGGAAAGATTCATTCTTTGCTACTACGAGCGGAATAAAGAGCATGAAATTCACACTCGACTCTGAGTATATTTCAGGAATTATGGTGAAAATAAGAAATTTTGTTTGGAGGGGGGGTAGAAAATGTTGTCCTTGCAGGGGGTGCCACATTACCAAAATCCACCTCTGCCTTCTGGGTGGTTGCAGTGCCCCTCTTGCCCTGCCTAGCTCTGAGTCCTTTCTCCCAGTTTCATGCAGAGACGGTCTCTCCTGCTCTTCACAAGAGCCTCTTCCTGCCTCTCGGCCTTCAACAGGGCACTTGAGGAGCCCCCTCCGAAGGCACAGCCTGCCCTTCTCACTTTCCACAAAAGTAAAATACCATATTTGGCCAATCTGAGCTGGAGCAGAGCAAGAACTTGCCAAGAGACAAAGCGAACCGTTTGAAAGAAAGAAAGAAAGTTTTAACCCTTCATTTATAAATAAAATGATAAATCACTGGGAGAAAGTTTAAACACAGTGGTTTTGGAGAATTAAACAGGGTTGGGAATTTTTTTGCCCAGCAGCAGGAGCAAGGAAGAGGCAACGATAATAACTTTGATTCAAGTCTGGGAGATGCAGGAAGCCAGAAACGTTAATGCAGATGGTTTGTTTAAATTGCGCTCTTTTCCGTTTTCACGCCAGGAAAATGCATCTTTGTAGCTTGCCTTCTTTCTCAGGAATGTAGAAGGATGCCTTATACTGAGGCCGTGTTCCCACCATACATTGAACAGTCATGGCCTCTCCCAAAGAATTCTGGGAGCTGCCGTTTGCTAAAGGAGCTGGGAGTTGTTAGGAAACCGCTGTGCCCTATGTCATTCTTAAAGTGGTCTTATAATCAATCTATCTGGGCCAGTGTTGTCCAACAGGCAGCTGGAGATTTCAGTCAGATGCTTCTACTTAAGGTCCTTGTAGCTGGAGAAGCCAGGAGCTGAGCACCTCCACATCTTCACAGTCTCTGGGTTAGGCACATAACCCAGGCACATAACTCAGATCAAAACAGGGACATTTCTCACTCTCCCCAACTGACCCTCCTCCTTTTAAGTTCCCTTACACAAACATCATGCAGTTATTCAGGTAAAAAGTCTTGCGCATGGAAGTAGAGGGATTTTCCACCAAGACCCGTGCTGGGTCACAAAACAACATGTTCAGATCAATTGCCTGTGTGGAGTCTGGCCCAGAGTCCTTGCACAGTCAGGACTTTGGTTTTGTGCCTAGCTTCCCTACAAAAGCCCTGCAACCTGTAAGAACAATATGGCAACAGCAACAACAGTTCCTCTGGGCATGTGCAAATTGCCGTTTCCCTCACCACTGAGCATCCAGACATATCTGGAAATAAGGGCAGGGCCGGGCCAGGCTTTAAGCCCTTGCATCTCCAGCTTCGGAAAAGAATCATGGGATTCAACATGTATTACTGTCATTACGGTTCTGTGCAAATGTGAAACAGAGACTGACTCTTTGCTTGGTGTCTTGCAGGTGCCTTTAAAACATTCGACGATGGCTTCCTCCAATGACTCCACAGCGTCGTCCAATTACACCACTTACAGCCTGTTCAACAAATTTGTCCACCTCGATGGAGAACTGTCGGACACGTTTTATACCCTGTGGATAGTGCTGGTGGTGATCAACGCCATCATTTTCCTGGTGGGCGTGGTGTTGAACTCTCTGGCTCTCTACGTCTTTTGCTTCCGCACCAAGACGAAAACCACCTCGGTGATCTACACCATCAACCTGATCATCACCGACTTGCTGGTGGGCTTCTCCTTGCCCATCCGGATCATTATGCACTATAGCGCCAGGAACTGCCAGAGGTGTGCCCTCGTCCACATCTTCACCTACTTCGTCAACATGTATTGCAGCATCCTCTTCCTCACCTGCATCTGCATCGACCGGTACCTGGCCATTGTCCAGGTGGAAGCCTCCCGCCGGTGGAGGAACCCCAACTACGCCAAAGGCATCTGCATTTTCATCTGGGTCTTTGCCACGGTGGTCACCTTCTCCATCCTCACCATGGCCATGCAGTTCTCGGAGTGCTGCATCGCCCAGATCTTGCCCCTGATGGTCTGCGAGTACTTCTTCCCCCTTGTCATCATCACCTTCTTCACCACCAGGATCATGTGCGCCCTTTCCAAGCCGACGCTCATGCACCAGAGCCGCGAGAGGCGGATGAGGGCAGTGCAGCTCCTCATCACGGTCCTCATCATCTTCATGATCTGCTTCACTCCCTTCCACGTGCGCCAGCTGGCCATCTCCATCAACCCGGCCATGCCCAATGACATCAGCTTGATCGTTTACCACGTGACCGTCACCTTGAGCAGCCTCAACAGCTGCATGGACCCCATCGTCTACTGCTTTGTCACCAACAACTTCCAGTCAACCATGAAGAACATCTTCAGGAAGTCTGAGCCTGAGCAGACCAGTGGAGACATCATCAGCGTCAACAAGTGCTCGGGCTCAAATGCCATTATGGCCTTCTCAAATGCTGTAGGGACCCCTTTGGCCCTGCCCTCACCAAACAGTACAGCAAGCTCCTAAAGGCTGGTGCGTCCCCATGTACATTGTTGTAAATGTCAGAATATGCGACACCATTCTCTTTCCTAAGAGCAATTTAGAACATCACGTTGACCTTCATCAAATATGAAGCAACACTCCTTGGGTTCTCCAGTGGCACCATCCGTTCAAGAATGGCAGGCTGGCTTTCTCTTGTGGGAATGATATGGCGAGGTCTCCACTTCATTGCCAGATCCTGGGTTTGCACCCCAGGATGGAGTCTGCACCCCGACTTTGCAGCACCAGTGACTTTGAGAGCCAGTGTGGTGTAGTGGTTAAGAGTGGTATACTTGTAATCTGGAGAACCGGGTTCGTGTCTCCACTCCTCCACATGCAGCTGCTGGGTGACCTTGGGCTAGTCACACTTCTCTGAAGTCTCTCACCCCCACTCACCTCACAGAGTGTTTGTTGTGGGGGAGGAAGGGAAAGGAGAATGTTAGCCGCTTTGAGACTCCTTCGGGTAGTGAAAAGCAGGATATCAAATCCAAACTCTTCTTCTTCTTCTTCTTCTTCTTCTTCTTCTTCTTCTTCTTCACCAGTTCCCTCAACCTGGGAACCACAGAGCAAAGGACAATCGCAGCTACATATTTTGGGAGGTCTGGCCACTTCTCCACAATCACTTGGAGAGAACTTGAAACATAGAAGGGTGTTTTGTTTTTATGTTCAGATGCCACTCCTATAGACAGTTTCAACTACGACAGAAGGAAATGTTAATGGGTGCTTCCAGACTATTCTGTGTTCAAGTGGAATTCAGCCATGGTCCAGCAAATTTCAGCTGATTTGGCATTCTTATGCAGCAAACCCACTTTTCTCTCCAAAATCGTTAGTTTCCTGCAATAAGGAGATTGATGGGGGAATGCAGTGGAGAGTGTGAGATAACAATCGTTTTATGCAACATTTGTACAATCGCCTCACAAACAAATCAGAATGGATGCTCAATAAACCGTCACTGTGGTCTCACCACCCAACAAACTTTGCACAAATAAATCAGAATGGATGCTGTCTATAATGACTTGGAACTTTGAAGGATAATAATAAAGGAGATGAACAATTTTGAGAAATTTGTGGTGGTATGATTATTATTATTATTAATGTGTATCCCAACTGAATGCAAAAAAAACCATGAGAGCAATAAACAAGAGATTTATAAGCACAATTAACTATGAGACTTATATCTCAGGAATATTATTATTTCTAGAAAAGGTCACCCAAGATAGCTGTGGGCAAAATGTGTTTTTCAGGCACTCGGGTGCAAGAAAGACTCCAGTGGACTATTTTCGGGATAAAAAGTGAAACCAGGATATTTCCGTAAAGAAATGAAGGAGGAAGAGAGAATTCTGAACCCCTTCTCTGCCTGCTGATTTTTCGCTGTAGTTTCTTATCTGATTTCCATCCCTGCAGGGCTTGTGTCAACTTGTAGGGAATCAGTTGGGGGTAGTTAGGGAAGGTAAAGGTAAAGGGACGCAGGTGCTGCTGTGGTCGAAACTACTGAGCCTCTAGGGCTTGCCGATCAGAAGGTCGGTGGTTTGAATCCCCACGACGAGGTGAGCTCCCATTGCTCTGTCCCAGCTCCTGCCAACCTACTAGCAGTTCGAAAGCACACCAGTGCAAGTAGATAAATAGGTACCGCTGTGGCAGGAAGGTAAGCGGCGTTACCGTGCACCCTGGTTTCCATCACGGTGTTACCTTGCGCCAGAAGTGGTTTAGTCCTGCTGGCCACATGACCTGGAAAGCGGTCTGTGGACAAACGCAGACAGTGAAAGTGAGTTGAGCGCCGCAAACCCATACAGGTGAAACTCGAAAAATTAGAATATCGTGGAAAAGTCCATTTATGTAAGCAATTGTTTTCATTAGCTACTGGAGTTTAATATATGAGATAGACTCATGACAGGCAAAGCGAGATATGTCAAGCCTTTGTTTGTTATAATTGTGATGATTATGGCGTACAGCTGATGAAAACCCCAAAGTTGAGGTGGTTAATTTGGGGTTCCCATCAGCTGTACGCTATAATCACGATATTCCAATTTTTTCGAGTTTCACCTGTAGTCGCCTTTGATTGGACTTAACTATCCTGGGGTCCTTTAAAAACATAAAAGCAAAAAGAGCCTGCTGGATCAGGCCAATGGCCCATCTTGTCCAGCATCCTGTTCTCACAATGGTTGACCAGATGCCTCAGTAGGAAACCCGCAAGCAGGACTCAAGCACGGGGGGGGGGGCAATGCTCTCCCCTCCTGTGGTCTCCAGCAATTGGTATTCAGAAGCATTGCTGCCTCTAGCTGCAAAGGCAGAACATAACCATCATGGCTAGTGGCCATTGATAGCCCTCTCCTCCTCCATGTTGTTGTGACCCCATGGACCAGAGCACGCCAGGCACGCCTATCCTTCACTGCCTCTCGTAGTTTGGCCAAACTCCTGTTAGTAGCTTCGAGAACACTGTCCAACCATCTCATCCTCTGTCATCCCCTTCTCCTTGTGCCCTCCATCTTTCCCAACATCAGGGTCTTTTCTAGGGAGTCTTCTCTTCTCATGAGGTGGCCAAAGTACTGGAGCCTCAACTTCAGGATCTGTCCTTCCAGTGAGCACTCAGGGCTGATTTCTTTGAGAATGGATAGGTTTGATCTTCTTGCAGTCCATGGGACTCTCAAGAGTCTCCTCCAGCACCATAATTCAAAAGCATCAATTCTACGGCGATCAGCCTTCTTTATGGTCCAGCTCTCACTTCCGTACATTACTACTGGGAAGACCATAGCTTTAACTATACGGACCTTTGTCGGCAAGGTGATGTCTTTGCTTTTTAAGATGCTGTCTATGTTTGTCATTGCTTTTCTCCCAAGAAGCAGGCGTCTTCTAATTTTGTGACTGCTGTCACCATCTGCAGTGATCATGGAACCCATGAAAGTGAAATCTCTCACTGCCTCCATTTCTTCCCCTTCTATTTGCCAGGAGGTGATGGGACCAGTGGCCATGATCTTAGTTTTTTTGATGTTGAGCTTCAGACCATATTTTGCGCTCTCCTCTTTCACCCTCATTAAAAGGTTCTTTAATTCCTCCTCACTTTCTGCCATCAAGGTTGTATCATCAGCATATCTGAGGTTGTTGATATTTTTTCTGGCAATCTTAATTCCGGTTTGGGATTCATCCAGCCTAGCCTTTCGCATGATGAATTCTGCATATAATTTAAATAAGCAGGGAGACAATATACAGCCTTGTCGTACTCCTTTCCCAATTTTGAACCAATCAGTTGTTCCATATCCAGTTCTAACTGTAGCTTCTTGAATTTATCTAATTCTCTTTTAAAAGCGTTGGTGGCCATCACTGCCTCCTGGAGGAGCAAGTTCCATAGTTTGACAATGCACTGCATGGAGAAGGATTTTCTTTCTTCTGTCCCGATGTTGGGAAAGGCCCACAGCTCAGTGCTTTGCATGCAGAAGGTCCCTGGTTCATCCCCCAGCATCTCCAAGTAAGGTTGCGGAAGACTTCCTGTATGAAACGCTGGGAAGCAGCTGCCAGTCAACGGAGAGACCATATGGTTCAATATAAGGCAGCTTCCTACATTCGGAGCCGAAACGTCACTGAGTTCAGATGAAGTGCACTGTGGGTAAAGTTAATGCTTAATCAAAAACATAAGCCCAGCCAATCAGGGATCACGCAGTGGTGAAGGGATGATATCACTGGGTGACATATAGACAATCAGATTTGGCTTCATGATGACATCACTGAGAACAAAGGAGGGAAACTGGGGGATAGAACAAGAAGGGCAATGTAACTTGAACTGGTACATGCTTTTGCAGACACTATTCAAACTGTTTCCATGCTTCCTGGGAAATTGAGCCGTTTCAGCTCAAACCCAGTAAATTTACTTTTTAAAAGTGTCATATTATCAGTCTCGTGCATGATCTGCAGGACAAACCTTATTTTGGCCAACAAGTTGTGTGTGATACTAATGAATCTCAAGATATGAAACCATTTCTGCTCTGCCAGATACCTTCCTGGGTCTGTCAAGCTGACACAGCAAGGACAGTAAGGACACACCTTCATTTCAATCACTGTGATGCCACTTTGACAATTGTGGCTTCCCCCAAAGCATCCTGGGAAGTGTGGTTTGTTAGGAGACACACACACCCTATTCCCCACACAGAGCTACAATTCCCAAAGTTCCCTGGGAAGAGGGATTGGTGGTTAAACCACTCTGGGAATGGAGGTGAAATACAGGTGAAACTCGAAAAAATAGAATATCGTGGAAAAGTCCATTTATGTACGCAATTGTTTTCATTAGCTACTGGAGTTTAATATACGAGATAGACTCGTGACCTGCAAAGAGAGATATGTCAAGCCTTTGCTTGTTATAATTGTGATGATTCTGGCGTTAAAGCTGATGAAAACCCCAAAGTTTAAATTGTTAATTTGGGGTTCTCATCAGCTGTATGCCATAATCTTCACAATTATAACAAACAAAGGCTTGACATAACTCGCTTTGCATGTCACGAGTCTATATCTCATATATTAGTTTCACCTTTTAAGTTGAATTACTGAAAGAAAGAAACCTTTCCACAATATTCTAATTTTTGAGTTTCACCTGTATACTCGGAGTCACGTAGTGATTTCATGCTCTTTATTGCAGCACTAAAAACAGTGAATTGAATCCCCCCCAGAACCTCAGGCTTTATATACATTATTTACCCTCCTGGAGCCAGATTGGGCTGCTCCTGCAAGCCAATCAGTTGTTGCATTCTAGGATACTCCCAATCGAATTGGCTGATTAATTTCCTCCTGGGGGCCTGATTGGGCTGCTCCTGCAGGCCAATCCTGTTGTTGCATTCCAGGATCCTACCTGCCTATTGTTCTAGGATCCTAGCTCAGTACAAAACACCAGGATAGAGAGAGTGGGTGTGTGACCAAGTATAGAAACTAGCTTACTGCACAAACATAAAATTCATACAAAGTAACTTCCTGTGTACTTATTATGTGGCCCCATTGGCCTAAAAATGAACAGCATTTGACTGATCTTCAGGGAGTGGGAGTTGGGGACAGGCAAAGCTAATGTTTAAGCTCTAAACCACAGAGCCTAGGGCTTGCCGATCAGAAGGTTGGCAGTTCGAATCCCCGCAACGGGGTGAGCTCCCGTTGCTCAGTCCCAGCTCCTGCCCACCTAGCAGTTTGAAAGCACGTCAAAGTGCAAGTAGATAAATAGGTACCACTCTGGTGGGAAGGTAAACAACGTTTCCGTGTGCTGCTCTGGTTCTCCAGAAGCGGCTTAGTCATGCTGGCCACATGACCCGGAAGCTGTACGCCGGCTCCCTCGGCCAATAAAGTGAGCTGAGCACCGCAACCCCAGAGTCGTCCACGACTGGACCTAACGGTTAGGGGTCCCTTTACCTTTACCTTGGGTCATCCACTGCCATTTAAGATTTGCCATACTGCGCCTGACCAAGGGCCATTGTGGGGGTGGGCATTGCCACAAAAAAGAAAGCGCCTGCTGGCTGTTTCCAACCCCCCACCCTCTGCAAATGCACATCAAAATAGGGGGGAAATTAAATATAAAATGGCAATGGCTAACCCAGTGGAGCACTGGGGACCTCCAGTGGGTTTGCTCATACTTTAAAATATCATGCTTTTAAAAAAAAATTGAACAAAGGAAGCGGATTTGCCCCTGCTGGTCATGACTAACTTCCCACGCCGAATTCAGTTGACAATCAAAGTTGGCAGTCTTAAAGCTAAATGATGGGAGGAAGGCTTTGCCCCACTCTCTTCCTGGGTTCTTGAATAAGTCCAACCATTGAGATTGGAAGAGGAGAGAAGGGCTGTCCGTCATCCGTCAGGACATTCAGCAGAGGGAGCACAGAGGTAAATATTTGCCATGGGTGTTTAGATTACGCTCCATTAATAGCAGGAAATTAAACAACTGGCAGCCTCCATAGACCTCCTGCTTCCTTCACTGTCCTGACAATCTAAGGCCATTGTTGGCAGCATGCCAGTGGAAAATAATGGAGAAGAAAGAGGATTTTGGCTTCTCACAAATCAGGCATCAGGGCCAAGAGTTGCCCTCTTAGTTTCCAAGAGGGGTTCTGTGTCTTTAACAGTTATCATGCCAGGCAAAATGACACCGATTTCCCCATCCAGTAAAAAAAAAAAAAAAAATAGCAGAAGCTGCACCTGTTGAGCTTCTGCCTATCAGGCAGCCATTAAGAGCTAGAACCTCTAAGGGATGAGAAGGAGAGAAATTGCACCTAACCCTTCTCATCCCAAAGCATCAGACTGAGCTGATGGGTAACGTTGAATGTGGGGGGAAATGGCAGCATTTTGATTCATGCTTCATCCTGAACACTCTCGGGCTGCTCTGGCCTCGGAGTCAAGTGAACTTTGCTCCACCGCGGCCTTTTCGCAGCAATGGCTCTGACCATCTGCAGGAAAGCTGTTGGCATGAGTTATGTCCTGTTTAGCAGGTGGTGGCAGTTTGTGCCTACTACACAAACCAAATTCTCGGTTGCTTGACCCCTTTTGACCTACTACTATATACAGTGGAACTCATGCAATCCCCTCTCTGAGCCCAGCTTCCCTCTCTTTCATAGAATCATAAAATCATAGAAGAGTTGGAAGAGACCACAAGGGCCATCCAGTCCAACCCCCTGCCAAGCAGGAAACGCCATCAAAGCATTCCTGACAGCTGGCTGTCAAGCCTCCGCTTAAAGACCTCCAAAGAAGGAGACTCCACCACACTCCTTGGCAGAAAATTCCACTGTCGAACAGCTCTTACTGTCAGGAAGTTCTTCCTAATGTTTAGGTGGAATCTTCTTTCTTGTAGTTTGATTCCATTGCCCTGTGTCCGCTTCTCTGGAGCAGCAGAAAACAACCTTTCTCCCTCCACTATATGACAACCTTTTATATATTTGAACATGGCTATCATATCACCCTTTAACCTTCTCTTCTCCAGGCTAAACATACCCAGTTCCCTAAGCCGTTCCTCATAAGGCATCGTTTCCAGGCCTTTGACCATTTTGGTTGCCCTCAGAACTGCAAACACTGGGCAGCAGAAACTAATCTGTTGCAATTTCAGCCAGTGATTGCCTTTCCTCTATGGCACTGTTGTTGTTTTTTAGTCGTTTAGTCATGTCCGACTTGGCACTAGAAATGCTACGTATCTTCCTTTATGGCATGGCTGCAGCCAGATTGTTAATTGCGAAAAATTGGAAGGGTGAGAAAATACCATCTTTATTAGATTGGAGAAGTAAACTTTGTGAATTCGCAGAAATGGCAAAATTGACAGCAAATATCAGAGGCCGCTCAAATCAGGAAATAGTTAAGGAATGGGAAGGAATACATGAAGACGTATTGCTCTGGAATTGCTATATTGGTGGACAAGGTGTAAAACATGCAGGGGGTAATAAGAAAGAAAAATAAAATGAACAGGGTGATAAGTTGATAAAGTTTAACGCAACTAAAGGAGAGAAAGTAAAATATCGAGATCGCGCATGGGTGAGGGGGAGTTGGGGTGGGCGGGATAGTGGGAATGTACAAATCTATTGGTATAAATGTTCTAACTGTGCTGATATTAGATAAAGGAGAGAGAAATTAAAGTTAGAAAAATGTATCAGAACTTTGGATTTGACGGATGTACTTTTACTTGCTTTCTTTTCCTTTTCTTTTCGAAATGTGATGTTTGTATGAACCATAAATAAATAAATAAATAAGTGCTATGTACCTGGGAATCAGATATATCAGAGTTGATAAGCCAGCATGTAGATACGTCATTGCACAATCCAGTTTCCCCAGCCGACATTCAGTTATTTTCTGAGAGAGCAAGGGGTTGGATAAAGGACATGGCGTTCAGACAGCTGTGGCTTGCCTGTGGGCAGTGGTGTGCCTCACGCCCAGGTGCCTGGTGGCCAGGCTGTGGCTGGGGGAGGAGGTGTGCCTCACGCCCGGTGGTCATTCCTACAACGATAGCAGCCACATCCTGGGAAAGGCTTCAATTGGCCAGGTAAAGCAGGTGAAGGTAGCCGGTGGGTCTCAAACCTTCAGGGAGTTAGGAAATTCCCCTGCATGTGAGGACAGGCTCCGGTGGATTTAGCAGATGAGACCAAGAGTGGATCCAATGGTTAAGAAGGAGTTTTCTGCTTGTGCTGTAGAGGGAAGTGGGGGGCCGATGGGGCTTGTCAGCTTGGGAAGGTGGGGACCATCTAGGGGAAGGGAAACTCTGGTCCTAAACCTCTGCTGCCTTGTGGGACAAGACAACCTACTTGAAGGTTGGCTTCAACTAGGGCCAGGGCCTTCTCAGTACTGGCCCCGACTTGGTGGAACAGTCTGGCACAAGAGACCAGGGCCCTGCGGGA
This sequence comes from Lacerta agilis, assembly GCF_009819535.1. NCBI lineage: Eukaryota > Metazoa > Chordata > Lepidosauria > Squamata > Lacertidae > Lacerta > Lacerta agilis. The sequence goes on along the minus strand of NC_046318.1, from coordinate 80,860,484 downwards.
TTTGGCATCTTTCCGCAGGGCCTGCAAGACGGAGCTGTTCCACCTAGCCTTTGGGTTGGTTTCAGTTGAACCCTGGTGTTTCATTCTTTTGGCGTGATTGCTGGGCTACTTAAAAATGAGGCTGCAGTCTAGATTAAATTTTAAATTGTATTTTAATCTGTATTTTAATGAATTGTTTTATGTTTTCATTGTGATTTTATTGGCGTTAGCCGCCCTGAGCCCGGTTTGGCGGGGAAGGGCGGGGTACAAATAAAATATTATTATTATTATTATTATTATTATTATTATTATTATTATTATTATTACTGTCAGGAGAAAGAAAGGCTCAGAAGAAAACCCTGCACAAATCTGGAGTTCTCATGAACTTCCCCCATCTAATATCTGTATTTTTTTGTACGCAGTTCTGCCTAATACTAGCTTGGAGATGCAGTAACAGGAAAGCTTCGCCTATTTCTGAATTTCTGCACAGTGTGCAGCTGTGGGTGTCTTTTAACAACAAAAATATTTCTGCAAAAATTAAATACGATTGGGTGGGTTGGGCATATTCATGCCCCAACTTTCAGTCTCAAGTGACATTTTTCACCCGCATTTTAATATTTATACACACCAGTTCTTTCACCGCTTTTTCACAAACTAACGCAAAAAAATGTAACTGTACATTCCATAGATCTTTTTGACTGCATATGATCGTAGTCTCCAACTTCTCAAAAGATTCCATCAATGGGGTCTCCGAAAAATTTTACACATCACCTGGGAAGACAGGTGAACTAATCCCAGTGTACTGGAAGAAGCAAAGATCACCAGTGTCGAAGCGATGATTCTTCAACATCAACTTTGTTGAACTGGTCATGTTGTGCGGATGCCTGATTATCGTCTTCCAAAGCAACTACTCTATTCGCAATTTAGGAATGGAAAGTGAAATACCGGTGGACAGCAAAAGAGGTTCAAAGACTCTCTCAAGGCAAATCTAAAAAAATGCAGTAAAAGCACAGAAAATTGGGAAACACTGGCCAGCGAGCGCTCCAATTGGAGAACAGCCTTTAACAAAGGTGTCATGGACTTTGAAGATGCTCAAACTCAGGACAAAAGGGAGAAACGTGCTAAGAGGAAGGCACATTTGGCAAACCCTCACTGTGACCAACTCCCGCCCGGAAACCAATTTCCTGACTGTGGAAGGACGTGTGGATCCAGAATTGGCCTCCTCAATCACCGTTAAAACCGTGTTTATGGAAGACAATCTTACTCAGCTACGAGGGATTGCCAAAGAAGAATATCGTAGTCTGATTAGATGCTAGCAGTGGGTAGAGAGCTGAACACCGCTGTTCCCGTTTCAGGTTTTCATAGCCTTAAATGTCCAGGCAGATTGTACTCTAGCAGGTATGAGCAATGGAAATGGTGAAGAATGTATGCTGCTACCCTCTGCTGGAAAGAATTGAAAACTCTTCTCCTTGTCATGAACTGACTTGGCTAACATGGGAAGGTGGCTATTATTTCTACCCAGGCTACCAGTATTGTCTCCTCTGACTGTCGGAGGGTATATATGTGTGGCATATATGTATAATAAACACACACCCATACAGAGGAATGCTCAAATCTGTCAGTTTTGGTTTCTCTCTGTTCCTTATTATTCCTTAGTTCTCAGCATCAGTTAGCAATCTTAAAAAAAAAAAGTCCACAAGACAAAAACAAAACACAGTGGTTTTGCAAAGTTCTCCGAATATACACAATTTTGTATACCTGATTCGCACCTTTCTGCAAAGCAATTGCCTTAACATAATGCATTTGTGGATGTTATTTCCCCTAATATATGCAATTTTGGGCACACTAAGCATATACATTTTTGCTCCGATCTGCTTCCTGGCTGGGATCTGCATTGATTGTTGGTGCTGACCTTTAAAGCCCTAAACAGCTTCGGCCCAGTATACCTGAAGGAGCGTCTCCACCCCCATCGTTCAGCCCAGACACTGAGGTCCAGCACCAAGGGCCTTCTGGCGGTTCCCTCCCTGCGAGAAGTGAGGTTGCAGGGAACCAGGCAGAGGGCCTTCTCGGTGGTGGCACCCTCCCACCAGATGTCAAGGAAATAAACAACTTTCTGACTTTTAGAAGACATCTGAAGGCAACCCTGTTTAGGGAAGTTTTTAATGTGTGACACTTTAATGTATTTTAATCTTTGTTGGAAGCCGCCCAGAGTGGCTGGGGAAACCCAGCCTGATGGGTGGGGTACTACTACTACTACTACTACTACTAATAATAATAATAATAATAATAATAATATCATCGTTGCAAAATTCAGAGAAATGCAAATTTTGAAGGATAGCTAACTTTCTTTCCCCGTATTGTTTTTGGGAATGTGAACTAGTTAGGTTCGCCTTTAAATGCAAACTGAATCTAATCTCTACCCCACTCACACACACATATTCTTAGGATTGCCATCTGTGTGCATGCATGGGTATAAACATTTCAGAAGGAAATGCAATGCAGAAAAGTAGAGACAGCTGATAATCACTTTGTTAACTGTGGCAATTTACAAAAATATTGCTGCTAATACAGGACATTATGGCATTGGTAAGTAAATTAATACATGCGCTATGTTTTTTTTTATATTAAAAAAAAAAACATTTGCTCAACAACAGCAACAGTAATAGTGAGAATGATCAGGAACATACCAGACAGTAAATCCTATTTATCTCTGTGGGACATACTTCTGAGTAGAAATGCTTAGGGTTGCAGCGAAAGGCTGCCCAGTCTGTACCAGTTACCTGAAAGTAAGCTCCATTGAATACACTGGGACTTACTTCTGTATAGACAGTGAAAGGCTCCATTTACAATAGAGGAATAAACACTCTGCATTTCCTAAGAAATGGCTGGCTGCTGAAGTATTGCAGTGAAAGAATTTGAAGCCAGTTGGCGAGCTTTTCCTTCAAAATTATAGGAAGGGCTTCTCATGGCAGCTTCACCAGTGCCTTCATTTGGTGCAGCAATATTATCATCAGGGTAAACCGTTCTCCGTTTTCCTACAGACATATAAACCACTTTTGATTGTTCTCTGAGATGCGGAGGGGAAGAAAATGGGAAAGTGGGACATTCTGGGATCAAATCAGCAACCAAGATGGCTTCTGTCATTCTAGGCTGTCCCTGGAAAAATGGGACGCTTGGAGGATATGTAGTACATCAGAGCTTTTGCCAGTTTCAGGAACAGTTTCAGAGAATTAGGCTCTGGTTCGGATAAGTTGTGCCTCTGTGGTGTCCCCCCCCCTTGACCACTAGATGGCGCCCGCATAAAGGACGGCTGTGCCATCCCTACTCAGCCAACAACCCTCTCCCAGCGCCTCCTCTCTCTAGTGGTTTTCGCTCGATCGTGTAAACACGCTTTCTCCTTGCAACATGTTCCTCACCGTCTTGCGTAACCGAAGCACCTCCGGTTATAATCTTCGGGCAAACCTCCAGGATCCTCTCTCTCTGCTGATCCGAGCAATAAGGTTCTTACTGGTTACGAGCTGCTGGCAAAAGGGCTCTGCTTCACCAGCTGGGTTGCATTCAATGGCATTACTCTGCAGGTCTTGGTCGAGGGAGCCGAGAGGCCTGGGTGGTGCTCCTAGCTGGCAGTCAGGAGAGAGAGCGGCTGTCTTGCCCAGTGTGGTGTAGTGGTTAAGAGCGGTAGACTCGTAATCTGGTGAACCGGGTTCGCGCCCCCGCTCCTCCACATGCAGCTGCTGGGTGACCTTGGGCTAGTCACACTTCTTTGAAGTCTCTCAGCCCCACTCGCCTCACAGAGGGTTTGTTGTGGGGAGGAGAATGTGAGCCGCTTTGAGCAGGCTTCCTCAAACTCGGCCCTCCAGATGTTTTTGGCCCACAACTCCCATGATCCCTAGCTAGCAGGACCAGTGGTCAGGGATGATGGGAATTGTAGTCTCAAAACATGTGGAGGGCCGAGTTTGAGGAAGCCTGACTTTGAGACTCCTTTGTTGTTGTTGTTGTTGTTGTTGTTGTTGTTGTTGTTGTTCAGTCGTTCGGTCGTGTCTGACTCTTTGTGACCCCATGGACCAGAGCACGCCATGGGGTCTCAAGTCTGGTGTGGTAGTTAAATTGTCTGACTAGACCTGGGAGACCAGGGTCCAAATCTCAACTCGGCCATGAAGCTCACTGGTTGACCATGGACCCTGTGTGCTTATCCCTTGCCCTGATCTGCTCTGCAAGATTGTTGTGCGGAGGGGGCAAGCCATGCACACCACAGGTGAGTCATAAATGCAGGAATACAGAAGTAAAAAATACTTACGCTGGTCTCCGACGTGCCTGCTGAGATTTTAGCTGACTTCAGAGTATCTTGTATAAACACAACCTGTGGTATAAATCCAGGTGTGCATCAATCCGTCAATTGGGTGACATGGAGATCTTGCAACGCCTTCTCAATTGCCCGGCGGTGATTCACTGGCTACGTGATCTCTGGGCATTTGGCTACACAAAAGATTTTCTCCAAGGCCAGGGCGGAGGTTTCCTGGCATTCAGGCGGTCCCTGCCCTGAAGCTCTTCTGAACAGGCGCTTCCTTAATCCTCCCAAAGGCAAACGACCGGACAGGTCAGGCAGGTGCAAAAGGTTTGTGTTTCTGGCTTACCTGGCACTTGGCCCACCTTTTGTCCATTAGCATCTGGAAGGGCTCCAGGTGAGCTCGCACAGGTAGGGTTCCCACCTTTGTCCTGGTAAAATACAGGACACGACAGAGCAGGGCAGTTGGAGGTGATTTTCCCCTCCTTTCCATCTAGTTCTAAAGTGACTTAAAAAAAATTCCATTACAATTCATTGCAACCTAATAGGATGGCCCCTTTGGAATTTGCCGTATGCGCGCACACACATACACATGCATTTGTAAATCCATGCTTGGCTAATCTGAGCTTAAATACATGACCTTTCAAACAATCTGAAGGAGCGTCTCCACCCCATCATTCTGCCCAGACACTGAGGTCCACCTGCGAGGGCCTTCTGGTGGTTCCCTCCCTGCGAGAAGTGAGGTTACAGGGAACCAGGCAGAGGGCCTTCTCGGTGGTGGCACCCTCCCGTCAAGGAAATAAACAACTATCTAACTTTTAGAAGATATCGGAAGGTAGCCCTGTTTAGGGAAGTTTTTAATGTTTGATGTTTTATTGTGTTTTTAATTACAGGTGGGTAGCCGTGTTGGTCTGCCATAGTCAAAACAAAATCGAAAATTCTTTCTAGTAGCACCTTAGAGACCAACTGAGTTAGTTGCTGGTATGAGCTTTCGTGTGCATGCACACGATGGTATCTGAAGAAGTGTGCATGCACACGAAAGCTCATACCAGCAACTAACTCAGTTGGTCTCTAAGGTGCTACTAGAAAGAATTTTCGATTTTGTGTTTTTAATATTCTGTTGGGAGCCACCCAGAGTGACTGGGGAAATCCAGCCAGATGGGCGGGGTATAAATTGTTGTTGTTTTGTATTATTATTATTATTATTATTATTATTATTATTATTATTATTATTATTATTATTATTATTACATTTCAAGCACATGCATTTGAAGAGGATCCCTAAGCTGACTGAGGGGGAGAGAGAAGGAGGATCCCTAACTGGGGGGGGGGGGGAGAGAGAGAGAGAAGAATTGAAATACAGGACAAATTGTATCAATGCAGGACATAGCATTTTACACTGAAATACGGGACAATCCCGTATTATGCAGAACAGGTGGCAACCCTACATGCAGGTGCCGTGCCCCTGGCTCAGGCGCACCAAAGAGGGCTGATGAGAAATCCTTATAGTTGAGCTTTCCCTCTAATTCAAGCATGCTGGCACCTCATAAGGGATGCTCCTCTGTCCGAATGCGCCAAGGAAAGACACGTGGGCAGTGAAATGTCACTGGAGATTCCTGGAACGCAGGACATAAAAGCATAAATTGGACAAAGAAGAGCATTGGTCACTCAGGAGATGGGAACCAACTCACGGAATCATAGAGCTACAGAGTTGGAGGCTTCCGGTCCCTTCCTGCCTTAATGGAGGCAGCCCCCATGACAGCAGGGGTTCATTGGCAAACGAAAAACAAGGATGGCAGAGGGCAAATCATCCTTCCATTGTCTGCCTCATGGAAGAGTCAGCACGCTTGTTTTCTCCTGCTCGAGGGTAGGACTCAAACTGATGGCTTCAAGTTTCAAGAAAGGAGATTCTGACTGAACATTCGGGGAAAAACTTTGTGACAGCACAGGTGAAACTCAAAAAAATTAGAATATCATGGGAAAGTCCATTTATGTAAGCAATTGTTTTCATTAGCTACTGGAGTTTAATATATGAGATAGACTCATGACATGCAAAGTGAGATATGTCAAGCCTTTATTTGTTATAATTGTGATGATTATGGCGTACAGCTGATGAAAACCCCAAAGTTGAGATTGTTAATTTGGGGTTCTCATCAGCTGTACGCCATAATCATCACAATTATAACAAATAAAGGCTTGACATATCTCGCTTTGCATGTCATGAGTCTATCTCATATATTAGTTTCACCTTTCAAGTTGAATTACTGAAAGAAATGAACCTCTCCACGATATTCTAATTTTTCGAGTTTCACCTGTAAGAGCTGTTCAGAAGTGGAACAGGCTCCCCTGAGAGGTGGCAGACTCTCCTCCGTTGGAGGTTTTTAAGCAGAGTTTGGGTGACCATCTGTCACAGATGCTTTAGCTGGGACTCCTGCATTGCAGGGGGTTGGACTAGATGACACTCAGGGTCCCTTCTAGCTCTGCGATTCTATAATCCTATGCCTTCACAGTCAAGGGAAGAGCTTGCAACACTAGCCTGCGGTGGGTTTGCTGGTGTCTTACTCTAAGAGATGATACCCAAAAGAAGATGGTGACCCAGAACACTCAGGTGAGGACAAATTGTCTGGCATAAGCACCTGTTTTGACTGTTCCTACCTTCATGCTATTTCTCACTGCCTCGGGTGGTGTCTACCTGAACCGACCAGAATTTTAACTATTTGGTAATGACAGCAAAACAGGGCCTAATTTGTGTGTGCGTGTTTGGTCCTGGTTCGCTGCCATAGAGGTGTGGAGGTAATGTACTCTCTGCCCTCCAGCCTATGAACAATAAACAGAAAATAAAATTCATTGGCAGTTTTATGGGGTGATTTTCCACCCCGAACGACCTGCAACACAGCATAAAACTGGCATGCAGCAGTACAAAACTGGCATGCGCAGTGGCACGAGATATTTTTCTACTCCAAGCCAGATTCAAATCGGGTGGAAAAATGTCCCAAAACAAAGCTGTTTTTGTTGTGTCAGAAGGAAGAATATACAGTATATATCAGCTTCTTTCCACTTATTTATTTTTCCAATTGAAAAACCATATGCATTGCCAAGTCCTGGAAGACCTCTTAATAATTTGGATTGCTAGCATTCAAAGGTTTGGCAAGTGGCCTGTCTTGAAAAGATATCTCATAAACTAAAAGTATCCAAAAGGCAGGACTCAAATTACCCCCCCCCCGCCCCCATGTAAGGCATGAATTTGTTTCTTATACAGATATTGAGGCACATGGTCTCTCAATGGCACCAGTATATGCAAATGTCTGGCTCATTTAAAAATACCGGTATATGGGATCTTTATTCTTGACCGTGATAGAACTCACAGGTGGAGAATACTTATTTGTAAAGGGAACCTTTATATGAGTTAATACTTTGGAGCTGTGCTGTATCCATACCCTCCAACATTTCTCCGATGAAAATAGGAACGCCCTATTCCATAATAACAACAGCTTTTATTATTTATACCCCGCCCAACTGGCTGGGTTGCCCCAGACACTCTGGGCAGCTTCCAACATATATAAAAATATAATAAAACATTAAACTTTAAAAACTTCCCTATACAGGGCTAACTTCAGATGTCTTCTAAAAGGTTGTATAGTTACTTAACTCCTTGGCTTGGGGGTCACATGAGAGCCAGTGTGGTGAAGTGGTTAAGAGCAGTAGATTCGTAATCTGGTGAACCGGGTTTGCATCCCCGCTCCTCCACATGCAGCTGCTGGGTGACCTTGGGCTAGTCACACTTCTCTGAAGTCTCTCAGCCCCACTCACCTCACAGAGTGTTTGTTTTGGGGGAGGAAGGGAAAGGAGAATGTGAGCCGCTTTCAGACTCCTTCGGGTAGTGAAAAGTGGGATATCAAATCCAAACTCTTCTTCTTCTTCTCTGATGAAAATAGGGACATCTTAAGGAAAAGCAGGACATTCCGGGATCAAATCAGAAACCAGGATGGCTTCTGTAAATCCAGGACTGTTCCTGGAAAATAGGGAGACTTGCTAATTCCCTTCCCCCCTCCCCCCCTGTTACTTCTCAGCCTCCCCATTACTACATTAGTATCAATCTTTACTCTATCTGCATGCTCTTTTGTCCTTCATATCCATTATTCTCCTCCATGTCAATTATTTGGGTCTTTAACCTTCTGCCAAGAGGAATTAGTGAGGGGGGAAAGGGTAGGGAATGTATTTGAGATATGGGATTTATGTTTTGTTTATGTAAATTATGTTAGTTTATGTAATTTTTATGTATTTTTGTTTGTTTGTTTTTTGAAAATGTTGATTTCGAATTTAAATAAAGTCAATTTTATAAATTAAAAGAAAGAAAGAAAGAAAATAGGGACACTTGGAGGGTCTGTGTATCTTTGAAATTTCGGCCTTCTGAGCTATGGTGTTTTATGGTCTACATTTTTTCTTCTTTGTTTTTCTTCTTTGTTATGTTTGGATATTTTTTTGTTAATGAATCAAATTGTAAAAAGAAAAAGGTTTTCTTTTTTTAAAAAAAAAAACAACCTTTTTGCTAATATATTTGTTTTAATGCACATTTCACTCTGGTATTACAGTGGTACCTCGGTTTAAGAACAGCCCTGTTAATGAACTATTCGGGTTATGAACTCCGCAAAACCAGAAGTATTGTTCCGGTTGGCGAACTTTACCTCGGTCTAAGAACGGAAGCCGAACGGTGGAAGGGCACCGGCGGCGGGAGGCCTCATTAGGGAAAGCGCGCCTCGGTTTAAGAACGGACTTCCGGAATGGATTAAGTTCATAGACTGAGGTACCACTGTATATACATATTTGTACCCATATTTGTACCCAATACCTGGCTCAGTGCTGTCAAGTATCCCGTTTTCCCTGGGATTCTCCCTTATTTCAAGCAGTTTCCCGCTGCTCTCCCTTATTTTTTATTTCCCTTAAATTTCCCGTTTTTAATGGAAGCAGCTCCTCCCCTGCTGGCTAGGGACTGGGTGGGAAGACCTCGCCTACTTGGAGAGAAAAGCCTCAGCCCTCAAAGCAAGGTGGAGCCGTTTCCCGTGCTTACAGCGGGGTGTATTCGACCCCCTGCATCAGCCCCTATCCGTTGCCGCCGAGCCCCTCAGCCGGCCAATAGGGTTAGCTGGCGGGCGGAGCCTGGCTGCCTTTGAGCAGCTGCTGCTTCCTGTCCTGTTTTGATGGGATCAGACAAGAAGACGATGGGGCTCCATCGCGCGGAGCACATAGCTGCCCTCCTCCTTGCTGGCTGCCCTCCTCTTTGCTCCGCTCCGAGCCTGAGCCTGCTTGGAGTTTACATTTCTGCTCCACCCACTTTTGCTTCTGGCTCCGCCCACCACTGACATGTGACTGTCCCCGGGATAGGTGAGACTGCTGATCCCTTATTTTCAAATCCGAAACTTGACAGCTATGACCTGGCTGGAGAACTGCATCGCAAAGTTCAGAGAAGGGCTTTTGGTGCCGAGTACTCATTGAGCATTGCATCTAGTTTGCTGATTGCTCTGAGGAGATTTTTCCTGGGCATTTTGCACATTTTCTATCAGACTTCAGTCATCTGGCAATGAACTAGGTTTGATAAGCCACCAGCCGCCATCTTGTGACCCTGTTTACCAAATCTACGCCTCCCATTATGCAACTCACCCCCAGAGTCTCCCGTGATCTCTTCCCGATGTGAAAGTTTGCACATGGCAATGGTGAAAAACAATTCTGCTTCCTCATAGTTTGCAAAGATGGCGTGAAACACGGAGGAGGAAAAAGAGCGTCTGTAAAAAGAAAAAGAAGAAGGGCTTTGACGGATGAATTTCAATAAGACAATGAAAGTCAACAGGGCCCAACCCTGTTACATAAAGAGAGGAGGAAGCCTAACTGCCTGTCCAGGAACAGGACATCTGGTTGGGGCAAAAGAAGAAGGTGTCAGAATGTGTGGCTGTGTGTAGGGTCGAGGACAGAGAGCATTGCTTGCGAATGTGGGGCAGTGGAAAGAGGAATTCCAAGATCAAGTTCCTTGGTAGTGGTGAAGTCTCGTGATGGCAATGACCTTTCTGGATTCCTCTCACCTATTGGGTTACCTGCACAACACAGCTTTAAAGGTTTGTAAGCAACAAATGCGGGTGGCGCTGTGGGTTAAACCACAGAGCCTAGGGCTTGCCAATCAGAAGGTCGGCGGTTTGAATCCCCATGATGGGGTGAGCTCCCATTGCTCGGTCCCTGCTCCTGCCAACCTAGCAGTTCGAAAGCATGTCAAAGTGCAAGTAGATAAATAGGTACCACTCCGGCGGGAAGGTAAACGGCATTTGTGTGCTGCTCTGGTTCTCCAGAAGTGCCTTAGTCATGCTGGCCACATGACCCGGAAATTTACGCCAGCTCCCTTGGCCAATAAAGCAAGATGAGCGCCGCAACCCCAGAGTCGTCCGCAACTGGACCTAATAGTCAGGGGTCCCTTTACCTTTACCTTTAAGCAATAAACTATAGGCTGTTCTCAATGCTGCTGTTCCACTCGTGCGACAAAACTTCCAGTTGTGCAACAGAAATCCCCCTTCTTCTATTTGCTCTGCAGCCCCTCCCTCCACCGCCCCCCGACAAGCACCCCAAAGTATACATTGGGTGGTTTTCTCCTGCAAGTGGAGATCACACTCAGGCCCAGGGGTGCATTTTTGTAATTCAGAGGCATACAACTTGATGCTACAGAGAGAGGGATCATTGACAGGTGAATAATAATAATAATAATAATAATAATAATAATAATAATAATAATAATAATAATTTATTTATACCCCACCCATCTGGCTGAGTTTCCCCAGCCACTCTGGGCAGCTCGCAACAGAATATTAAAAACACGATAAAACATCAAACATTAAAAGCTTCCCTAAACATAAATATTCCCTAAATATAAGTTCCTTGGGAGACAAATGGAAGAGGAAAGGGCTCTCAGTGGGTAGGAAATTAAAAACAAACAAAAAAAAACTGTTCTGAAATAGAATTTTAGAGTCGTTTTACACTTCAGGGTTAAACTTTTCTTTATTTGATTGTTATCTTCCCTTTCTGGCCTGTTTCCAGACTGGATGTATGTGAGCTCCATTTCTCTGGGCCATTTTGTTTAATGAAAAGGATCTCATTTGATAGATGAAGGGCTGCGATTATGTAATTGCCCTTGTAAGGATGCGCGGAGGAGACCTTTAGCGATCTCCTCCTGCCTCTTATGCAAGATCGTTGCCAAGAGTTTATTCTGCAGGGACGTGACTCCTCCCAGAGAGCTGGACAGCGAACGATGCTTTAATCTCTTAAGACATTTATGAAACATCAGATTATATCGGGATCTGTTGCACCAGCATCTGTAAGAAATTTACTGCCTGGTGGGATTGTGCTGGCTGGCCTCGGAAAGCTCTTGAGGCCTACAGGGGACTTTCGCTCCCAAGAAGAGATGGATGGTGGCCTTTGATTCACAGGGAGAGCTGAAGGGGTAATTATAAGGGCAACGAGAGCGGTGGTTTAATAGCTGAACTGAAATAGTTCTTTCAGTTTCAGCAACCCTGAAAAGTTGCAAAGTGTGTCGTTTGGGCCATGAATGTAATGTTTCCCCCCAAATTCCAGAGGCAGTGCCATATTTTCTTTTCTACCTTCCCAGATCATTAATGTATTTTAGTAGATTTATATTCTGTTTTTCAACTAGAGCCTGCAAAGCAGCGAGCGTCATTTCTTAAAACGCAGCAGATGCATTGAGAACCTTGAAACCAAACCACCAGCTCCACTGAAGCGGGAGCTGATCTCAGATGTTGCTCCTTCCTGGAGGGTGGAAGGAGAGGGGGCAATTCAAGGGGAGCAGGCTCCGATCTTTCCTTTTCCTGCCCCCTTGCTCTCATCTTGCTTCCAACTGGGCAGTTGGAGTTGGTTGGCCCTGTGGGGATGAGAGAACAGAAGATTGGAGGAGGCCCTGTCCGGCGTACAGCTTCCGGGTCATGTGGCCAGCATGACTAAGCTGCTTCTGGCGAACCAGAGCAGCGCACGGAAACGCCGTTTACCTTCCCGCCGGAGCGGTACCTATTTATCTACTTGCACTTTGACGTGCTTTCGGACTGCTAGGTGGGCAGGAGCAGGGACCGAGCAACGGGAGCTCACCCCGTCGCCGGGATTCGAACCATCGACCTTCCGATCGGCAAGCCCTAGGATCTGTGGTTTAGACCACAGCGCCACCCACATCCCTCTGTCTGTCTGTTTACAGTCAAGGTTAAACTGTTGTGTAAAAGCAATCTATTTTAAGAGTACTTGTTTTGGTTTAATTTTATCTCTTAACAACTATGGCAAATGTTATCAACACAGGTCAATCACTTCTTGTTGTTGTTATTTCCCCCCTTTTTTTAACGGAGTTGTCCCTTGGGCACTGGCATCTTGTTGATAATTGCAATAATTACTCAAGACAAATGACAAGTGAGCTGGCCTGAAACATAAGCCAGGGATCCCTGAGTATTTTGGGTATGGGAAAACATCTGGAGATCTAAGAAACTGCCACGGGGACCACAAAAGACTGATTTCACAGGAAAAACTGGTGGTGCTTGCTTGGAAATGCACCCCCACCCAACCAAAAGAAACATAGCTATACACAAACCACATAATGAAACAGGCCACCCCAAAAAATTGGAAAAACCAAAAAAGAAAACAGTCGACTCCCTTCAACAGGAACAAAATCCTTGGACGAGATTGCGGGGGGGGGGGGAGAGAGAGAGAGAGAGAGAGAGAGAGAGAGAGAGAGAGAGAGAGAGAGAGAGAGAGAGAGAATTCTCTCCTTTTGGAAATGTTCTGACCCACGGCTCGCTGAGAAGGGGAGACGCTTCTTGAAAGCTTGTCAAATTATCTGGTGGAACAAGCGTTAGAAAGTTGCGCTGGAGCCTTCGGGAAAAACCCAACAAGAGAGTCATTCAGAAGCTGAATGAGTGATGACCGAGGCTCTCCAGGAAGAGGCCCCAGCCTGAGTTCATAAATGCATTCAAATATGGCTACTGCTCAATCACACAGCTATGTATGAGGCCACCAAGTGGTTTATTTTGCTCTCCATGATCACCTGGATTATGGAGAAAGTTAGAGATTTCCAGAAAAACATTTACTTCTGCTTCATTGACTACACAAAAGCATTTGACTGTGTCGACCACAGCAAAATATGGCAAGTGCTTAAAGAAATGGGAGTGCCTGATCACCTCATCCGTCTCCTGAGAAATCTCTATGTGGGACAAGAAGCTACAGTTAGAACTGGCTATGGAACAACTGATTGGTTCAAAATTGGGAAAGGAGTACGACAAGGCTGTATATTGTCTCCCTGCTTTTTTAACTTATATGCAGAATTCATCATGCGAAAGGCTGGACTGGATGAATCCCAAACCGGAATTAAGATTGCCGGAAAAAATATCAACAACCTCAGATATGCTGATGATACAACCTTGATGGCAGAAAGTGAGGAGGAATTAAAGAACCTTTTAATGAGGGTGAAAGAGGAGAGTGCAAAATATGGTCTGAAGCTCAACATCAAAAAAACTAAGATCATGGCCACTGGTCCCATCACCTCCTGGCAAATGGAGAAATGGAGGCAGTGAGAGATTTCACTTTCTTGGGTTCCATGATCACTGCAGATGGTGACAGCAGTCACGAAATTAGAAGACGCCTGCTTCTTGGGAGGAAAGCAAAGCACGACTGAACAACAACAAACTATTATTATTATTATTATTATTATTATTATTATTATTATTATTATTACTTCATCTTGTTATAAGTTTGGGGGAGGGACCCCCCCCCAAAAAAATCCCAATCAATTGATGAACGTGAAAATAGAACTAATATTTGGGATAGGAAGGGAAAGTGCAAGCTACAAAACTGTGCCGAACAAGGAATCCTTGTCCTTTTCAAACCAGCCTATGATTGCAAGCCATTAAGCAACAATGGCCTGGCATCTAACACATCAGGTCTGTGCAAAACAGGGGTTGCCAGGGTGACAGGGAAGGGTGTGAGGTGACAGGGGAAAGTGTTGTTTTACAGGAGGCCTGGATTTTTGGCAGGAAGTGTGCTGGGAAAAAGGAGGACAAAAGCCAGACCTCCATGATCTGTGAGGCATAGGGTTGCCACCTGTCCCTTATAATAAGGGATGGCTGTCCCTTATTTCTGCCTCGCTTTCTTCTCCTCTGCTGACTTGTCCCACATTTTGCCCAACCTGTCCCTTATTTTGCACGACCAAAGATGGCAACCCTAGGTAGGCACACCAAAACCATCCTGGCTGTTGGCTGAAGAGGCTGCAAACAAGAAGAGAGTCTGGCTGTCCTGGACTGGTTGGATGCAGAGGATCAGTGAGAGGAACCAGTTGAGGAAACACCAAGGGAAGAAGGCTCAGAGCCCAGGGAATGGCGGTGGGACGATGGTGAGTGGTCAGAGGGAGAAGACAGGGAGGAGGAGGAAGCTGAAGAGATAACAGGGTTTAGTGAGCAGGGAGAGTCTGTGGCAGAGAGAAGTCCAGAATCAGAGGCAGAAGTGGAAGCAGGAGAAAGGGATGAGGGAGACCAAGAGGCAGAGATGAGTCTGGCTGGTGAAGAATCACTGTTGTCTCCACATCGCACTGCAACAAGCTCCCCTCCCCACCCAGCTTGTCTCCCAGAACCAGAAGAGGCATGAAAAGGGCAGAGGAGAGGTTGGCTGCACACAGGCGTCGTTTGCAAATGCTTGGTGGAAGACCTGGAGAGGAAGGGACATAGACAGCTGTGGGGAGGTGGGGACTTTCAGTCTCAGCAACGGATTCATGGGGCCAGACCTACCAGGGATGATCTACTGTGCTCATTAGCCTGGACACTCAGCCAAGTCTGTGAAGATCGTGTTTTGGCTAATAAAGAGTTAGCTCCAACTTTGAACGGTGTGATATACTTCCAGCTCACTCTTTGACAGGCTGCTAGATCGGCACAAAGGCCCATCTTCCCTTGCATCCTGTTCACATGGCGGCCTCTTCTGGGGGCTTGCGAATGCAACAGCGCTCAACACAACAGTAATCTGGTGGATGCCATCCCAGCCAAGCATGTGGATGAGCGCCCGCTCTCACATCTGCCTCGTAATGCGCACGAGGCAACGTGTCTGGGTCACTCAGCCATCTCCTTTCCCACCAAAATCTGCTCTGACATAAACCCCAAACATCTTGGAGATCCCAGGCTCTCTGAACAGAAATGCCGCTTGCTGTCACTTTGGAGGCACCGGGTTTTTCGAGGCATTGTGGAGTTGTGGGGTGAACTCAGGCTTCACCCTTCCACTGTGGCGGGAGCTATTTTTAACACTGCTGCACCCAGATAAATGGATTCTTTTGTTTTCCTCACTGGCATCTGCCAAGCAAAACTGGTTTGGAGCAAGTTTGGGGGGGGGGAAGAAGCACATGCGAAAACAAAAACAAACGATGAACTCTTGGGCTAGGAATAATTACTCTTTTTAAAACCATTAAACAAACACAAGGGTGTGTGTTTGTGTGCTTTCCCTTCCCCCCCCTTCACTGCAGGGCAACAGCAGGACAGTTGAGTGAGTTGTCAACACAACACACTGCTGTCAATGAGTCATAATGGCAGTTTGAGCGATTCCAATCCTAGCTCTGCTGCTCGTGATGATGTTGCCGTTGCGTAGGGGTTGGGGACCTCAGGCCCCCAGGGCCAAATGTGGGTTTCCAGTCCTCTCTGTATGCCCCTCAAGATTTTCCCTATGTTACATGCCTCCCTCACCCCCTCCCTAAATACTTAACTGTGACAACTTTTGTGTGTGTGTTTAAAGTTCCATTTCTTCTTCTTCTTCTTCTTCATCTTCAACTTCTTCTTCTTCATCTTCAACTTCTTCTTCATCTTCATCTTCTTCTTCTTCTGCTTCTTCTTCTTCTTCTTCTTCTTCTTCTGCTTCTTCTTCTTCTTCTGCTTCTTCTTCTTCTTCTTCTTCTCCTCCTCCTCCTCCTCCTCCTCCTCCATATTATTAATATTAGCATTATTATTAGCATTACTACAAACAGAAAAGTGCAGTCATGGGGTATTGCATCTTACCAAGTGCAAAGCATTTGTTGTTGTTTAGTTGTTTAGTCATGTCCGACTCTTTGTGACCCCATGGACCAGAGCACGCCAGGCACTCCTGTCTTCCACTGCCTCCTGCAGTTTGGTCAGACTCATGTTGGTAGCTTCGAGAACGCTGTCCAACCATCTCGTCCTCTGCCGTCCCCTTCTCCTCGTGCCCTCCATCTTTCCCAACATCAGGGTCTTTTCCAGGGAGTCTTCTCTTCTCACGAGGTGGCCAAAGTCTTGGAGCCTCAGCTTCAGGATCTGTCCTTCCAGTGAGCACTCAGGGCTGATTTCCTTCAGAATGGATAGGTTTGATCTTCTTGCAGGGACTCTCATGAGTCTCCTCCAGCACCAGAATTCAAAAGCATCATTTGCAAAGCATACAAACAATAAATAGCAAGAGAAAGAAATAGTGATGCGCCAATATAAGCCAGGACATCCATATTTCCCAAGATGGCATGGATGGTGAATGCTGAGTATCTCAGTCTGAAGCATAAGGCACATTAACTGCTGGAGGAGGAGAGGTCACCTGTTGCTGCAGCTGCACCATAGAGTGCAGAGCTGGGCACAGCTGCCTAGACACTAGATTGGTGTGCATCGATACCCAGAGCTGCAGGAGCGACTGCAAGCGTAATCTCTGACAATAAATACTTAACAATCTGCCGTGTGCTTTCTTTTGGTGGGGAAATGCCCTTGACAATTGTGTTTATACTTCCTGCACAGGGTGTGTGCTATTGGAAATGCTCTTACGGACTCTTGTACTCTGCCCGGTAATGCATTGCAGAATAAAGTCTGACTAATTGGGAATCTGGAATAGTAGAATCCACAAGGGAAATTTCTCTGACACAATGCTTGCCTAGGCAGGTGGAGGGGGGAGAGAGAGAGGTTATACATATACAGGTGAAACTCAAAAAATTAGAATATCGTGGAAAAGTCCATTTATGTCAGCAATTGTTTTCATTAGCTACTGGAGTTTAATATATGAGATAGATTCATGACATGTAAAGTGAGATGTGTCAAGCCCTTATTTGTTATAATTGTGATGATTATGGCATACAGCTGATGAAAACCCCAAAGCTGAAATTGTTAATTTGGGGTTCTCATCAGCTGTACACCATAATCATCACAATTATAACAAATAAAGGCTTGACATATCTCGCTTTGCATGTCATGAGTCTATCTCATATATTAGTTTCACCTTTTAAGTTGAATTACTGAAAGAAATGACCATCTCAGGACTATTTAATTGCTCATCTTCCAACATTGTGTATGCAATCAAATGCCAACAGTGCCCTTCAGCTCTCTATATTGGACAAACAGGCCAAACCCTACGCCAAAGGATAAATGGACATAAATCTGATATCAGGAATCACAAGACAGAGAAACCAGTAGGAGAACACTTCAATCTCCCAGGACATTCTATAAAAGATCTCAAAGTAGCTGTCTTAATACAAAGAAATTTCAGAAATAGACTGGAAAGAGAAGTGGCTGAATTGCAACTAATCACCAAACTTAAAACCATGGAGAAACCTGGTTTGAACAAAGACATTGGATTCTTATCTCATTATACATAACAAAGCCATCTTTAGCCATCTCACCCCTTGCCTTTCCCTGCAAGACTAATTGCAGTCGTTAAGAGTCGTCAACAGGTTTTCCACACTTATCAGCCTATCACCCATTCCCACCACCCTTCTGAGTAATACCCCTCCCCACTCCCCCACTATATTTAAGGATCTGGTGACTTCTGTTTCAGTGTATCTGAAGAAGTGTGCATGCACACGAAAGCTCATACCAGGAACAAACTCAGTTGGTCTCTAAGGTGCTACTAGAAAGAATTTTCGATTTTGTTTTGAAAGAAATGAACCTCTCCACAATATTCTAATTTTTTGAGTTTCACCTGTACATATACATATACATATACATATACATATACATATACATATACATATACAAAACCTGTGATGTTTTGCATGGCTGGAATGTAGCCTACTAGACTGCTCCTGCCCTGCTCACCCCCTGCATGTGGCAGAAGTTGTCCCTGGTCAAGTATTCCCCTGATCTCCTGACTTGAGCTTCTTATTTCAATTGCTGTTTCAATTCTTTTAATAGCTGTGCTGTTTTAACAGGCTCTTTTGTTGTATATTTTAAGCATGGATGGGTTACCACAAGCTTACGATGGAACTGTTTCCTTGCATATTTTAATTGTGTGTTTTTAATATTTATTGCAATTAGTTTTATACCTTGGCGATTAAGCAGTGTTTATCCATTCTTCCAGGTTGCCCCTGGAAGAATGTAGCCCTCCGTCTGAAAAGGCTTGCCCGTCGCTGCACTGCATTGGTCAGGAATGATCAGCCTCTGCACAAACACAGGTGAGCGTTTAGGGGGTCAGGTGAGCATTTCAACATCTGGTTACCAGCTTTGTATAGTACTCAGCTAGCCTGTGTCAAAGCCAGTCCCCAGTCTTCTCTTCCGACGCACTGTCACATCCCATTGTGACCAAAATCCAGAGCCCGGATGGAGCAACAAAGGGGGAGAGGTGGGGCCATGCAGATAGACAGAGCAGGCTGGGTTCTCAATGGCTGGCTTCAGCAGGGGGCGAGGCGGGTTTAGGCTCCGCCCCAGGGGTGTGTCTGATTGCATCCCTTTATTCTCCCATATAAGGGACCACATGCATCTGTTGTAGTTAATGGCCCTTGGGGACACTGGTGCAGAGAGTAGAAGATTAGGTTCCCAGAGGGAGGATGTCAAGGCAGCAAGGAAGGCTGGTGTTTACAGTACCAAGGACAGCTCCAAAATGAGAAACTGGAGGGTAACCAGGAATTATGGGTGTCTTCCTGCAGCGCGGGTGGCGCTGTGGGTTAAACCACACAGTCTAGGGCTTGCCGATCAGAAGGTCGGCGGTTCGAATCCCCACGATGGGGGTGAGCTCCCGTTGCTCGGTCCCTGCTCCTGCCAACCTAGCAGTTCGAAAGCACGTCAAAGTGCAAGTAGATAAATAGGTACCGCTCCGGCAGGAAGGTAAGCAGCGTTTCCATGCGCTGCTCTGGTTCGCCAGAAGTGGCTTAGTCATGGTGGCCACATAACCCGGAAGCTGTACGCCGGCTCCCTCGACCAATTAAGCGAGATGAGCGCCGCAACCCCACAGTCATCCGCAACTGGACCTAATGGTCAGGGGTCCCTTTACCTTTTCCTGCAGTCTATATTTCCTAACCCCCTTGGCCTGAAGACTGTGGCTCGGGAAGGGACAAACTCCAGGTCCGGAGATGAGTTGTTGTTGCCATCTCTCTGTCTTGAGAGACAATTGGGGGGGTGCCTTTGACTTATGGGGGTCAACTGCTGTGTTATCAGCACAGAAGTGAGCTGTCTGGGGTGCAAGCCTGGGCGGTGTGTCTGGAGGTCCTGGGCTGCCCAGACGAGACCCCCCCCCCTCAGCATGGCTAGAAGAGAGCTGGTGGGATGCAGTTCTTTGAGTTATAGAATCATAGAATTGTAGATTAGGGAAGGGACCCTGAGGGTCATCTACTCCAGTGTTTTTCAACCACTGTTCCGCAGCACACTAGTGTGCCGCGAGATGTTGCCTGGTGTGCCGTGGGAAATTACTTTATATATAGTCAATATAGGCACAGAGTTAAATTTTTTAACATTTTCTAATGGTGGTGTGCCTCGTGATTTTTTTCATAAAACAAGTATGCCTTTGCCCAAAAAAGGTTGAAAAACACTGATCTACTCCACCCCCTGCAATGCAGGAATATTTTCCCCAGTGTGGCGCTTGAACCCACGGCCCTGAGATAGAGTCTCATGCTCTACCGACTGAGGTTGTTTTAGTAGGAGTCTGTTTGCCAATCCCACCCTCACCAGCTTCCCATCATGTTCGCTGAACATGCTCAGTCCTCATGGGGCTGTTTTAGGCTGGCTCCCATTTTACAGCCCTCCCTCCCCAAGTTATTTTATACTTCTGTGAAAATTTGAGGTTCCCCCTGAAAACTAGCTGATGCCTCCCCACTCTGCGGGGACAGTGCCATTCTTGCTGCCTGGTTGACATCTGTTTGTCTTGAGAGACATTGGAGTGCGCCTCCGGGGGTGAAGTCAAACCGCTGCATTAGCTGCGCCAAAGTGACCTCCTCGGGACGCAGACCTGGGCAGTGTGGATGGAGGTCTTGGGCTGGCCAGAGGACTGTGGATGGAGGTCTTGGGCTGGCCAGAGGACTGTGGATGGAGGTCTTGGGCTGGCCCCTTGGCCTTGCTGTTGTGGTCCAAAGGAAAGCAGAGAAATAGGTTTGGCACCAGCTTGACTACAGGATTTGAGTACAAGACGCCATCCAACTGTCTTGGGGACTCCACTCCAGATCTGTGCAGGGTTTACTCCTTAGCCTTTTCTTCTCCCAAAGATATCCTGCAAGGCAGCGGAGGTTTTCCTTTCCAATGCCCATCTTCCCTCAGGCAACTTCCTGAGCACAGAAGACAGGTTTGGCCTG